>NC_091469.1:125973673-126305589 GCF_036971445.1 Narcine bancroftii
AGAGCTCTCCACTGGCCACTGAGACAGAGGTGCACCAAAGAAGAGGTACAAGGACTGCTTAAAGAAATCTCTTGGTGCCTGCCCCATTGACCACCGCCAGTGGGCTGATCTCGCCTCCAACCGTGCATCTTGGTGCCTCAGTTTGGTGGGCAGCAACCTTTGAAGAAGGCCGCAGAACCCACCTCACTGACAAAAGACAAAGGAGGAAAAACCCAACATCCAACCCCAACCAACCAATTTTCCCTTGCAACCGCTGCAACCATGCCTGCCTGTCCCACATCGGACTTGTCAGTGACCAACAAGCCTGGAGCAGACGTGGACATACCCCTCCATAAATCTTCACCCACGAAGCCAAGCCAAAGAAAATTACATTGTTTAATTAACCATTTTGCAGATGAAAAGTTATCAATGCAGGCATCCCAGATGTAATCTGAAGAATAGCAAATTGACCTCTTCCCAGAGTAAACATTTCCATTAACTGATATAATCTCAACAGATAAGTCTTTTGTCCTGGGTTTTGACCTAAAACTTCAATGATCCATTTCCCTCCACAGATGCTGCCCGTCACACTGAGCTCCTCCAGCAATTTGTTTGTTGCTCTAATTACCACTGTACACTCTCTTGTATCTGTTATCATTTTATTGCTAAATCTTGCTCTTAAATTACCTTCTGCATTTGGTTCGTTGGTAGTGTAGTTGCTGCTCTTGAATAATGACTTTCAAACTCTCAAGAATATGTACTGCAATGCACTATTTGAATACAGATTATCTAAATAGGATGGAATTACACAGCTTTGATGTGTAGCGAGACCTAGATAACATAATGCATGATTGGCAAGTGGCGAGTGAGCATCTATAACAAGGGATTAGGAAGGATAATGAAAATGATTGCTTATTGCTAGAGAAACTATGAAAAAAATTAAAGAGGTAGGCAATGCTGAGACTACATAGGGTACGATGTATATGTCTCTTAGGATTTTAATCCATTAGATGCAGTTCAGAGAAGCTTCACTAGACTAAAACCTGGATTTGTGGGTTATGTGGAAAGGTTGGATAGGCTGGGTTGTATCTTAAATTTAAATGTACAACCCCTGTACATTTTTGAAGGGTGGATGGAAACCAGAGCACCTGAAGGAAATCCATGCAGTCATGGGGTGAACTTAGAAACTTTTTACAGACATCCCCAGCTATGAACCCGAATCGCTGGCACTGTGCTAACTGCTACGTTAATGATGCCCCACCCCCCCCCCCCCCAAATCTGCTGGAATCTAAAAGAATGAAAAGGGATTTAATAAACATGCAAGTTCTTCAGGAATCTTGACAGGTAGATGTAGAGAGGATATTTCCTTGAGGGGATGATCTAGAAAAGGGGTCACTGTTTAAAAATATGAGGTCACCCTTTAAAGCATGATCAAAGGCATGAAATGATAACATGTAACTGGAATTGTGAATCAAATCAGTCATGATCTTATGGAATTGCAAAGTGGATTTGAGGGTCTGGGTGTCTTGTAATTCATATTTAATGTTTCCTTTGCTTGTTTACTATTTTGCACCCTAAATAGAGAATCATGTAGTCATGTATGGTTTTGTAGGGCATATTGGCAAAAGAAGACAAGAAATAAGTTCTAAATTAACATCCCTTCTTTCGCCATGCTCTAAAAAAAATAACAAAAGATGATCCTACACCCTTGTACTCATGAAAACATGACACAGGAAACTGCAGAAGCTGACACAATTTTGGTGTTCAAGAGACATTTAAGGAAGATAGATGGAGAGAAAGGCTTTAGAAGAGTCTGAACCAAATGCAGGAAAATGAGACTAAGCCCAGAATTCCAAATTGATTGGCATGTACAAGTTAGGCCGAAGGGCTTGTTCTGTGCTGTAGGATATGAAAAAATTGGTAAGCATGATAGGCCCTAACAATAGTTTTCAAAAGATCGAGGAAGTACCATCTCTCATGCAAATGGGGATAGGTTTTTGTTTAAGCTTAATTGTATAAAACCTGACTTCAACAGTCTTGGTGAATAAACACAAATATTATCATGAGTATAAAAGATAAACTGGGTTGTTGCCAATGTCTTTTAAAAGATCAGACTTGATAGACTTAAAACATGACATTACTGCTGACTCAAGATGGACAACCCACCTCTCACAAAATTCCCCCACAGCATTTATGTGAAGGTTGCATATTTACCATCAAATGTTTAGATTGCAGCAGGTCCACTAAATAGCAAGTAAAAACACATAACTGGAGAAACGCAGCAGGTCAAACAGTGTTCTTTATATAGCAAAAGTAAAAATACATAACCGACATTTCGGGCTAGAGCTCGTCATCAAGATGCCAAAATGTTGGTTTTGTTTTTTTACCTTTGCTATATAAAAGACACTGCTTGACCTGCTGCGTTTCTCCAGTTTTGTGTTTTTACTTCAACCACGGTGTCTACAGGTTTTTGTGTTTTACTTCCACTAAATGTCAAAACTGCTGGATACCAGATTAAGCCATTGATGAAAGACAGCATAAGATGAAAAGTGGAAAGGCTGGTGATCTGAAGTTGAATTTAATGTTAAGTCCTGATCCTGTCACATGCCTAGTTAGAAGATCAGAAGCTGTTCCTTGAGCTTATCTTGGGCTGTGTTGCAATGGTGTGAAGAGGCATCAGAATGGAAATGCGATGGAGAATTAAAGTGACACTCAGAATCACCCATGTCGACGGGTATTCAGCAAAGCAGCCATTCACTGTGTTTGCTTTCCCCAATGTGCTTCCCCAATGCAGAAGAGACGATTGCCATGAAAACATATTTGTTCTCGGTACTGTGCTTTTTAAAAAGCTTTTAGTGGGCAAATATAACAAATAATTCAAGGATTAGGGAACACATTTAAAATTGAGAACAAAAGATGCAAGGAAGTACATGCAGCTCGTCGAGTTGCTGCCTGGCAGCTGCAACCATCCAGGTTCAATCTAGATATAACTCTGGATCCCCGTGAAGGCCACTCCTATTATCCTGGTTAATTTTTCTGACATTTCTTGCTAAAATGGCATCATTTTCACGCACGAACACGTGGTATGGAGAAAAGTTCCTTTTTCAATCCCACATCTGAACCACATCTCTGAAATTTTGGCTTTTGATCTGTGTACCTTTTGTGGGGTAAGATGTAAATTGTGTAAAAAATATTGCCGAACCAGTCTATATCTTGAATTTATAATTAATGTCATACTGTACATACACCAATCCGACCAGCTTTCTGAAATCATCACACCCAAGTCAGACTCCCATCTTTCCCTTGACTTCTGCAACCCTGGTTTTGCACTTGGCTCTGAAAGCATAATACATTATTGTTATAAACTTGGATGTATTCCCCATCCAGACCATTCTTTCAGTTTCACTAATTTCAGGTGGGGTCAACGCTGGTTCCCATCTTTTTCTTAAGAATGATTTAAGCTGGAGAAAACAGAAGAAGGTCCCATTGGCTACTCCATATTTGTGTTTAAATTGTTGAAAGGACACAAGAGTTCCTTCCACGTAACAGTCTTTAATATATCTTATTCCTTTGTCATACCACAAATTTAATATTCTATTACCCATGTTCATAGGCAGTAAAACATTTTTTTTACACAAAATGGGGCTTTTATTGATATCCCTTTTTTTCCTTATACATTCATTAATTTCTTGCCATGTTCTAATCATACATATTAATCTTTTTCTTTAGTGATTTGAAACCATTTATTGATAAAATCCTTTGCTTCCTCCTCCTTCATTGAGTATATTCCCATTTGAACCCAAGACAAGGATTTGTCTTCAGTGAAGAAGTAATATTTTTTGAAATCTGGTAGTCTAAGTCCTCCCAGCCTGTAGTCCTCAGTCAGTTTTTCCAATCCAATTCTTGGTACCTTATTATTCCATTGGAACTGACTAATCTGGTTTTCTAGTAACTTAAAAAGGTATTTAGGTAACAGAATAGGCAGTGATTGGAAAAAGGTATTGCAGTTTTGGCATCACTTTCATTTTTATGCAGTTAACCCTTCCCACTAAAGTAATTGATAGGTCTCTCCATTTCTGTAGGTCTCTTTCTATCTTCCCAAGAAGAGGAACATAATTTAGTTTGTACAGATTTTGCAAGTTATTGTCAGTTGCTATTCCAAGATATTTTATTCCATCCATTTTCCATTTAAATTTTACTTCCTTTTTGGTATATTTCATATTCAAAATTTGTTAATGGCATTAACTCACTTTTATCCATGTTTATTTTGTAGCCTGATATTCTTCCATATTTTTCTAGCATTTTTCCAACAATTTACCTGGTTCTGAAAGGTACAATAGCACATCATTGGCAAATAGACTGATTTTGTGTTTTTCTTGCCCGACTTTGAAACCCTTTATGTTCAGGTCCCTTTTTATCATCTCTGCCCGCGGTTCAATCACCAAAATAAAAAGCACTGGGGCATGGGGCATCCCTGTCTGCTCCATCTACTTGAGAGGAACACCGCCAACATCTGATTATTTGTTATAATTTTAGCTTGTGGTTTATGGTATAAAGTTTTTATCCAATTTATAAATGTTTAGCCTATTACCAGATTTTTCCTGTGTTTTAAATAAAAAGGGCCATTCCAAATAGTTGAATGCTTTTTCCACGTCTAGGGAGACTCTAATACTTGGGTTTTGTTCAGATTTAGCCATGTGTATAATATTAAATAATCTTCCTAGACTATTGAGGAATGCCTTCCTTTAACAAATCCTGCTTAGTCCTTTTGTATCAGCTTTTGAAAGTATTGTCCTAACGTATTAGCCAATGCTTCTGCTAGTATCTTATAATCAGCATTTAACAGGGATATTTATAAATGTAAATTTTTCTCCATAAATTTTACAATGTGCCATTACATACCTTCTGGCTTGATCAATATAAGTGCCTTTTATTAACACTGTTGTATTGGTATGTATGATGAAGTTTTTTGTCAATCCCTATTTTTTTGGTAACACTAATAATGGCAGTTGAGAATGACTCCAGAAGGGTCTGTGTTTCCACAGCTTGGTCCAGGACATCCATTAGCAAAGGCATTAATAATTCTTTGAATTGTCTATAAAACTCAGATGGAAATCCATCCTCTCCTGATGATTTATTAGCCTGTAGGGTGCCCAGGGCCTTTTCGATATCTTCCCTTGTGAAGGGAGTATCTGATTCTATCCTTTCTCTCACTTTTAGCCTTGGAAGTTTAACATTCAACAAAAATTCTTCCATTTCATTCCCATCTCCTAGTAATTCTGATTTGTATAGTTTTGTGTGTAATATTGTCTAAAAGTGTTGTTCATTTCTTTTTGCTTCTATACTAGAGTGTCTGTTTCTTTTTTTATTTCAATTATCATTCTTGATGACTCCTCTGTTTTAATCTAAAACTTTGTGAGCCCATTTGCCCAACTCCTGTATCATTGTTTTATTTTTAATACAGCTTTTTCTTTCCTGCATTTTGTATTGTATTGTATCTTAGTTGTTTATTCAGACAGCTCCAAGAAAAGTGCAGAGAACAAAACAAAGGACTCTACATCACCTTTGTTGACCTCACCAAAGCCTTCGACACCATGAGCAGGAAAGGGCTTTGGCAAATACTAGAGCGCATCGGATGTCCCCCAAAGTTCCTCAACATGATTATCCAACTGCACGAAAACCAACAAGGTCGGGTCAGATACAGAAATGAGCTCTCTGAACCCTTCTCCATTAACAATGGCGTGAAGCAAGGCTGTGTTCTCGCACCAACCCTCTTTTCAATCTTCTTCAGCATGATGCTGAACCAAGCCATGAAAGACCCCAACAATGAAGACGCTGTTTACATCCGGTACCGCACGGATGGCAGTCTCTTCAATCTGAGGCGCCTGCAAGCTCACACCAAGACACAAGAGAAACTTGTCCGTGAACTACTCTTTGCAGACGATGCCGCTTTAGTTGCCCATTCAGAGCCAGCTCTTCAGCGCTTGACGTCCTGCTTTGCGGAAACTGCCAAAATGTTTGGCCTGGAAGTCAGCCTGAAGAAAACTGAGGTCCTCCATCAGCCAGCTCCCCACCATGACTACCAGCCCCCCCACATCTCCATCAGGCACACAAAACTCAAAACGGTCAACCAGTTTACCTATCTCGGCTGCACCATTTCATCAGATGCAAGGATCGACAATGAGATAGACAACAGACTCGCCAAGGCAAATAGCGCCTTTGGAAGACTACACAAAAGAGTCTGGAAAAACAACCAACTGAAAAACCTCACAAAGATAAGCGTATACAGAGCCGTTGTCATACCCACACTCCTGTTCGGCTCCGAATCATGGGTCCTCTACCGGCATCACCTATGGCTCCTAGAATGCTTCGACCAGCGTTGTCTCCGCTCCATCCTCAACATCCATCGGAGCGCTTTCATCCCTAATGTCGAAGTACTCGAGATGGCAGAGGTCGACAGCATCGAGTCCACGTTGCTGAAGATCCAGCTGCGCTGGGTGGGTCACGTCTCCAGAATGGAGGACCATCGCCTTCCCAAGATCGTGTTATATGGCGAGCTCTCCACTGGCCACCGTGACAGAGGTGCACCAAAGAAAAGGTACAAGGACTGCCTAAAGAAATCTCTTGGTGCCTGCCACATTGACCACCGCCAGTGGGCTGATATCGCCTCAAACCGTGCATCTTGGCGCCTCACAGTTTGGCGGGCAGCAACCTCCTTTGATGAAGACCGCAGAGCCCACCTCACTGACAAAAGGCAAAGGAGGAAAAACCCAACACCCAACCCCAACCAACCAATTTTCCCCTGCAGCCGCTGCAACCGTGTCTGCCTGTCCCGCATCGGACTTGTCAGCCACAAATGAGCCTGCAGCTGACGTGGACTTTTACCCCCTCCATAAATCTTCATCCGCGAAGCCAAGCCAAAGAAAGATGTGGGTGGAGAGAAAAAGTTTGAAAACTACTGTTTTAATTGAACCTAATTGACTCGTTTTGTGCACCGTTTCAGAACTCAAAAGGAAATGGGCTAATGACAATTTTTCTCAAGCAAAATATTTCAGTAACAATTAGGTCTAGAGCAGTGGTTCTCAACCTTCCTTTCCCACTCACATACCACCTTATGCAATCCTTTATTAATGACAGAGCACTGATGGCAGAGGGATTACAGCCAATTAAGTACTTTTTTAGAGACCTGGTAACTTGGTCATAAGAAAGCGCCAATGAGTTCACATCAAGAAGTAATGGGAAGAATAGAATGATCTCTCCCGATGAATAATGTGCCAATTGTCGTGACCATATGTAATGCTGGGGTTGTTGTGGACATTAGGACCCAGAGGACGGTGGGTTCAGAGGATAAAAGGAAGTCCTTATTGGCGGCGATGTTTCTATTTAAAGATTGTCCTGAGTCAGGGAAGCTGGGCTCCGCAATGCCCGGGCTTCGAGAATCTCTCTGTTAAACTGCCGGCGTGAAAGGAAATGGAAGCGAACGTGGGAAACTTAGACGCCTGCATTTCTGCAGAAACGGATCGAATGGAGGCAGAAATCTGTTCGCTGGAGGATGGAGTGTGCGAAGGCGGAGTGTTGCAGACTGACGAGGAGGAAGAACTTGGAGAAAGGTAACGGAATTTCGAGAGAAGGTTGAGGGGGCGATTTCAGACGCGGGACGTTGCTCGGACTAATGTAGCAGACTGGCCGGTGCTGTGAAACAATGTAGCGAGTCGGGGTTAAACGTGATTCCGTGCAGATCTGCGTTCGTTCCTTTCACTGATCTCGCCTGCAGTTTGGCAGTGCGGGGGTTTGCACGGCTGGCTATTTAAAGTGACTTGGACACCAGATACCATCTCATCTCTGCCCCTCCCATGCGCGATCGACTGAAAGCAAAATAAACTGTCAGTTGACTTGTGAATGTGATTAAACCCGATCAGGCAGGAACTTTCTATTGGACAGACAAGTTAACCCAAGGACAAATGAGTACCAAGTACTTCGTAATGACGGAATTGCCAAACAGCAACGGGTCGCTGATCTGGACAGTAACAATAAAAAACGTGGCAGATTTTTCTTTCCTCTTAAGCGGATGTTTGGATCAAAGTTGTAACATCTACCACTTTTAATTCAGAGCCACGATTTCATGAATTAACTGTAACATGAATTGACTGTAAAGTGGATTGGGTGGAAGATGATGCTCCAGTGGTTCTCACCCTTTTCTCCCCACTCACATACCACCTTAAGTAATCCCTTACAAACCACAGAGCAGCTAGAATGCCGTAGATGCTCTGCGGTCAGTCAGGGATTATTTAAGGTGGCATGTGAGCGAAAAAAAAGTTTAAGACCACTGATCTAGAACAACCAGTAGGTGAGAAATTACTTTTCAGGGTAATGTGCAGTAAAACTTGGAGTATTAGCACCCACAAGAGAAAGTCAGATGCTTCATCAGAATTCACGAAGCATGAATTCATCCGAATTCACGGAGCATGAATTCATCCGAATTCACGGAGCATGAATTCATCCGAATTCACGGAGCATGAATTCATCCGAATTCACGGAGCATGAATTCATCCGAATTCACGGAGCATGAATTCATCCGAATTCACGGAGCATGAATTCATCCGAATTCACGGAGCATGAATTCATCCGAATTCACGGAGCATGAATTCATCCGAATTCACGGAGCATGAATTCATCCGAATTCACGGAGCATGAATTCATCCGAATTCACGGAGCATGAATTCATCCGAATTCACGGAGCATGAATTCATCCGAATTCACGGAGCATGAATTCATCCGAATTCACGGAGCATGAATTCATCCGAATTCACGGAGCATGAATTCATCCGAATTCACGGAGCATGAATTCATCCGAATTCACGGAGCATGAATTCATCCGAATTCACGGAGCATGAATTCATCCGAATTCACGGAGCATGAATTCATCCGAATTCACGGAGCATGAATTCATCCGAATTCACGGAGCATGAATTCATCCGAATTCACGGAGCATGAATTCATCCGAATTCACGGAGCATGAATTCATCCGAATTCACGGAGCATGAATTCATCCGAATTCACGGAGCATGAATTCATCCGAATTCACGGAGCATGAATTCATCCGAATTCACGGAGCATGAATTCATCCGAATTCACGGAGCATGAATTCATCCGAATTCACGGAGCATTAATTCATCCGAATTCACGGAGCATTAATTCATCCGAATTCACGGAGCATTAATTCATCCGAATTCACGGAGCATGGCCTTTTCTCTTTATGCTTCTCTATCACAAGATGTGACTCAGATACTCAGCAGCCCTTTCACTGAGGCTTGGCATCAGGACATCTTTGCACTGTTATTTCCTGAAGAAGGGTAGTCCGGTAGAGCGGAATCTCGACTTTTCCCACCACCTTTTTTTTTGTGCTGTAATTGTCCACTCTTCATTCATAATACTTACTGAATTACTACTTCAGTATAATTAAATGTCTTTTCATTTAATAAGATTTTAAAGGAATAAAAGTTTTAGTTTAACTGTGACTGGTTAAATCATATACTTGAGAATGGTTGTGTGAGTCCTTCAGTAGACACAGCCACATTGATGCCAAAGCATCTATTTATGTCCATTAGTCCATTGGTGCTGGTTGGATACTTCATAATATTTTACTGTTTCCTACAAAACATTGAACGGACTGCGACAGACTGCTAAATTGTAATCTGTGTGATCAATAATGTATTTCATTTGTTTCCAATTATTCTTGAAAAGCATCTTTGACCAATACTGCCCTTCTCTCACATTATCCTTCATATGAAATGTAAACATGTTCAATCAGAGGTTCACAGGGATAGCTATGGCTTTGGTTCTAGTCCAGTGGTTCTCAACCTTTTTCTTTCCACTCACATACCACTTTAAGTAATCCCTATGCCATCAGTGCTCTGTCATTAGTATAGGATTGCTTAAGGTGGTATGTGAGTGGGAAAGGAAGGTTGAGAATCGCTGCTCTAGATCTAATTGTTACTGAAATATTTCGCTTGAGAAAAATTGTCATTAGCCCATTTCCTTTGGAGTTCTGAAACGGTGCACATAACGAGTCAATTAAGTTCGATTAAAACAATAGTTTTCAAACTTTTTCTCTCCACCCACATACCACCTTAAGTAATTCCTTACTAATTGCAGAGCACCTGTGGCATAGGGATTACCTAAAGTGGTATGTGAGCGGAAACAAAAAAGGTTGAGAACCACTGTCGTCCCATTACCAGACTGAATATCAGTGTTGACATATTACCTTCCACTCAACTTTCATTCGAGGTCACATAAGCTTTTGATGGATTTTTTCTGGCTATTTCACATGTCAGTCGTAAACAATCTAAGTTTAGCCATGACTTAAATGTTTATTGAGGGCTTACATCCGCACTTTCACCTTAGCTTTAAGCTGCATTGGTTCGAAACATAATAGTACAAGGAAGCATATTTATTTTACTAATATCCACTTTTGCTTAAGTTGCTGATGTCATGATTCACGTCTCCCTGGTAACCAATTATGTTACCCATCATATTGAAATATTCCAATCATTTAACTTTGTGACTCCTGCACCCACCTTTGATGCTTTAGGGTTGCTTGTGGTAAATTGATCTGAAATTATATTCGCAATAGCCACATTTCCTGATAAAAGTTGGGTAATGAGATTCGGGTGGAGAAATCTAGATCTTGCATGAATGTATGAGAGTTTGTTGTCACATACCTAAGTGTACATGAAGTGAAAATACATTGGTGGAGAAACTTGGGTACACTGTTTGACCTGCTGAGTTTCTCAAGCATTGCGTTTTTAAAGCAACCAGGATACAGGGTCAAAGGCATGAATACTAGAAAGGTGGAAACTAGAACTGTTCAGCAGGCAAGGCTGTGCCTGTGGTGAGAGAGACTGACTAATGGTTCAAGAATGAGACCTGTCATCATAACCAGGAAATGTTACACATGTAACATAGGGCCCCATATATTAGAGATTACATATAAAATCTATAACATAGAAAAATAACGTTATCTATGTGTGGAATCTCAGGAGCTGGGTGCAGTCCTAAACAAGTACCATATTTCTCATTTGTGTTTACTGTGGAGGAGTAAATAGTGATGTCATGAAAAGAGTCCATGTTACAGAAGAGAAGGTGCTAAAATGCAAAAAGATAGATAAATCCCTGAGGCCTGTTCAAGTGCATCCAAGGACATTTTGGGATATCTAGAAATAAATATGCAGGAACCCTGGCAGAGATATTTATGTCATCATGAGCATGGGTGATGTATGAGAAGACAAGAGGGTGACCTAATGTTGCGCCTGAAAAATAACTCTAAGGACAAACCAGTGAGCCCAGTGAGCTTAACATAAGTTACAGGAGGAGATTCTGAGAGACGGTGTCTACTTGCATTTGGAAAGGCATGCACTAATTAGACATAACTTTGTGCATGAGAAATCACATCTCAGGAAACAGTTTTGAGTTTTATGAGGAAGTAGCCAAGAAGATTGATGAGAGCAGGGTGTTAACATTGCCTTCATGAACTTTTGCAAGACCTTTGACAAGATCCTGCATGGGAGGCTGGTCTGGGAGATCAGATTGTATGAGATCCATTTTGAGCTGGCCAATTGGATACGGAGAGAAACATGATAGGCTGCAGATGCTGTGATTGTAGTAAAAACACTGAGATGCTGGAGGAACACGGCTGGTTTATTCAGGAGGATACAGAATTGGCTTAACGGTAAGGCAGAGAAGATAGTGAATGTTTTTTTCTCAGATTGGAGGCCTGTGACTGATGGTTTGCTGTAGGCACATTGTTGTTTATCTTCTATATTAATTCTTGGTTGGAATTGTAGTTAGCATGGTTAGTAAGTTTACCGATGATAACACAGTAGAGGCTGTCTCTAAATATATTTAAGACAGAGTCAGATTTTTGCATATAGGGAAATTAAGGGTTAAGGGGTAAAAGGCAGATAGGTATGGCTGATTCCACATTCAAATAAGTGATGAACTACTGAATGGTGGAACAGGATCGACAGGCCAGATGACCTATTCCTTTTCTTTCAACAAAACATTTATTTCAACAACAACGTGACAAAACACAAGTTATACATAGATCTATATCTAATGCACTACAGCCCCTCAGGTACATACACTTTAGATTTCAAATTAAAATCTAATTATACTTATTTAAGATCCCCTGGGGGGGGGAGGGGGGAACCTTTCCTGGAAATCGCCCACCATCCCACTGGACACTGTGTGCTCCCGCTTCCACACCACATGGGTCGGATGTAACCCTGAAAGATGGCCAGGCAGTCAGCTCTCCCTGAACCCTTGACTGACTGCCTGCCACCTCGACCGTGAATGGACAGCTTGGCCAGACCCAGCAACAACCTCACAAGGAGATCCTCTGACTGCCCAATCTAGGGTCCCCCACCCCCCCCCCCCCTGCACTGGGGTGACCCTAGATCAGGAGTGTGGGGCTGAAGTGCAGCCAGAACTCGAGGAGCAGTCCCTTCAGGTAAGTGAAGAAGGGCTGAACCTCTTACACTCAATGTACATGTGGTATACTGTATCCACCCAGCCGCAGAAATGACAGGTGGCCGGGGTGTCGGTGAACTGAGTCAGGAAGCGATTACACGACACCACCATTGCAAAACTCTCCACCCCACATCCCTGATGCAAATGTGGAGGCCTCCTTCATGCAGAGACCTCCACTGGAGACCTTGTCACTGCCGGGTGGTAAAGTGAATTGACACGGCATATCTGGATGGGTGACAAGGGCAAGGAAGTGGAAAGTGTGCAGGAGCAGCCTGTACAAGAACTGCTTCAACATGTCAGGGAATGGCACGGTGCAAATCACCGCAATTCTCGTTTGTCGAACCAGCTCCCGAAAATACATTGGGCCTTGGGCCCGATGAGCAATTCTGTCTGATCGGGGTTCAGCATAGCCAGGATTGCTCCACTGCCCCCCCTAGAGCCCACCGACACTTTGGCACAGGATGGGGTCCAACATCCACACCCCCCACCCCCCACCAACGGCCTACTCCTGCTGCTGTGTTCCCTATTTTCAAAAATCATGCCGTTCCTCCATATGGGATTCCTAATACTAGCTAAACAGAATTTAGAAATAAACTTGGACCAAACATTTAAATTAATCAGTCTGAAGTAATTTGTCACTGGAATTTATTTGGAGAATGCTGGATTACAATTCAGCAAAGGGTTTACTCTCACCTCATGGATTAATGATGAATTAATAGTTTGAAAAATGAAATGTATTTGCACATATTCTATTTCATATAAAATATCGTCACATTCAAAACATCCTGTTTTAGGATTAGGGGAATTGGTAGGGATCTTTGCTAGTGCCTTTCAGAGATGAAGTGAGAGAAAATACTCAATTACCATTATATTGTGTCATCTCTTCGAGACCACTCAGCCTTGGAAGATTTTTTGGAAGTCCAGGGCATTGTGAAATCTTAATAACATTACCTACGTTTAAGCAAACACATTAGCTTAGCTCTGTGAACATCTACAATTACAATTTCAAGTAAGATGTGAAGTAAAACCAGATCAGGTAGCATCTATGGTCTGAACCCCCTCTGAGGTAACATTTCATGTGAATCAGCTTTCACCAGATCTGGAAAAAGTGCATTCTTTAAGTTGTGGGGAAGGATGTGGAGAATATCAGGATGTCCGTCTGCCATGAAGACCAAGAGAAACTGGATATACCAGAAGCTGTTAATGCTGGTTGAGAGAGGCTGGTGGAAGCTTGGTGAGTGTGGCTGATCTGCTCTAAGGAGATGTAAATAGGGGGAAATTAAAGAAATTGGAGGTGAGAGTAAAATGTTAGTAGGTGCTTTCAAATTTCAGCACCCGGGTAGTCCTACTGGGACCTGGTTGCGATTACTGAGTTGTGGGGGCAGGATGCACCTTTCAAACTGCAGCCAGACCTACCTGATAAATCACCAACCGCTGATTTAAGGGGAATCCCACCACTGCAATAACATGGTGAGTGACTCATCATGCAGTCAGTTTCCCTTTCTGTTTCAAAGTTCTCCTAAATGCCCTCCCCCACCCCCTCAGCCGTCAATCCCCTGAACCCCCCCCCACTCCCCGGCCATCAGTTGCCCCCTCGGCCTTCAGTCAACTACCTCGCTCCTGGTCAGTAGCCCCACCCCCAGCAATGTGCTGCTGCCACAAACGGAGGAGGGGGGTTGCTTCCGTGACGTGCCACTCCAGTTCGCGGCATTGGCTCAATGTGGGAGCAATGGCTGTCTTCCTTACCCATAATCCCCCACACCACTGGAACTTGGTGAAGATACTCAACCAGGACAGTGTGCAACTCAGAGTGGAACTGTTCTTGAACCCAGAGGTGCAGGTCTTCAGGCTTCTTTACCTTCAGCCCATAGGTAGCAGTGAGAACCCATATGCAGTATTCCATGAAATTTTGGTAATCTTCCCAAAAAACCAAGGTATTTTCTACAGAGCAAACATTGCGAAGGTTCATCTGAACCATTCTTGGGATGGTGGGTGAGTAATTTGGGAGAGATTGGGCAGACTGAACTTCTATTCTGTAGAATTTAACATTGAAATGTTAAAAATAATTCTTAGGAGCCCACAAAGGATAGATATAGCCCCTGGATGAGGAGTCTGGACCTGGTGATCATTTTTTAAATAGGAGGTACGCCAATTAGAATCTAAATGAAATTCCCACACTCAGAGATCAGTAAATATTTTGGAATTCTGAAGGTTGTAGAGGCTCATTCAATGATTGTACTCAGAGATTAATAGATTTCTGCATTTTAATGGAATAAAATAAAAAGGCAATAGGGCAAGACACAGTGCTTGAAGTAGACCAGCCCGATCTTGTTGAATGAACACAGGGTCAAGAGGCCAAGTGGTCAATGCTGCTAATATTTCTCAAGACTATTTGATTGCAAATTTGTTGTTTGACTTGGGTAAGTCCTCCCAATATTGAAGTCAGCACCCAGATGTTTTTGAGGGATGCTGTAGCAGCCAGCAGGCCGACACAGAAGATGCTGTTCGAACACGGCAATTGAGCGGGCTGCATGAGGTGTATTGGCAGCTGCAAAATGGGCTCTGCCAGCCAATTGCCGGCGACAGATTGTAAGAGGGCCAATCAGTGCCCAGGGTGGCACAAATCACACCCGTCGACGACGCTGCAGCAAAATGGGCCGATCCCACCCCAATCAGCACCTGAAGGGGCAAGGGTTACGCCCCTCGGTCACATGGCTGCCAGGGTCTGCTTGACATATACAAGAGAGCAGCCAGTTCATTAAAGTCGGCGTCAACTGCAGTCCTTGTTGTGTTGTCTTATTTCCGAGCTAGAACCTCGAGACACACCACAAGACCAAGCAAGGTCATCTGAGCAAATCACAATGTTGGCATGTTGAAGTTTTCTGTTCAGTTTTATTTGATTGTTATGTACTGTTATGATCACACTGAGTTTTTGTTGGGCATATTAAATTATTGGACTCTTTATCCATGAGTCCACTTTACTGCTTTGACAACTTAATCACTGCACCACCTCTATTTTTTCTTGACAATCAAGTAACTTTTTTCTTGACACTTCTCATGATTATGATGTTAAGTTGCATGGAAATTGTTCTCCACCTGCTATTGTCCCTCAATAGCAGGTGGAGAATATTCTATCACATTCCTCATTTCTGCCTCATTCCAAATGGTGGAAAACCTTTCAAGGAGTCAGAATGAGTGCCCATCACTGAATAGCTTGTCTGCTGTTTATTCTAGATATTTTCCAAAAAAATCCTGAATTTAAGTTCTTTAAGTATTGAGGTGGGATTTGAACTCATGCCTCTGAACTATTGCCCCAGGCCTCTGGTTTAATCATTTCACTACAGCGTAATTTATGATTCCAATTATTCTTAAAAACAAACAAGAGGTCCAAAAGAGATTAAAACAAATAAACAGAAGAAAAACTGAAAATGCTGGAGATGCTCCGCTGGTCAGGCCAAATCTGAGGCAAGAAAAAGTTAATTTTTCAGGTTGATGATAATGCTTTCAACAGAATATCTTTATCTACATGTATTTTTAATTAATATTTGTGGATAAAGTGTTGTCTTGAGATATTATAAGCTGCTTTATAAAGCTCTGAGCTCCTATTTAAAGAATGTGTTCTCCTCAATGAACAACAATATTTGCTGTAGTTCCCCATTGCTTCGTGCAGATGTTCAACTCATCTCCCACCTCCTCCTAACTGAGTGAATTGTTTTCGAATCAACAGCCCACAGATTGGTCTAGAAGCACAATATTTGTTGTAACTTCAGGGTGGAAGCTGGCAGAAAAGTGGATGAAGTTGTTGAGCTCATCATGGGTGCATGAGCTTGTATCCATGATACAAGCATACACAGGCAAGGCACCTCAACTCTTCCTCCATTACATCGATGACTACTTTAGTTCTGCACCATGCACCCATGATGAGGTCATCAACTTCATCCATCTTGCTGCTGTTGTGTTTGGAAAAGTATTAGGTTTGGTGGGTTCAGAGAGAGAGAAGTCTGGACACAAGTGTTATCATTGCAGGTTACTTTATTGAACGCAGGAGACAAACAGGGGAGAACATTAAACAATACTTAATTACTTGTTATGAGCCCAGTGGACTCCAAAACCCAGCAGCAATAGAAATTCACCAAGACAAATGATTACTTAAACAAAAGTTGCTTTTAATTATCTTTAAACATGAAAACAGGATCAAACTCTAACTTATTAGTATTAACTTAACCTAACTTAACCCCCTTCTAATTCTAAGCGCATGTTTATGTAATGTGTATACAAGTTCAAAAAAAGTTCTTTGATTCACAGTCCAATCTCACTTCTCACTCCTCCAAGTTCACTGGTATCAGGCAATTCTTATACAGTGCACAGAATTTAACATTTTGTGATTTTTCACCAGGCTTTGGTGCTTGAAAGGTAAATGGCTACTGCTCAGGAAGGTTCTTGTTGGTTTTCAGACAGAAATTTGTTGCTCAGTGGACACCCACAAACTGATTCCCTCCGATCAGCTACTTCAGTGTCTTGCCGAAGAAACTTGCCCCATCAGGGTTTTCAAGAAGATAACCCCTTTCTTTCAGCTCACCACAGAGTTCCTTTTTGTTTCCCTTATATTTCAAGAGAAACATTATGCAGCCAGTCCTCTCTTTTTGTATGGATTACAAGGACTTTGACCAGGCTGAACTAAGAACTCACAACCCTTCTCCTTTTTTTTGGAAAACTTTATTTATAATATTTTAAAAAAGGATAATACAATCAGACAAGAACATAAAATTCCCCCTTGTTACAAACAACCCATCTTCAAACTGGGGTTTTTCCACCAGTTTGCCAGCTTGTCCTGTTCCAGTTCCTGCTGCTGCTGAACTGTAGAACTGAATTCTCTCTCTTTTTCTCTCTCTCGCTTACTCTCTCAGAGAAAACCACATGACCTTCTTAGAACACCCAACTGCACTCAGACAGACTGCGGCTCCAGACCTAATCTTCTGAGTGTTTTTTATCTGTTGCTTTCCAAAACAATAGTCCATTACTCCACAGCATGTCCAATTAACACCTACTTGTGAAGTCTCTATAGGCATTCTTCAAAGCTTTTGCAAAGGCACTCGGAGCCTAGACTGTCTGGCTTGAGCAGAGCTCTGGTATTTTAAATGAGATCTGTTTTGAAGAATTTGTATCTTTATGTGACCTAAACTAAAAGACCTGCCACAATTTATATCCTATAAAACATATTTATGTACAATGTGAAATATAACATGAACTGTCACATTCTCTACTACTAAACAACTATATAGACATTCATATCAGACCCAAGTTGGGCTTTGATACCAGCAGCCACCTTTCTTCTACAAGCTCATGCATGTGTGCACACTCTACAGATAGGGACTTTCAAATACACTTAGAAGAACATAAGAAATAGGAGCAGGAGTAGGCCTTCCAGCCCATCGAGCCTGCTCCACCATTCAATGAGGTCATCGTTGATTTGATCATTGACTCAACTCCACCTACCTGCCTTTTCCCCATATGCCTTAATTCCTTTTTTATGTAAAAATCTATCTAACTGAACCTTAAATATGTTTAATGAAGTCATCTCAACCACTTTCCTGGGTAGAGAATTCCACAGATTCACTACTCTCTGGGAAAAACAGTTTTTTTCTTATCTCCGTTTAAAACTACTCCCCTGAATCTTGTGGCTGTCTCCGTAGTTCTGGTCTCATGTACCAATGAAAACAATTTTCCTACCTCAATCCAATCTATTCCTTTCATAATTTTATATTTTTCTATAAGATCTCCTCTCACTCTTCTGAATTTGATTGAGTATAATCCCAGACGATTTAGTGTCTACTCGTAGGTCAAACCCCCTCATCTCCGGGATCAATCTAGTGAACTTCCTCTGGACTGCCTCCAAGGCCAGTATATCCTTCCTCAAGTACGGAGACCAAAATTGCACATAGTACTCTAGGTGCGGCCTCACCAGTACCTTGTATAGTTGCAGCATGACCTCCCTGCTCTTGAATTCAATTCCTCTAGCGACGAAGGCCAACATTCCCTTTGCCTTCTTAATAACCTGCTGTACCTGCAACCCAACGTTTTGCAATTCATGCACAAGCACCCCTAAGTCCTTCTGGACTGTGCATGCTGCAGTCTTTCACCATTTAAATAATAATCTGTTATTTTTCCTACCAAAGTGGATGACCCCGCATTTACTAACGTTGTACTCCATCTGCCAGACTTCTTTGCCCACTACCCTAATTTTGCTATATCTTTCTGCAGCCTCTTCACATCCTCTGTACAATTTGCTTTTCCACTCAATTTAGTATCATCCACAAACTTGACTACACTACACTCTGTCCCCTCTTCCAAGTCATCAATGTAAATGGTGAACAGCTGTGGGCCCAGCACTGACCCCTGTAGCACCCCACTTACCACTGTCTGCCAATCAGAAAAACATCCATTTATCACGATTCTCTACCTTCTGTCAGTTAACCAGTCCTCAATCCATGCCAATATACTTCCTCCAACTCCATTCATCTGTATCTTATAGATGTCTCTTGTGCAGCATCTTATCAAACGCCTTCTGGAAAGCCAAATATATAACATCAACCTGTTCCCCTCTATCTACTGCACCCATTACATCCTCAAAGAACTTCAGCAAGTTTGTCAAACAAGACCTGCCCTTTCTGAATCCATGATGCATCTGCCTGATAGAACTCTTCATTCTAAATGTCTCGCGATTTCATCCTTAATGACAGCTTCAAGAATTTTCCAGACTACAAACATTAAGCTGACTGGCTGATAGTTACCCATCTTCTGCCTACATCCCTTTTTAAAAAGTGGCATGACATTTGCTGTTTTCCAATCTGCCAGGAGCTGCCCAGGGTCCATAGAATTTTGGTAAATGACTACCAATACATCGACTATAACTCTTGCCATTTCCCTCAGTATCCTGGGATGCATCCCATCAGGACCAGGGGATTTGTCTGCTTTCAGTCCCATTAATTTGGTATGCTGGACATGTCTTCCACTCTGAGTACTGACCCTCAGCCATTTCCTCATTAATCTTCCTTTCTCATCTTGGAAAGGACCTATGTTGACTCCAGCCACCCTCTTCTGTTTTATATATTTATAACATTTTTTGCTATTTATTTTTATATTTTGTGTTAATGTACCTTCATAATCTTTCTTCCCTTTCCTTATTTCCCATTTAGTTGTCCTTTGTTGCCTTTCCCAATCCTTCAGTTTCCCACTACTCTTGGCTACTTTGTACACATGAGCTTTTAATTTTATACTTTCCTTAGTTAACCAAGGCTGACTCTTCCCTCTCTTATTGCCCTTATTTTTAATGGGAATATATTTTTGTTGAGCAAAATCTCATTTCCTTGTACTGTAATGGATTTGTGTTAACCTATAATTTACTGTTAAACTATATGTCTTAGTAAATTATAGTTAAAATATTATATCTGTATTCTTAACAAGTTAGCTGTGTGTTGGTACAGGGTTGTACACAGGTCACAGCACATCTATAGAGATCCATTGTTTTCTGAGAGGGGTGTTCATTCTCGGAGTCAACCTGTCTTGGAGAGACAGAGCTAATGGATTTCAAGTGGGTCTTGATTATTCAAGAACTGCTGAAGGAAGCCATCTGTTTTAAATCAAATCCACTTAAGTGTCTTGAACAGAGATGAGGTCAGAGGTTGTTATGGATATGGAATGGTTTTGAAAAAGGTAAAGAATTTTGGTAGAAATAAAATGGATGGTCATGTGGTTTCCATGAATTGGGACACACATCAGTGATGATGTAATAGATACATGATTTGGAGAAATATATTACCGAATTCAGACATTTTGAGTTCAGTTTTGGAATAGTTCAGTTTGGAGAGTACAGAAGTCAAAACCCCTGTGACACATGGGTTGAAACCTTGTGAAAGACAGAATTGGTGCTGTTGTTATTTGTTACTCATAGGAAAAGGGGAATACAGAATCAGTGGCTTTTGAAATAAGGAAGACAATTTTTCTGTCTCTTTGGAAAAGAGGACAGGTTTCTACTGGGTCTATTTTTGATTGTCCACTTCATTTAACCCTTGTCTGGTTTGTGACTTCATTGTGGAAGAAGATAACCACAGTTGTTTAACCCTTGTCTCAGTTTATGAATCGTGGAATAAAATAGCCACATTGTGAGTAAAAAAGACTGAAGATATAATGCTTTATAATTATTTCTGAACTCAGAATTTAAGACCTTAAAGCAAGACTAAAATGATGTTGATCTTTTAAAGATCGACTTTTCAGAGTAGGATTTTAATTATGCACCCACACACACACATACATTTACATTTGTGCATAGCGGGGTTAAGTTTAGAGATAAGTAAGAAATGTTATGTTGTTGATAGTTTAACAAAAAAAAAATATTATTTTGAATGTACCATTGCAGTTCCTGTGTTAGTGGTAACAGTCTCTTTAGTCCCTAAAATAATTAAAAGAGTTGTTAGTTCATAACAGTACCAAACGAGGGTGCAACTCTCTGCAAGCTCTGATCTATCACAGTACTAAGGCTCAGCTTAAGTGTAGTGGACACCTTTCCCGTAACTCTTCCAGGAACGTCCACAGTAGTGACCTGGTGTGGAGCGATGTCTGGGGCTTAGACCACGAGGCAGAGAGAAAGAAATGTGCTATGCATCAATGTTTTATATTGTTCTGAGCTGGGCATCTGGCCAATGGTGACACAGAGTAAGTTAAATGAGCCAATGGCAAGGTGTGCACTAATGGGTGGCCAGAGTGATAAGACTTCCAAATACGTTTCAGACCCTGGAAGTGGTGCTCAGGGGTGCCCCTGTAGATGCCCATGATCAATACCCACTACCTAATAACCCATCCCCATGGCAATGGTGTGCCACTGCGGTTAGCCATGTAGGCCCCATTCTAGGAGGGCAAGGAACCTGGCACAGACCGCAATCATCACCCATTCCAATAGGGTGGTGCCATCATCAGTCCCTTCTGACTACACCCGCAAATGTTGCCAATCAGACAGACCGCCCAGTGCACTCACTTCCCAATGAGAGAGGCAGACATTTGGGGGGAGGCCCTCATCCCACAGCCATTGCAGCAGATTGGCTAGGTGTTCACCTGGCCGCTGAGGGGTATCTGCCCTGCCCCCTTCTGCCCTTACACATAACAGGGAAAGGATTCCATTTGTCCTCACCTACCACCCCATCAGCTTCTGCATCCAACACATCCTGCTCCATCATTTCCACAAACTATTACGTGATCCCCCCACTAGACACATATTCCCATCTCTTCCCTTCTCCACCTTCCACAGGGACCACTCTCTCTGTGACTCCCTTGTGTACTCCTCCCTCCCCACCAATTGTCCCCTTGGCACCTATCCCTGTGATTGCAGGAGATGCTCCACTTGCTCCCACACATCCTCCCTCCCCACCATTCGGGGCCCCAAGCACACCTTCCAGGTGAAACAACATTTCACTTGTGAATCTGAAGGAATCATCTACTGCATCCAGTGCTTCCATTGTGCTCTCCTCTACATCGGAAAGACTGGATGCAGACTGGGAGATCGCTTTTTTGAGCACATCGGCTCTGTACACCACAATAGCTTGGATCTCCCAGTGGCCACCCATTTCAATTCCCCCTCCCATTCCCTTGCTGACATGTTTGTTTATGGTCTCATGTATTGCCACCTGCAAATTGGAGGAACAACACCTCATCTTCCATCTGGACACCCTCCAACTGGATGACATTAATATTGAATTATCTGGCTTTTGTTAACCCCCACCCCATTGCCTTTTCCAGCTCTGTCTGTCTGACTGTCTCTCTCTTTCCTTTTCCCCGTCTCCTTTCACAGAGCCATAATCAATTTTCACCTCTCCTCTTAGCATATCCAATTGATACCTTTTGTTGGTCAGGACTCCTCCCCCAGCCAGCTATGTCTTTATTCTGAACCTTCTTGTTCCCTAGTTATTCTTTGCTTAATTCCTTGAAGTGGGGCTCAAGGCTGAAATGGTGGCAATATATTTTTACCCCCCCCCCCCTCCCCGCCATGGAAGCTGCAAGACCGGCTGAGTTCCTGCAGCATTTCCGTGTGTTTTTAATACAATTGCAGTGTCTGCAGATTTTCGTGTTTCATTCCTCTTTTTTCTTTGCATCCATTTGCCTATCTAAGAGTCTTTGAAATGTGTCCATTGTACAATCCTCCACCACCATCCCTGGCAATGCATTCCAGGCACCCTTGAGTACCTATTGACTAGAATCGCTAGAATCAGAAATATGAGGAAGATTCTACCATAATATCTCAAATAGGAGCCTTGCAGAATATGGAGTGTAAGAATGCATACATTATGTTTATGTAACTCCATAATCAACTGTTTCTGCTCTCTTCAATCTACCTTACTACTGCTAATAACATATATATGGGTCCTTTAGAAGACAGGACTCCAGAATGAATAATAATAGGAAACTGAAATAGCAGAGATTCTGCATAATCATCTTGAATATCTTCATTGTATAAGCACTAAAAATATTATAGTCAATAATAATGAGGGAGGAACTTAAAACAATCTCCATTACTGGAGAAAATGTACTCGGCAAACTTATGGGGTTAAAGGCTATCAAATGGCCTGGAAAATGTCCAGGGACTCATCAGCCTTTCATCCTGGTTTTGATCTCTATATTTAAGGAAGAAGATGCTTGCATTGGAGGAATTTCTCAAAATGGTTGACCCCCACAATGAACAGGTTGCAGACAAAGAAAGTTTGAGCAAGTTGAACCTTCTTTACTGATAAAGAAGACAAAGATGTGAACTGAAAAACTGAGTGCCTTCCATAATGTTTGGGACAAGGACTTTTTTTTCCCTTTATTTGCCCCCGTGGTCCACAGTTTAAAATGTGTAATCAAACAATTCATATGTGATTGAAGTGCACACTCCAGATTTAATTATTGGGTAAATGTTGGTTTGAGGTAGAAATGATAGCACTTTTTATACACAGTCTCCTCATTTCATTTAGAGTACCCTGACTGGTGAAGCGGATAGTACAACGCCTTTATAGCACCAGTGATCAGGACCGGGGTTTGTAACCCGTGCTGTCTGTAAGGAGTTTCTACATTTTCCCCATGACTGCATGGGTTTTCCACGGAGGCTCCGGTTTCCTCCCACTGTTCGAAACGTACCAGGGATGTAGGTTTATTGGTTGTAAATTGAGCAGCAAGGACTCGTGGGCTGAAATAGCCTGTTACGGTGCTGTATCTCTAAATTTTAAGAAATTAAATTTTGGGGCATCATAATACAGCATTTGGGACATGGCAATGGTATGTATATTAAAATAGTCATGTTTAGTACTCTGTTACATATCCCTAACATGCAATGACCGCTTGAAATCTCTGATTCACAGACATCACCAGGTGCTGAGTATATTCTCTGGTGATGCTCTGCCAGGCCTCTACTGCAGCCATCTTCAGCTCCTGCTTGTTTCAGGGCTTGTCCCTTAAGTTTTCTCTTCAGCATATAGAAGGCATGCTCAATATAAACGGTTGACTAACTTGGCCGTTCATGAATTTTTCAGTGTTTAGCTTTGAAAAATTCCTTTGTTGCTTTAGCAGTATGTTTAGGATCATTGTCTTGCTGTAGGATTAAGCACCATCCAATGAGTTTGGAGGCATTTGTTTGAACTTGAACAGATAAGATGTTTTGATACACCTCAGAATTCATTTTGCTACTGCCATCAGCAGATACATCATAATGAAGATAAGTGCGCCAGTACCTGTGGCAGCCAAACGTGCCCAAGCCACAACAACTCCACCATCATGTTTCACAGATGAGATGGTTTGCTTTGGATCTTGGGAAGTTCCTTTTCTCCTCCACACTTTGCTCTTGGTCTCACCTGTCCACAAAACTTTTCCCAGAATTCTGCAGGCTCTTTTAAATACTCCTTGGCAAACTGTAATCTGGTCATTATGTCTCTGTGACTAACTTATGGTTTACGTCTTGCAGTGTAGCCTCTGTATTTCTGTTCATGAAGTTTCTTCAGACAGCACATCCACACCTGCCTTCCGAAGCGTCTTTCTGATCTGTCTGTGTTGGGATTTTTCTTCACAATGATGAGAATTCTTCTGTCATCAGCGGTGGAGGTCTTCCTTAGTCAACCAGATCTTTTGTGATTACCGAGCTCACCCAGTATGCTCTTTCTTCTTAGTTATATTTCAAACAGTTGATTTTGGTAATCCTAAGGTTTGGGTGATGACTCTAACTGTTTTATTCTTGTTTTTCAGCCTCATATTGGCTTCTTTAACTTTCATTGGGCACAACTCTGGTCTTCACATTGAAAAATGGCAACTACAGACTCCAAAGGTGATCAAAAGTTTAGAACCAAGCCTAGCTCTCTTATACCTTCACCAATGAAGCAATTAAACATACCTGTGAAGCTGTAATTTCTTAATCATCTGAAGGCTGGGCTGGGGGAGGGGGTGGGGGGAGGTGAATTCTGCAAATTCTAGAAATTGGAAGTGAAATGGAAAATGTTGGTCAGCACCTTCTGTGGAACGAGAAATCAACTTAATATTTTTGGGTTAATAGCCATCCCTCAAAAATGAGAATAAAATGTTCGAAATATTTTTCAGACACAAAACTAAGGAATGAAGAGAATTGTGATAGTGTGGATGGCAGCTTATGAAATGAAAGGGGTGATAGTGCAAGGTGAGACAATAGGAGGAAAAATCACTCAGGAGAATGCAAAATAATGATCTGAAATTAGTTGAGGAAGATGGTATGAAAACTGGAAATCTGAATTAAAAATATCGTGATCCATACTTATCCACGCTGGATAACCAGTCCAAGGTCTGGAGTGAAGCACTCAAGGTAATATACATGCCAGACAATGTTATATTCCTTTTTGGAGCTTACCCTAAGTCTTGTACTCACCTATCCTCTTTTATCTCCTTCATATACAGATGGAATCCTGTTTATTGCCATAGAGAGTAGTGGTGATTTCGCTGATATATCAGTGCAGAACAAACTGGGGAATGATACCTCTACGACAGCTTAAAAATAACCTGAAGCATAACTTGACAGCCATGACTAGTGATTCCTGTAGTTTGTGCAGTTGTTGCTAAAGCAGTTGATTTCCTATGGTGAAGATTTCTTGTACGCTGCACATCAGTGAAATTAAAGTAGAACTACTCCTTGTGGATATGGTTCCCTGTTAAGTACATCCTTTTTCTCCTCCTTTTGTGATATTTGCTGTTCCTAATCATGTTCTAATCCTGACCGCATATTTCTGAGTCAAATAAAAGGTTCTACAAAGTCAATTATATTTCCCTATTGAAAGTAAGGCTGAAAATTGAGTCAACACTTCAAAACATGTCTAATAGCAATCAGAAATTGTGAACCAGCAATTAACCTCAAAGTACTGAAATGAAGTTTACTGATGAAGGAGTTTTATCAAATTGTGCTGAGTTGCTTCAGCTTGTATTGGGTTATCAACATTATTTTGTGGCTTCTTTGAATCCCAAAGAATTAAAAACCTAATAAAGACAACATCAGAATAATTTTGAACAGTATTTGTGCATTTTGTTCGAAACGTTTATTAACAAATAAAGTGAAACATTTGCACTGACATAATTCGACGTGATCAATTTATAATTTTTCATTTAAAAATTAGAACCTGGAACATTACTGCACAGTACAGGCCCCCACGAGGTTGTGATGACCTATGCAAGCCTACTCCACAACAATCTCATCATTCCCTACTTCATACCCATAACCCTCCATTTTTCTTACATCCACGTGCCTATCTAAGAGGCTTTTAAATGTCCCTATTGTACCAGCTTCCACTACCATGCCCATCACCAGTTAGATGTTGACAACATATTTAACATTTTACTTTTGGACATGATATGGTTGCTCCTTGATTTATGAATTTTTGTCAAGACATTATTGATTTTTTTGGAATACATATCTTCAATTGTGAAGATTATTTTGCTATAATGAGTAGTGTACACCACATAAATGTGCTTAATGTATTTAGCTCAGCCTTTTCCTTTACAACATTTTGCATAACCCTAATGTCATGTGGGAAATTATTTTTAAAAAAAATCTAAGAATGGTTCTACATTGGTACCTCACTTAGCTCCCACAAATGATAGGAACATAGGAAGTAGGAACACGAGTAGGCCAAAAATGGCCCATCGAGCCTGCTCTGTCATTCAATACGATCATGGCTGATCTAAGTTATGACCTAACTCCACCTACCTGCCTTCTCCCCATATCCCCTAATTCCTCTATCATGTAAAAATTTATCTAACCGAATTTTAAATATGTTTAATGAGGCAGCCTCAACCACTTCCCTGGTTAGAGAATTCCAAACATTCACTACTCTCTGGGAAAAACTATTTTTCCTCATCTCTGTCCTAAATCTACTCCCCCGAATCTTGAGACTGTGTCCTCTCGTTTTAGTTTCCCCGGCCAGCTCAAAAAACCTTCCTACATCTATCCTATCCATACCCTTCATAATCCTATATGTTTCTATAATTACATCAGCTGTATAAAGCTTGTTCCATCAATATTGTTGTGGTCACGTTTCCTTCAATCCCTGCTCTATTGCTTGCTAACATTTTCCCCAAATATTATGGGCTCAGAAGCTGTGACATACCTTACATAGGGGATATGGTCAGAGTTTTTCCTCAGGGCGGAAATGTCAAATACTAGAGTGTATAGATTGAACATGGGGGAGTGGGGGTAAAGTTTAAAGGATATTTTTCAGGCAAGTTGTTTTTTACATAGGAAGTGGTAGTGGAACTGGAGCACACTCTTAGGGAAGGTGGTGGAAGCAGATATTTCAGCAATGTTTAAATGGCATGTAGACGGACACATGAACTAGAAGGAAATAGGGGGATACCATGTCCTAGCAGATGGAATTTGTTTAGATTGGCATCATAGTCAGTGCAGACCTACTGGGCCAAAGTTCACATCTCTGTGCAGTACCCTTTATGTACGTGTCACTTCACAAAACACTTAGAACTGCAGCATATAAATATACCACCATATTATTAAATATGTTCTGTGCTCTCGCTGGCTGAGCATCAAATTACACACTGTTCTTACTGGCTGAAGACAAATGGTACAATGTACTTTCATTGGTCCAATAACTCTTATTTCCCATGTGCTATTAACATTGCCATTCTGCAGCATATAGCAAAACAGCACATCACTAATGAAAATTTGTACGTCCATTCTTCAATTTGTGGAGATATATGCCTGTAAATATTGCAAAGAGCAAAATTTTGTAAGCTGGAGGGGCTAATGTTACGAGCCCAGATGACCCCAAAACCTAGCAGCAAGAGATATTCAACACGACAAATAGTTACTTAAACCAAAGTTGTTTTTAATTCTCTTTAAACATGTGAACAGAATCAAACTTTAACTTATCACTATTAACTTAACTAATGTAACTTAACCCCCTTCTGATTCTAAGCGCACGTGTGTGTAAATTTAAGAAATTTTCTTTGGTTCACAGCTCAATCTCACTTCTCATTCTTCCAAGTTCACTGGTTGCAGGCAATTCTTATATTGTGCACAGAAAATTAATGTGTATAAAGTTACCAAGCTTTGGTACTCGAAAGGTAAGTGTTTACCGCTCAGGAAGGTTCTTATAGGTTTGCAGAGAGAGATGTGTTGTTCCAGGATTTCCACAACTGAGGTACCACCATTAGTCACCTCAATGTCTTGCTGATGAAACTTGCCCCATCGGGGTTCTCCAGATGATAACCTCTTTTTTTCAGGCTACCACAGAGTTCCTTTCTGTTTCCCATATTCTAAGAGAAACATCAGACAGATAGCCCTTCCAGCCATCCACCACTCTGGAGCTTCTGTTTCAGTTCCAACAAGCTTCTCCTGGCTTGTTACAGCTTTCTGTGTCACACACAGTTAAAGACTCCCTTCTGTCTCTCTCTGTCTGAGATTCAAACTGCCGGCAGCATGTCCTCTCTCTCACTTGCAAAAAAAACCCTGACCTTCTCCAGCAAACAACAGGAGTTCCTTTTTTGGTCAATCTGTTGTTTTAGGTAAATAATAACCTCTCAATGACCTCTGAGTGAGCACTTTGCAGAGAGGTCAAAAGCCTTGTAAAAAGGTCCAAAACAGACAACCTGTTGTTCTTCCAAGACAATAGCCCATTCACTTCATGACATCATTTTAATTAGCACCTACTTGTGAAATGTGCATAGCATTATCCATAGTTTCTGTAAAGTCACTGAATATGAATTCTTCAGTATTTCAATAAGATCTGTTTTAAAGTGTGTGTATATAACTTACTCTAATTTTACCAATTTATCTACCTAAAAACATTCCCAAATATTCCATCACACTAGGCAAAGTGCATTGTGGGCATTTCAGTGCAGTATACTCCTGAGTATGGAGAGAGGAGCACTGTTCTAGCAGCCATTCACTTAAAAATTCAGGATTTCTCTATGCTCATATAATAAAACAGGTGTAATATTACACAAAATTGACTTTAGTCTGTGGTAAAGCATCAGCAGAAATTTCCAGATGCTCCTTGCAGACAGAGAAAGAGAATCAAAAGAGAGTCCCCCTGAATCATTAAGAATAAAAAATTGAGGAATTAATGTTAATTCATTTTTAAAGTCATTTGTGCATTTAAAATGGTTTTAAAATTTACACTGAAAATTTGTCTTATAACTTTGTTTGCTTGTTTTCTGATAGTCTAAAGGATGCCTTGAAAGACAAGTCAGTAAAGCCAAAAGTGAATTACATCATGTCAAGTTCATCCTTCTCCATGTTGACGGTTCAAAGTGAGGACAGTGGAATTATATGGGAAACTGTTTCGAGTAGTCGGTGTTCCACACCATGGGCATCAGAAAGCACGGCCTCCGATGTTTACAGTGTGGAAAGTAGCCCTCTCAGCTCTCCACCAGGAAAAGTAATATTCATAACAGATGAATTGCCTCAGTCTTCATCCGGGTATCAACATCAAAGCAATAAAAAGGGTAAATCTGAGAAGCGTCATAGTGAGGAAACAGGTCTTAGGCCAGGAGATGTCCCAAAGATGCCCAGAAATAACTCTTGTGTTTTAAAAACACAAGCAGGCAAATTTGAATCATCAGTAACATTAGAAACTGGAACGGGCAAAATGTCAAATCCAAAGGACTTTAATGAAACAGAGATCCATTCTCAGTCACTCATAGAACATAGCACAACATTCTCGAAACTAGCAGGAAAATCCTATGATGGAAATGAGATGTTTGCATCTGTTGAAGATGATGTACAACAACATGCTCCAGTGCACTGTCAAAGGACACTTCATAGAAATGCTGTGGAAGAGAATGGAAAGAGTGTCATTTTGAAAGATGGTGGTTTGAATAAATCTTTTTCAACAATACCTGATGAACAAATTAATGTATCTTCAGCAAAACTAAGAAACCAAGGACAATCAGAAACTTTGAAACATTTCTCAGACACAGAACTTTGTTCAGCATTACCAGAAAGTAAAACTTTAAGACTGCCTGTAGAAATCAGTACAAAGCCTGCAAGGGCTTCACATTCTAAAGAAACTTATAAAGACACAGAGTATTTTTCTTCACTAAAGCAAGAAGGAGCAGCTCATGGAATAATCCATTCAGACAAGGGTGACTTGCAAAAGATTAAAGTTACTGCTTGCAATAACTGGTCATCTTCATCTCATGAAATATCTATTCCAGATGGTAAATGTTTAGCTTCTGACATGGAACTAACGTTTGTTACATTTGAAGTTGGATCTTTTCTAAATGGAAGTCCAGCTGGCAAAACATTAACAAAAACAATACCACATAATTTTCTAGAAGGGCAAGAAGTTCTGATAAAAGACGATCAAGCTAATGCAATGGCAGACCCAGAAGTCGAATATCAAGGGAGTTCTATAAGCATCAGTTCAGAGGCTACAAAGCCTGTGGGTTCAGAGTTTGGAGTAACTCATCAAGACAAGGATAAGTTTGTTTCAGTAATGAAGGATGAGGACATAGAAGCTACAAATGTAAATTTAAACAATTTATCTTTCACTCAAGCTGTTGGGATATTTTCAGACATGGAGGCATCTAATTTTTCTGAAAGGCAAGAAGCTAAGATGAATGACAGACCATTTTACTCGAGGCATGATCCGGAACTTTTGGAAGTGCTTGATGTAGAACTAAACGGGTCCTTTCCTAGCATGTGTAGAACCCCTGAGGATGTTTGTCACTCACAGTTAGGAGAGCTGAAAACGAGAGCAGACAAACTACATTGTGAAGAAAATAGTGAAATTCAGAAAGCTGCTTTCAACATAGTGGCTGAAGGTTCTGGAATATTGAACATTATTGCTGCAGCAAATGTTTTGTCAGTGGACCAAGAGGCATGTAATGAAATGCAGGATAACCTGATATATTTGCAAACTAATCCTATTATTAAAAGAAAAGATTTTAATGGAGATAATGAAGGTTCAAATAGTTTTGATAGAGTGAAGGATGTAGAACACTCAAGGTTATATGTTGAGCAACGGCAGAATCCTCACAATTCATGGAACTCTAATTCTTTCACAGTTGGGGAATCCTCCGTGGTACACACTGATCATTTTCATGGAACTGGATCTACTCCTTCCAATTTGGTTGGATCAAATCCCTCTGATGCGATTGAAACAAACTCCACGCATGAGCCTGAGACAAATTCCTCCCATGAATTAGGATCAAATCCTTCCCATGCAACCGGTTCTAATTCTTCCCATGGGATTGAGTCTAATTCTCCTGCAGTTGAGACACCCACTCCTTCTGCTGTGGCAGCATCCAATCCAACTTCCACTGGTCAATCCACTACTGTTGCTCTGTCTATGAAGAAAAGTGGAACCCAAGATGATGATTATTTTGAAAAGTATACTTTGGTGGATGAACAAGTCCCCACTGATCTGGTTACGCCAGAAGTGAAATTGCAGGAATTGCCGGAGGTTCCAGAGGTAGAGAATCCATCCATGATAAACCTGGAACAAGATCTGAGTACAAAAGAGATGGAGCTTTTTAATTTTGATGAGTTTGATCCTAGAAGCAATGATGATACAACAGAAAATCAAAGACTTAGAGAATTTTCTCCACGAACAACCATGCATGAGCCCCCCAATAAAAGAGAGCAAGGAAGTATTAATAGTGGCAGTGCAGGTGTATTTTACCATAAGGAAGCTGGTTCATTGCTGTTTGACTCAACTGAAGGAACACTTTCACGTTCCCATAATTTTCCGATTTCAACCAACTTGGTTGATCTTACACTTCTCGAGGAACCACCTGCATTGGCATTTTATTATAAAGATCTCTACGAAGAAGCTAAGGGGAGGAGAGAACAAAACAATGAACAGTCAGATGAGGACAGTAGTAACCCCGAAATTTCATTCCCTTGTCAGTCATCTGACACAGACGAAGGAAGTGGATTATACTTTGAAAAGTACGTCCTGAAGGATGATATTTTGGACTCCTCAAGAGGAATAGTTCCAGAGCAACCACCCTTTGGGAGGAAAGCATCGTCACAAAATGTTTCAGTGGGAACAGAAAGAATTACACTATTTTCAGAAAATGAACACCAGTTTCCTGCAATGAGCAGTGATGAAACAGAAGTCCCTATCCAAGAGAGAGATTCTGAAAAAATTATGGAGGTGCAGAAAGATCATGAAGAAGAATCTAAGGAAGGACCTGAAGAGCAGAAGCCTGAATCCATAAGATGCGAGAAGGAGTCAGAACCAGATATAGGAACTGAGCTAAAGGAAGATGATTTCATTGAGATGGCATGTAAACAAATACAGGGGAGTGAAATGTTACCAGTTCGGGAGACATTCTATGGAGAAGACATGCTAACACTTACTTCCAATGCTGATGATCACTTAGATGTTGGGCGTCTTACCAATATAGAGCATTCATTTGAAGAAGATGAAAACTTCTTCAGTGAAACAGAATTAGAGAATGTTAATGTTATGACAATGCAAGAAATCAAAGGTACTCATGAATGTATATCCAATATGAAAATGCCTATTTATCCGATTCAACTCGATGCATTGGATAAGGAACAACCTGCTGAAGAAGAAAGAACTGAATGCAGACCTGAAGAGGAATATGCTGTGAATGAATTAGGACAGAGGACTGAACAGGAAGGGTCTGGAATGACTGAAAATACGGAATACGATCAAATAAATGATGATAGGCCTTTTTTAGAGTTTGAAGAGATAGCTTCACAAACAGTGAGAGAGGAATATGGGAATGCAGATTACAGAGCAGGAACAGATGAAGGAGCCTGTGAAGGTATTCTAAATGCAGTCATTGGTCCAGATGAGAAACAATTACATTTAGAATCAACTGAAATTCCTGGAGCTAGTGATGAAATGGATATGCTCGACATTGAAATAATTGATTTGAAGGGTACTGAAAGCAGGTCAGTGGAAAAGTTTAATCTTGAATCTGAAAGTCAAGGTTCTCAAATAAAGAATGACGCAACTGTATCAGAAACCAATAATTACGAAAGGATTTCGGGCCTCGCCGAAGAATCTCAAAAAGAAAAATACCTTGCTGCTGACATTGTACAATCACTACGTAGCAAATGTGAGCTACCTGACATAACAACACAAGAAATACTTACTGACACAATAACCGATGAGCAAGATGCAAGACATACTTTTGATGGTATTCAAACTGAGCAAGATTCTTGGAAAAATTATGAAATGGAGGCTCTGCAAGATCATTACAATCAAGACTTTATCCATGATCAGGCAGACGGCAATATTGAATCATTTCTTCATGAAAACCAAGAGCATTTATTTATAAAAGATACAGAGGAAGAACCCAAAGATTTACCTTTATTGAAAGATGTGAAAGTTATAGAGGATGAAAATAACCTGGATGGAGCAAAAATTGTAGATAAAGAATCAGGAGAAATTCATCAAGAAAAAACTCAAGAATCTAGTCTCCAAACAACAAAAGGAGAAGATATAGACAGGGCTATCTCACAGAAACCACCAAAGCCAAATGACACCTACTGTATTACCTGTGGGCTTCCAATTTATGCGATTGATAAGCTGTTTGGAGAACATAAAGATCATGATGTTATAGCAATAGATACAGCTGTGGTGAGAGTCAAGGTGAGAAATTACATTGTAAATTAAATCTACATTTAGAAGCATTCGTTCCAAATTACAGCCTTCCAAAGAAAATTTATTTTGCACCGTTTGAAATGTTAAACAGAGAGCCATAGAGTAAAATGCTGCCTGCAGACTTCCTGTGTTTTACATACATAGAAACAGGCTCTGCAGCCCAACTTCCCCCAACCCCATGCTGACCAAAATGTCCCAACTGTCTGTTTCTGGTCTTCTAAACCCATCCTATTCCTATATCTGTCCAAATATTTCTTAAACATTGCAGTATTACCTGCCTCAACCACCTCCTCCATCTGCCCCTTCCATTCTCAATGCTTCAATAAAAAGTTCCCCCTTGAGTTCTAGTTAAATTGCTCCCCACTCACCTTAAACCTACTGTATGCCCTCTGGTTACCAGTTCCTGTACTCGAGGCAAAAAGCTCTCTGCGTTCATGCAAGTTATTCCTCTCTTAATTCTGTACACCTCTATCAGATCACTTACCTGTCTACGCTCCAAAGAATAAAGCCGTAGCCTGCTCAAGCTCTCCTTCTAGCTCAGGTCCCCAAGTCCTGGCAACATAATTGTAAATCTTCCCTGCACCCTCCCCAGCTTGACAACATCTCACAGTGACCAAAACTGAATGCTATACTCCAAGGGGTGGCCTCACCAATGACAAATGCAACATGACCTCCCAATTTTTATACCTGATACTCTGACTTATGAAGGCCAATGATGTCAATTTCCATGTTCTAGTATTTCCCAATCTCAAAATGTGTCATCTTCAAAGAAACAGGAGGATATTCCAAATTACTACCTTATTAATCCAATAAACTAAACTTTGTAGATGCAGCTTTAAGTAGCTATAATTCGTTGATAAAACAGATAAACATTTTGCACAGGTTCGCATTAAGATTTTCATAATGATGAATAATCAAATCATTTGGTCCATATTTAAAGACATAAGAATATTCGACATGAGAGATGTGTAAAAGGAAATAAGACAAAATAAGACGATATAAGTCGAATTAAAAGAAAAGTATCTTGAGCTCACATCTTTTTTATGGTTCATCAAAGAATGAGATGCATGCTCTTGGTCTGCTCGATATTACACCATACTACATCATGGTCACTATGGTAACACTACAAACAATAGTCCTTCTTAAAGAGATAGGCACAAAATTAACTAAGAATCAAAAACACAAAGTCTTAACCTTTATACTATGTACCTATACTCTTAGATCCTATGTATTCATCTAAATCAGTGGTTTTCAAACTTTTTCAAACTTTCCCTATGTCATAGGTGCTCTGTGATTAGTAAGAGATTACTAGTGTGGCAAGTAAAAGTTTGAAAACCACTGTTTTAATCATACCTAATTGATTCGTTATGTGCACGGTTTCATAACTCCAAAGGAAATGGGCCAATGACAACTGTTTGCAAGCAGAATATTTCAGTAACAATTAGGTCCAGAGCAGAGGTTCTCAGCCTCTTTTTTCCCCACTCACAAACCACTTTAAGTAATCCCTTACTAATCACAGAGTACCTATCAATTACTTAAGTTGATAATGTGAGTGGAAAGAAAACGTTTGAAAACTGCTGCTCTAAATCATCGATATGGATGACAAACAGCAATGGCCCCAGCCCTGAATCCTGAGGCACATCACTAGTCACAGGCCTCTCGCTGCCATTACCCTCTGCTTTCTTTCACGAAGCCATTTCTCTATCCACTCTGCTATCCCTCCTTGTATCCCAAGCGATCTAACCTTTCACAGCAGCCTGTACAATTCTGTACACAAAAGTGCTGCAGAAACTTACTTTTGTGTATTGCAGACCTTTTGAGTTTCTCCAGCACTTTTTATGCATTGCACTACAGCCCCAGCATTTCCAGACTTTTCGGTTTAATTCTGGTTTAGTCTACCGTACGGAACCTCATCAAATGCCTCACTAAATCCATAAATACAATGACTATAACTCTCGCATCATCAACCTTTTGGCCACATCTTCAAAAACTCCACCAGATTTGTGAGACGTGACCTCACAATCAGCCCTTGTACATCTCAGTACATATAAATCTTCTCCCTCAAATTATGAATAAAATAGATACTATTCCTGTAAATGCAACACAAAATTATATAACTTTGCTTTATTCCTTGAGTTATCTTGTACTTTATAAATAGAGAGGGTGGTCTAGAAAGGCATATGGCGTCCTTGGTGTCTCTGATAAAACTTTGATCAGGCTGTAGTTGAAATGATCTGTGTAATTCTCATCATCCCATTATTGGAAGGATGTGGAGACTTTGGAAAGGGGAGGTTTACCAGATGTCGCCTGGTTATGGAAATGTGTTCTAGGGAGAGATTGGATAAACCTGGGTTGTTTTCTCTGGAGTGTAAGAAGCTGAGGGCTGACTTGAGAAAGGTGTATAAAACCATCAGAGGTGCTAATAGGGTGAAAAGTCAGAGTTTTTTCTCCTGAGTAAAAGTGTCAACCACTAGAGGACAATGTGTTTAATGTGAGTGGAAAGTAGCTTAAGGTAGATGCGTAGGGCAAATATATCGCACAGAGACTAGCAGGTACCTGGAGTGGCTTCAACAGGTAGTGGTGGAAGCAGATATAATAGACTTCGAGATAGACACATGAATATGAAGGGAATATCAAGTGCAAGCAGCAGAGCTTATTTTGATTTGAGCCTCACTGAGTCATCATTAAGTGCGGGTGAGATATCCGTGGACAGAGGTCGACAGCATCGAGTCCACGCTGCTGAAGATCCAGCTGCGCTGGATGGGTCACGTCTCCAGAATGGAGGACCATCGCCTTCCCAAGATCGTGTTATATGGCGAGCTCTCCACTGGCCACCGTGACAGAGGTGCACCAAAGAAAAGGTACAAGGACTGCCTAAAGAAATCTCTTGGTGCCTGCCACATTGACCACCGCCAGTGGGCTGATATCGCCTCCAACCGTGCATCTTGGCGCCTCACAGTTTGGCGGGCAGCAACCTCCTTTGAAGAAGACCGCAGAGCCCACCTCACTGACAAAAGGCAAAGGAGGAAAAACCCAACACCCAACCCCAACCAACCAATTTTCCCCTGCAGCCGCTGCAACCGTGTCTGCCTGTCCCGCATCGGACTTGTCAGCCACAAACGAGCCTGCAGCTGACGTGGACTTTTACCCCCTCCATAAATCTTCGTCCGCGAAGCCAAGCCAAAGAAGAGAGGATGACGCACATTGTGTGTCTTTTCAAAAAGGCCTGAAGAGAAACATCTGGGAGCGACAGGCCAGTGAGCCTAAAATCTGTCATTGATAAGTTACCAGGAAGAATTCCAAGGGAGAAGATATACATGATCTCTTATGGACAAAGACTGATTAAGGATAGATGCCACCATTTTGTAAGTGGAAGGTCATGTATCACAAATTTAATTGAGATTTTTGAAGATCTGGCCAAGTAGGTTGATGAAGGCAGAGCTGTAGATGTTGTATACATGGATTTCCCTATAGCAGTCAATAAGGTGCTGCAAAGTAGGCTGCTCTGGAAGGTTAGATCGCATGGGATCCAAGGTGAGGATAGCAGATTAGTTATAAAATTGGCCTCGTGGAAAAATTCTAGTTGTGAGGTGATGGTGGAAGGTTGTTTTTCAAGCTGGAGTTCTGTGACTAGTGGTGTGCCACAGAGTTGGGTGCCACCCCATTGCTGTTTATCATCTATATCAGTGATTTAGATGAAAATATATGTTGCATGATGAGCAAGTTTGTGCATGACATTAAGGTGTCTGGTACTTTAGATAGTCAAGACAGTTTCCAAAGATTGTAGCAGGATCTTAATTGAATGGGAAGATGGACAGAGGAGTGGTTGATGGAATTTATTACAAAGAAATGTGAGGTGTGCATTTTGGAAGATTTTACATGGGTAGGATCTACACAGTGAATGGTAGAGATCTGGGGAGTGTTGTGGAGCAGAGGGATCCAGGAGTACAGGTACATAATACATTGAAAGTGGCAACACAGATGGTTAGGGTGGTCAAAAAGGCTTTTTGCACATTGTCCTTCATCAGTCAGAGTATTGAGTATAGAGGTTGGGAGGTCATGTTGCAGTTAAATAAGACATTGGTTGGGTCCCATTTGGAGTATTGTGTTTCATTTTGGTCATCAAGCCACAGGAAAGATGCTGTCAAGCTGGAAGGGCGCAGAGAAGATTTATGAGAATGTTGCCTTGACTTAAGAACCTGAGCTATGGAGAAAGATTGTGCAGACTAGCCTTTATTCCTTGAAGGGCAGGAGTATGAGGGGTGATCTCATAGAAATATACAAAATCATGAGAGGAGTATATTGAGAGAATGTACAGAGCCTTTTGCCCAGAGTAGGGGAGTCGGTGACCAGCAAACATAGAGTGGGGAGAGATTTAACAGGAACCTGAGGGGTAACATTTTTAACACAGAGAATGGAGGGAGTACAGAACGGGCTGCTGGAGGAGGTGGTTGAAGCAGGTACTATTGCAACATTTAAGAAACATTTGGATGGATACTTGGTAGGATGAGTTTAGAGGGATATAGGCCAAATGCATGCAGGTTGGACTAGTGGGAATGGAACATTTTGGTTGGTCTGGGCAGAAGGGTCAGTTTCCAGTCTGCATAGCTCTACGACTCTATCATGCTTGGCTCAGTCATTTAGGCAAGGGGCCTGTTACTTCTGTACTGTTCTATGTTCTATATTCTGTTAATACATGCACTGCCTGAATATTTTGATTAACCAGTGGTGGGAATAAAAAAACTTGTCTCAAATGGGGATATACATTTAGTGCTAGGTACCAATTAATCATAAAGCAACCTTCCTTCTGCTCGGAAAACGGTTGTAGCAACAGTAGTCAAGAAATAAGAACAACAGTCTGTACTAGGCAAGTAGCAGGGAAAGGTTGTTGGATTTTGAAATGATGAGAAAATTAATCATAATAGAAGCTAATAGAAGTAGCTTACAACAATACAAAAGACAAAGGAGGAAAAACCCAACACCCAGCCCCAACCAACCAATTTTCCCTTGCAACCACTGCAACCGTCCCGTATCGGACTTGTCAGCCACAAACGAGTCTGCAGCTGACGTGGACGTTACCCCTCCATAAATCTTCGTCCACGAAGCCAAGCCAAAGAAGATCTATCTTAACCAATGAAATCCCAGGATTCAAGCTTTATCTCATCAAAGTAATGGTCTTCTTGTTTATTACTGTTTTCTATACATCTGTAAATCAAAGGGTATAGAAGGGCATATAAACCTGGAAGAGAAAATGTGTCAACATTTGTTTGAGTGATTGGCAGAAGAACAAGCAGTTTAACTCCTAGCCCATTCAGAATGCTATGGTTATGCTCTTTCAAGGCAGGGAATAATGTTTTCTTGTCATTGCCTGTTGTGAGCATCCAGTTAATTGGCCTTGTCAGTACTGCGATGGGTGATGGCAGGTGCTGTTGGTTTGCTGTTCAGGGAAATGAATGATCCAGCTGGCAGGTTGAATTAATCTGAGGGAAACACAAAAGTCTGCTGACACCATGATTGTAGTAAAAACACACCAGATTGCTGGAGGAACTCACCTGGTCTTTCTAGTGTCCATAAAAAGCAAAGATATATTGCTGATATTTCAGGCCTGAGCCCTTCTTCAAGGAATAAACAGAGTGAATTAATCTCCCAACAAGTACTGCAGTCAATAAAATATGCTCTTACTTAAAAAAAGATCAAGGCAGTCACTTGACTGCTTTCACTGTCAACCACAAATGGTCATGCATATGTATTTGTCTGTATTAATGAACACATATATTGTACCTATGAGACATATAGAATGTTTCTATTAAACAAATAGTAAGTGCACAGTAAGTACAGTGAACATCATTACAAGGCTGTCCTCAGAATATTGTTGAGTGATTTGCATACTCTGTGGAGTGTGGGATAGACTGTAAGTGTGTGACTCCAAATGTTCAAGTGCAGAGATTTAAGTTTGATTGGGTACCAGAGGAATTTTGATTAACCAATTGTGGGAATAAAAAGACTTATCTCAAGTGGGGATATAGATTTAGTGCATAGTAGTGGAGAAATAATAGGAGTGAAGGGGTGATGGGAAAACTTTCAACATACTGTGAAATAAGAACACAAGAAATAGGAGCAAGGGTCAGCCGTCTGGCCCATTCAATAAGATCATGGCTGATCTGGCCCGTCGAACTTGCTCTGCCATTCAATAAGATCATGGCTGATCTGGCTGTGAACTTGGCTCCACTTATCTGTTTTACCCCCAGATACCTTAATTTCCTTACTATTTTAAAATCTATCTATCTGTGTCTTAAATGTATCTCAGTGAGGGAGTCTACGCTGCTTCGTTGGGTGGAGAATTTCACAGATTCACTATTCTCTGGGAGAGGCAGTACCCCCTTATCTCGGATTTAAATCTGCACCCTTAATCTTAAAGCTAGGGCCCTTCATTCCGTCTCATCTGCCAATGGAAACAACCTCCTGCTTCAATCTTTTCCTGTCCTTTCATAATTCTGTGGTTCTGTAAAATCCTCTTTTCGCTTCCTTCTAAACTCCAAAGATCATAGTCCCAGGCTACTCAATTTGTCTTCATAAGCTAACTCTCTATTCTAGAATCAACCTGCTGAATGTTCTCCTCACTGCCTCCAAAGTCAGTATATCCTTTAAGTAAGGAAACCAGAGCGACACATTGTACTGCAGATGTGGCCTCACCAGTATCCTGTACAGTTGCAATAGAACCTCCCTGCTCTTAAACTCAATCCCTCCAGGAATGAAAACCAACATCCCATTTGCCTTCTTGATTACCTGCTACACCTACAAACTAATTTTGCACAATTCATGCACAATTACTCCCAAGTTTATTTGCACAACACAATGCAGCCATATAATAGTCTGATTTACGATGTTTCCTTCCAAAGTGGATTGCTTCACCTTCACCAGTGTTGTACTCCATCTGCCAGAAACGTTCCAACCTACCCATATCTCTCTGCAGTCTCTATTTTTCCAATTTAGTGTCATTAGCAAATTTAGATGTGCTACACTTTGTCCTCTCCTCCAAAGAGAACCGCAGAACATTACAGTGCAAAAACATACCCTTCGGCCCTTATGGTCTATTATTCTGCTTAGTTCTACTGACTTCCATCCAGTCAATAGCCCTCTATATCCCTTCCATCCATGCATCTTAAATGTTAAAATTGACCCTGCATTCTCTACTTCATTCCACACTCCCACCACTCTCTGTGTGAAGAAGTTCCCCCAAATGTTCCCCCTAAATTTTTCCCCTTTCACCTCAACTCATGTTCCCTGGAATAGACAATGTGTATGTGTATATAGTTTGCGTGCGGGGGGGCGTGCGGGGGGGCGTGCGGGGGGGCGTGCGGGGGGGCGTGCGGGGGGGCGTGCGGGGGGGCGTGCGGGGGGGCGTGCGGGTGTGGGTGGGTGTGTGGAGAGAGAGAAACACATTCAAAATTTATATATGTAGGTATGTATATGTAATAATTTCCAATCAGAGAGACATTATTTACCTGGTTCCAAATAATTTGTTTGAGAGATCTTGCTTTTCCATCCAGGGAATATTCTAAACCACAGAGAACCCTGTTATGTTTACACAGGAGGTTTATTTGTTAATATTTAGAGGCTCCATAAGATAAGAATGAATGGAGTTGGGGGTAATGTATTGACATGGATAGAGGATTGATTAACAGAAGGCAGAGAGATGGGATAAAGAGGTGTTTCTCTGGTCAGCAATCAGTGGTGAACTGAGTGCCACAGGGGTCAGTACTGGGCTCGCCACTATTCACAAGATACATTAACAATTTGGAACAGAAAGGCGAGTGTAGCAATTCTAAGTTTGCAAAATGAGTGGAAAAGCAAATTGTGCTGAGTAAGTGGATGGTCTTCAGAGAGTGAGAAATCACTTAAGTGTGCAAAGATCTGAGAGGTGGAGTATAATGTAGGAAATGCAAAATTAACCATGTTGGAAGGGAAAATAGAAGATCAGATTATTACTTAAATTGTGAAAGCTTGCAGCATTCAAAATCCTTTTATTGTCATGTAATAATCTAGAACATGTAATATTACATGAAATTGCCTTCTGCCTGCTGTAAGGCAGATAAAGAATCACAATTAGTGTTGCTCAGAACCTCTTACACTATGAGAGAAAGAGACTTCATTTAGATTCACTAAGTGTCCCTGGATTTCCCTCGACCACTCCTGCAGTTGCACAACCCAATTTATTGGCAACCTGAGCTTCAGATCCAAACCTCTTACATGATCAGGAAGTGTTCAGCACCTGAGGTCCTTCATCAACCTGTCTTGTCATCAGCACCCTCTCAAATCCCTGGTCCCCACAAGCCAGCCATCAGCAGGCCTGCAGCCCTTGCGGGACCCCTGATCGTGTCGCCCGCAGGCTGTGTGGGTCCCTCAGCTGCTGAGGCCCTCCCCGATTCACTGCTATGGTCATCTTCTCTGAAGGGTCATCACTTCTGCTTCTCCTTCAAAATGTGGTGTATTCTTCCCATTTCTGGTGCCCTGCACCAATCTGCTGCTGCCCAGTGTCTGCAACCCCTCGTGGCCACTGTCAAGCACAGGTGCTGCCATCTTGGGCACAAACCCGCATGGTTGCAGGACTTCACTTACAGACACCATTAGCTCGTATGGAGCAGCTGGCATTAGGACTGGGCGGTTGAACCCTGCAGAGCAGTGCTGTGTTTTTGTCTGCAGCAGTGGCAGTGTTTTTGTTAGCAGAGCTGCTATATTTCTTCTGCTGGTGCAGAGGGGCTTGAGAGTGCTTATGCATGAATCAGAAAAGGTTAGTTTGCAGGTTCAACGGGTAGTCAAGGTGGCAAATGGCATGTTGACCTTCATTCCTGGAGGGGTTTCTCTGCCGCACAGAATTCGGGAAGGGCAGGTCTGCCATTGCTCATTACATCACTAAGATGTCAGCGGTGGAGGATAGGTACCCCTCTCCCATGGATGCCTGGTGGTGAGTGTGAAAGGATGCAGAAACCAGTTAACAGTGGTCCAGAGTGAATGGCAAGAATGGCTTCTTTAACCGGTTCATTGAATATCCATTTTACCGATTAAGTAGTGTGAAAATGGCTATGGTCGATTGAAGAATATCTGACCTGAATGGATAATATAAATCTAAGGGGTACTGTTTTAAGAATAATAAAAACTTGGGAATGGATAGATAACATCCAGAAGCTCAGAGATGAGAAAATTGAGAAAATTACGTACTATTTAAGAGAGAAATATCATACATTTTGTGAAATACGGAGCCCATATTTACAAACTGTTGGTATTAAAATTTAAATGAATCTCAAACATTTTCTTTCTCCCACCAGTCTCTATGAATAATTGGAAAGTGAAGAGTTCCTGTTGTGGTTTTCTTGTCCCTTTCCTTTTTCTTCTTTTTTTAGTTTGTAGGAGGGGGGTGGATTTAGAAGTAGTTTTTCTTTTTTTTCCCTTTTTATATATAAAATATCACACGTATTTGGATTAAGCTTGAAATAAGTGGTTCTATATTCAATAAAATTAAAAAAAAGAATAAAATAATATTTATTGGTATTAACATATCCACTGAGATTTTTACTTGGTACAGTTTTAAAGCTACTTTGTAAAACTCAATTGCAAAACAACTGAAAAAATCAACGACATATTTAACACTTAATTGAGCTAAAAAGACAATGAATGCACAAAAAACTCTTAACAACAGTGACCAAAGTAGCTCTTTACATGGATAACAGACCCTTCAAACAAATGTCTTGTAATTACTTTTAAAATGTGTTTCTTTGCAGGAGAAGTTGGATGAATTTGTGCAAGCAGCTGAAGAGAAGGCGAGCAGAACTGAAGAATTTGTGTTAGAATTAGAAGATGCTTTTAATGCTGTGGAGGTGGGTGGTTTGTGAGATTTAACATCAGATTCAGTACTTATCCAATACAGGTCAGGAACTTCAAACACAATGCCAACCTTAAATCAAAGTTTAATTTTGTTGTGCACTGTGAATCAAGAGGAATAATAAGACTAATCAGGAGATTTAGTATCAGATTTATAACCAGGAGATTACATGTCCATTTCCAGTTTTTTATTGGAGGAAAACAACTAGGAAGAAGTATTAGATATTCAATAGCAAGCCATATTTTTTTTTAAAAAGATGTAAAATTTGAGTAATTGGTCACCAAATTGTTGCAGGTAAATGTGTTTACCAGTAATCAGTGCGAAAAGGTTCAGTGTATAATAGGCATTACTCCTAATTTTTCTCTAGGGCAAGTGACATTCATTTATCCTAAATCTTTCTGCCCTATTCGCTGACTTTGTATCTGTGCTCCTCACATTGTTCTGTATGTATATGGAAATGTTTACTGAAAAATTGCTTTTAATAATTCTTGGTGTGGAATCTTCTACTAAAATTGGTGACAGAATCTTGTGCAAAAAATCATGTTTAGCAGCGTGCAGTTTGGATATGGTCCGACAGTACCCTCCATAATGTTTGAGACAAAGACACTTTCTTTCCTTCATTTGCCCCTATGTTCCACAGTTTTAACATTGTAATCCAACAATTCACGTGATTAAAGTGCGCATTCCAGATTTTATTCACGGTTATTGATTGGAGGAAGAAGCTGATTGGAGGAAGAGGGGTCAGATGACCTGAGGACTGACAGCAGTTAGAATTTAAAAAGGGACGAGGCAGCAGCCAGAAGCTGATTGGAGGAAGAAGCTGAGTATCACTATAAAAATGAGCGACTGTGTAGCAGAGAGGTCAGTGAGGGAGCGGTTATGCTTTGGTGAGAACAGGTAAGAGGTGAGGGACAGTAGGAGGGCCAACCTATTTGAGCTGCAAAAAGGATTCAGCAGGTAGGCACAGGTAAAGGCAGGTTTTAGATGTTTTTTCTCTAGTCATAAACAGTGGGAATGGCAGCCAAGGCAGGGGAATGTTACTCTTGCAGAATATGGGTCGTCAGAGAAGCCAGCAGGATTCCTGATGACTTAATCTGTGAGAAGTACATTTAACTCCAGCTCCTTACAAGCTGAGTTAGGGAATTGGAGCTGGAGTTGGAAGTGGATGAACTCTAGATCATTTGGAAGGCAAGGGGGTGATAGGAGTTGTAGGGACACTATCACACCTAAGAGGCAGGAGGAGGGTGATGGGTGAGAGTCAGGAGAGGGAAAGGGTACAGACAGGCAGTGGAGGGAGCTCCTGTGGCTGTACCCCTCAATAACAAGTATACCATTTTGGATACTGTTGGGGGAGGGGGGTGGAGATCCACCAGGGACAAGCCATGATCAGGTCTCTGGCACAGAGTCTAGTATTGTGGCTAAGAAGAGAGGAGGAGGAGGAGGAGGAGGAAGTGTGCTGTAGTGATTCCCTAGTTAGGAGGACAGATAAGAAGATTCCTAGATGGTACATTGCCTCCCTGATCCAAGGGTCTGTGATATCTCAGGTCGAATTCACAGCATTCTCAAGAGGGAGGGGGAGCAGCCAGATGTCATGGTCACTGTAGGGTCCAATGACGTGGGTAGGAAGGGTAAGGAGGTCCTTCAAGAAGCATTCTGAGAGTTAGGTGATAGGTTGAAGGACAAGACCTCCAGGGTTGTGATTGCTACCTGTGTCTCATGCTAGTGAGGTTAGAAATAGGAAAACAATGCAGCTTAACACATGTCTAAAGGTATGGTGCAGGAGGGAGGGCTTCAGGTTTATGAATCACTGGGCTCCCTTCCAAGGAAGGTGGGACGTGTTCTGATGGGAAAGTTTGCATCTGAACTGGAGGGAGACTTGTATCCTTGTGGAAGGGTTTACTATATAACCCTCCTCTAATCCCACTTACCAGCACTCTGCCCATATCCCTCCATCCCCCTCCCATCCACATACTTATCCAACTCTTCTTTAAATGACAAAATTGACCCTGCCTCCACTACCTTTCCCAGAAGCCACTCTCTGAATAAAGAAGTTCCCCCTCATGTTACGCCTAAACCTTTGCCCATCAACTCTCAATCCATGACCTCTTGTATCCACCTCTCCTACTCTCAAGGGGAAAAGCCTTTCCACATCAACTCTGTCTATCCCTCTCATTATCTTAAACATCTCTATCAAATGCCCTCTCAGCCTTCTATGTTCAAAGGAATTAAGACCTTATTTGCTCAATCTCCTTGTATTCCAGATGCTGAAACCCAGGCAACATTTTGGTAAATCTTCTCTGCACTCTCTTTATCTTGTTAATATCCTTCCTATAAATCAGTGGCCAGAACTCCACACAGTACTCTAAATTTGGCCTCACCAATGCCTTGTACAGTTTCATCATTACTTCCCAACTCCTATATTCTATGCACTGATTTATATAGGCAAGCATACTTAGGGTGGACTTCTTCACCACCCTATCCACATGCGCTCCTACCTTCAGGGAACATTGCGGAACCAATTCCAGCGAGTTACCAATTGGAAAGGTTGTGGTGGTGCTTTCATATGCCGATAGATTTTGACTTTTTGACAAGCTATACAAGATCTGGCTATTTGCGTGATGTCATTCTTCAGATTGTGCCAAACAAATCTGTCTGAAATTAGATGAATGGTCAATCTGATTAATGGATGAGAAAGAACATGGACAGAATCAAAAATGCAATGTCTCTACAAAGCTGGAACCACTGGCTGTAGATGTCCTGCTGACACGTTGCAAAAAAGCAGCCTGCCGTTGGCATCAATTTGCACATCCTTCCATTGTAAGTTAGTTAATGAGGTGTGATATGACTTCATCTCACCGTCTTGTGCTTGGGCAGCGGTGAGAGTTGCGTAGTCAGTACCGTGGTCCATAGCTGATGCCTCGAGCGCAACTGAGCGGGAAAGTACATCAGCCACTACATTGTCCTTACCAGAAATGTGTTTTATTCTGGTAGAGAATTCCAAAATGAAGGATAACTGTCGCTGTTGTCGAGATGACTGGGGCTCCAACACCTTTGAAGGTCAAAGGTTTATGGTCTGTGAACATGGTGAAGTGTCTGCCTTCCAAAAAATAATGCAAGTGACGGATGGACAAAGGTGCTGTATTTTTTCTAGGCCTCACAGAGGTGGTGGCTAAAGAACGCTAATGGCTTCCATTGTCCATCGACATACTGCTGGAGAGCGCCTCCCATGGCCACATCAGACATGGGTGTTGAAAGGGCGGTGGCTGCGTTTAGGACTGGATAACTGAGCATGTTGCTTGAGCTAATGGTTCTTTTGTGTTTATGAAAGCATTTTGCCTTTCATCTGTCCACTGAATATATTTGGCATTACCAGACAGCAGATTGAACAGAGGTTTCATAATGTGAGCTGCTGCTGGAAGGAATCGATGATAAAAATTAACCATGCCCAAGAACTCTTGCAGATCTTTGTTAGTGGTTGGTCTGCGATATTCAGTAATGGTATCGATCTTGGAAGGCAGTGGAACCATGCCCTTGTCGATGGTTGTATGCCCCAGGAATTCTATGGACTGTTGTCCAAAAACACATTTATCTGGATTGATGATCAGTCCAAATTCTCGTGGACATCTAAAGAGTGAACACAGATGTTCAATGTGCTCTTCTTTAGTTTTGCTGGTGACTGATAAGTTATCTAGATAAATGAAGATGTTGGCCCTACTGCATCCATAACTTGCTGAAAGGTCTGAGCTGCATTTTTAAATCCAAAAGGCATACGTAAAAATTCGAACAAGCTGAATGGGGTAAGTATTGTCATTTCTCATGATTTCGTCTGGTTCCACTGGCACCTGGTGATATCCGTGCACCGTCCACTTTTGAAAAGATTTTCGTCTCATGCAGATTCACGTAAAAACCTTGAATATGAGGAATAGGGTAGCGATCCAGTATGGTGGCATCGTTGAGCCATCTATAATCTCCACAACGTCTCCACCCTCTGGTGCGTTTTTGGACTAAATGGAATGGAGACGTCCATAGGCTGTTGGACCTGTGAATTATCCCCAGCTCTTCAATTTTGTGGAATTCTTGTTTAGCTAATTGCAGGCAAGCGATGTGCCTTTAGCATGAACGGGAGGACACTTGGGAGAAATATGGTGAGTTATTCCACATTTCATGGTGGGGGTTGAATACTGCAGAGTTGTAATTTCAGGAAACTCTTTTACAAGTTTGGTGAACTTATCAACAGTCTTATGTACGGCTTGAAGGTTAATAGTTTGAAAGGTGATACAATCCACCAGCTGATGCCCTTTTAAATCCACCATGAACGAATGAGCTCGAATGAAATCGGCCCCGAGTAGCGGTCTTGACACTGCCACCTTAATAAAATGCCATGTGTAAATATTCGCCTCAAACTGAATGTTCATTTTTTTGGTGCCATACATGGGTATATTGGAACTATCGACTGCTGTGAGTTGGAGGTTAGGGGTAGGATAACATGTATCGAAACTGGTTGGTGGAAAAACACAAACCTCTGATCCTGTGTCCACCAAACATTTACGTTAGGATAGTTGTGATAGTACAGATCTATCACCAATGTACATAGTGTATATAGTTACTGTATCTAGACTGTGCTTACAGCGATTGGCTGAGAGCTAAGCCACACCTATTGTTTGGGCCTTAAAGGGTTGTGTCCCTAGCCAGGTCGGATCATTCCGGACTGGTCGGCCACCTGTGAAGAGCTCCGGTCTTTTGCTAATAAAAGCCTTGGTTTGGATCAACAAGTCTTTGGTTCTTTCGACGAGCTCTACAATAGTTGATCCAAAACAGACAGAAGGCTCTTAGATTTTCAGCCAACCATCACAGTCATTAATGACTGTTGGACAGGGTGGCAGGCACCTATGTGCATTGCTTCTCCAATGCCGGTGATAAAAACACCAGGTGGAAGTCTCAAAAGGCTGTCTGCCTGACTTGAGATGTTGCCTCATTATTGGAGCTGCTGTGTTGAGAGCATTGGCTTGGGAAACAGTGTCAAAAACGAAGGTGCTGGGTGCAGCAGCTGTGATGTTGTCCGAAGACCTTTTGGTGTGTTATTTTTGCCAGCAATAGGACGTCTGTCTCTCGAGCTACTGGGGTCTTCAAAAGAAATCTGTGATAATAAGAGTCTGTCTCTGTCATCCTCTCCAGGAAGAGCCTTTAGAATAACATATCTGGCTGTTGGACAGATGCCAGGCACAGCATGTTGTCCATTAGTTTAGACTGGGCACGGTCACCCAACTCCTCCATCTGTAATAGTCTGGCAGCCCTCTCTCTGTGGGACATGCCATAAACTCACAGCAGGAGCGCTTTTAGAATGTCATATTTGCTTTCTCCAGGCTCCGGTGGATCACACAGGACGTCACCAACTCGCTTGGCAGTGGCTTGGTCCAAGGCACTGACAAGGTGATAATAGCGAGTCGTGTCTTCCTTGATCTTCATGAGGTGAAATTGTGCCTCAGCCTGGCCAGAAGGGTGGTAGCTTAACAGCAACAGCTGCAGTATCCATATGATCCAAAAGCTCATTTTGGACTTGTCGGGGTCACTAATTGTAGCCACTGAAAATGCAGTGGTGGCTGATGAATGTGAAATAACGACACACACAGTGCATGTAAATCAACTTGTTTACTCGAGTCACATGCGTATTCTTTTAAATCATTGAACCGTGAGTGCCACATCATGATGTTATGACATCCTATGTCAGTTCGCTAGACTTCTGGGAGTTGTAGTCTATCTATAGCACTACTACAAACTAAAGATTAATAATAACACAATTCTGTCACAGTCGGAAAGACAGATGAACTTGATACTGTGGCCTATTAGTGAAACATTTTTATTGTTTTGTTTATATTTTCAAATAAATGTGAAAACATGAAATTCATCAATTACATAAAAGCAACATAATCTTATCATTCAATGTTGATTTTGAGTAAGAAAAGAAAAAAAAAACAAGTTCTAATGCTCCCCCCACCCCCCTCCAATCCACCCAGGAGAAAAAAAGGAGAGAAAATGAAGAGAGAAATGAAGAAAAAGAAAATGGTTTGATTAGATTCATCAATCTCCTGCCAAGGGACAAATATCCTGACTTACACAGAATCCCATGAGTGAAACTTAGTTGCAGGAAGGGCAGGACTGGAAGCTCCATGTTCTGGGCTTCTGTTGCTTTAGATGTGAATGGGTGGGATGGAGGGGGGGAGGAGTGACATTGCTCATCAAGGAAACTATCACAGTTGTGCTCAGGCAGGACCAGCCAGAGGCCTTGTCTACTGAGGCTATATGGGTGGAGCTGAGGAATGGGAAAAGTATGACCACACTCATTGGGTTGTATTATAGACCGCCCAATAGTCTATGGTTATTTGTATACATTTTGGTTTGACCATATAGAAATTACAACACTTTTTATACATCGTCTCCTTATTTCAGGGAACCACAATATTTGGGACATGGCAATGGTATGTATATTAAAGCAGTCATGTTTAGTACTTTGTTGCATATCCCTTGCATGTAATGACTGCTTGAAGTCTGTGATTCACAGACATCACTAAGTGCTGACCATCTTCTCTGGTGATGCTCTGCCAAGCCTCTCCTGCAGCCATCTTCAGCTCCTGTGGCACATGGAACGCATACTTATTTGGATTTAGATTGGGTGACTGATTATAATTCAATAATTTTCCAGTGTTAGCTTTGAAAAACTCCTTTGTTGCTTTAACAGTATATTTGGGATCATTGCCTTGCGGTAAGATGAAGAGCCGTCCAATGAGTTTGGAGGCATTTGCTTGAACCTGAACAGATAAGTTGTTTCTATACACCTCAGAATTCATTTTGCTACTGCCATCAGAAGTTACGTCATCAATGAAGTTAAATGCGCCAGTTCCACTGGCAGCCATACATGCCCAGGCCATAACACCCCACCACCATGTTTCACAGATGAGGTGGTTTGCTTTGGATCTTGCGCAGTTCCTTCATGCCTCCACACTTTTCTCTTGCCATCACTCTGATACAGGTTAATATTGGTCTCATCTGTCCACAAGACCATTGTTTCCAGAATTCTGCAGACTCTTTCAAATTCTTCTTGGCAAGCTGTAATCTGACCATCCATTTTCTGTGACTTACGAGAAGTTGGCATCTTGCAGCGTAGCCTCTGTATTTCTGTTCATGAAGTCTTCTATGGACAGCAGTCATTGACACATCCATACCTGCCTCCTGAAGAGAGATTCTGAACTATCTTTTTTGGGATTTTTCTTCATCGTGATGAGAATTCTTCTGTCATCAGTAGTGGAGGTCTTCCTTGGCCTACCAGCCCCTTTGCTGTTACTGAGCTCTTTCTTCTTAATGAGGTTTCAAACAGTTGATTTTGCTAATCCAAATGTTTGGCCGATGTCTCTTTCTGTTTTATTCTTGTTTTTCAGCCTCATAATGACTTCTTTGTCTTTCATTGGCATAGCTCTGGTCCTCACATTGAGAAATGGCAACTACAGACTCTAAAGGCAATCAAAAGCTTAGAAAGAAGCCTAGCTCTCTTATCCCTGCACCCATGAAGCAATTAAACATACCTGAAAAATCACAAACATCTGTGAAGCCAAATGTCCCAAACATTGTGGTGCCCTGAAATGGGGGAACTATGTTTAAAAAGTGGTCAAACTAAAATATATGCAAATAACCTTGAATAAAATCTGGAATGTCCACTTGAATCACATGTGAATTGTTTGATGACAAATTTAAAACTGTGGAGCTCAGAGGCAAATAAAGAACAAAAGTGTCTTTGTCCCAAACATTATGGAGAGAACGGTAATTCAACATACAACTATAGAAGGCTTCCAAGACCGCATTGAAAATTCTTTGGGCTGTTTAGGGTTCCATATTTAAGTAAAGATATCTTATTATTGGGAGCAGTTCAGAGAAGATTCACTTGGAATATCGTGGTGGTGAGAAAATGTTCTTTTAGACATACAGCACGGTAACAGACCATTTCGCCCCACGTGACCGTGCCGCCCAATTTATACCCCATTAATCTGCTCCACTAATAAACAGTAAAATTTCCATTATCTGTCATTCAATGAACCAGAATCTCAAACAACCAGCAAAAAACAAATTGAAAGTAAATAAATTTTTAAAAATTCAAATAAATGGGACTGGGCAGATGGACCCTGGGGGAGCGCAGAGACTTTGTTGGACATGCAGAGGTTTTCCCTGTTGAATGGAAAATACCCCTCAATTCTTTTCATGGTTGCCGTGAGTCGTCGTGTCAGCATGGGGAAGGTGAACTGAGGGCCTGACCAGGACACTAGCGTGGAGATGAGTAGGGTTGCGGTGAGGGCCTGACCAGGACATTAGCGTCGAGTTGTGGCAAGGGCCTGACCAGGACACTTGCATGGAGGGGAGTCGGGTTGTAGCAAGGGTCTGACCAGGACACTTGTGTGGAGGTGAGTCGGGTTGCGGCGAGGGCCTGACCAGGACACTTGCATGGAGGTGAGCTGGGTTGTGCCGAGTGTCTGACCAAGATACTAGGATGAAGAGCTAGTCGATGCCACTCATGACTCTCTCAAAGTTTCTCCCTATCCCTGATTAATAAGAGTCTTTATTTTTATTAGTACTGGGTATATTAGTAAGGCTTTACCTGTAAACATGGGGGAGGGGGTTAATTATGATGGTGGCATGGTTAGCGTAATGGCTAGACCAACTCTTATAGGTTCAAATTTAAATTTTTTAAGTTATGGAAATTACTTGATTAAAGTGAACTTTACATAATTAAAGACTATAATACTGAATTTTTTCAAATTACTTTACATTTTGAACTGTCTTTTGTCTTTCAAACAGAGTATTCTTAATGCAGGTGTATTAGTTGGACATTGGAAGAGTGAGTCTCAGCAAACTGGAAAATTTGCATATCTGACATCCATGACATCCCAGTAGGTGCCAGATAATGGGAATTTTACTGTACTCACTTCTGAGAAGGAAATTTTTATTTTAATCAAAAGTTCTCTGGAGAGGGCAGGAAAGTAGATTTAAGTTGGATCAGACATGATCTTATTGAATGACATTGTTGGCTTGACAGACTTCAAAGTCGACTCCTGTTCCCTAATGAATGTCGCACAAAGACGAAGGAGAGAAAATCAAACAGCTGACAAAAGATAGCAAAATAGCTTCAATTTTCTGACCACAACTATTTTAAAGCACCATTTATCTGCTCCAAATGATAGGGAGAATTGGAGATAACTGAGATTCACTAGAACACTGCAGTATAGCCCCTGAATTTTAGAAGGCATTTGGGGGGGAAAAAAATCACAAAAAAAACTGCTGCCTGAAGCTTCTCCCATCCAAATATTCTACACACTATGTGTACTATCAAAACCCTAACACTCTTTTTCCAAGTCGGTGAAATATTTCATTTGAGCCAGAAAAGCGAAACTTGCTTGTAAAATGTGTCGACTAGCCTGGAAGACCATTAAATGAGGTCCAGGGAGCCGCCAAGTTAGCAAGTCATCATCGCCATAAAGAGATACAGCAGGCCCTTTGGCCCATCAAATCTGCATCAACCGTTAAGTACTCATAAACACTCAACCTCTCCAACTCATTTTATTACCTCCAGGTTCCCATCGGCTCCTACCTAAAATCTATGTCCTGGGTCAATTTACAATGGGGGCTGAACTTTTTGGGCTGTGGGATGAAACCAGAGCACATGGAGGGCAAATCCACACAGTCATTGGGAAGATGTGTGTACTCTACACTGATTCAGAGGTCAGGATCGAATTTGGGTCACTGGAGATGTAAGGCAGTTGGCTGAACTGAACCACTGAGCTGGCCAGATCCAAAATACGAGTTGTGTTCAGCTTCTGGCAGTGATATCAGCTTTCTGCAAGTTTTACTGGTTTATTCTGGATTTTTGTTCCTTTACAAAGAAATATTTCTAGATATATACTTTAATCTTTTGCATTGATATCCCCTGGGTTTTCCATCCTGTGTAGCCCTAATAATCTAGCAAGATTATTAAGATCAATTAACCCTGATATTATTCTGATTAACTTTTCCAATACCTTCATCTATCCTCTGATCTGCAGTGATCAAAATGGAACACAGTATTGTGGGCATATTAAGGCATCTTAAATGCTAGGTATAGGCCCTCAGTTTGCACTTGGAACATCCCAAGCTGCGCGCTAAAATATATATTTAGCTTACCTATATCCTGTGGACCATCATAGCTTTGTCAGCTATAAATCCCCAGCTCCTCAATTTTCCATCAACTATTACATATACAAGTAGCCTTCCTTGTTATTCCAATGATGTGAATAGCACTGACCCCTGCAGCACACTGCTGGTCACAGGCCTCCAGGGTGAATAACAATCCTCCACTACAACCCATTGACTCCTACCATAAAGCAAATGTTGTACCCATTTATCTAGCTCACTCTGTATTCTGACCTTAAGGACCAACCTACCATGTTAAAGACCATGCTAAAGTCTCTGTAGACAACATTTACTGCCCCTTCCCTCATCAGTCTTTTTGGCTACCTCTTCAAAAATGTCCATCAAATTCAGGAGTCATGATTTCCCACAGACAAAACCATGCTGACCATCCTTAATCAGTCCCTGAAGCTAAAAAGCCCATATTTCTGTGATCAGCTGGAAATACACTTGTTAATTCACCTTGAGTGAATTTTCCCAGGGCTGAAATAGTGAATACCAGGGGGCATCATTGTAATGTGAAGGGAGGAATGTTTAGGGGAGACATCAGATGTTTTTACAGTGTTGTGGGTGACTGAATTGCCTTGTGGGGTTGGTGGTCGAGGCTGCAACATTCGGGAGATTTGAGAGACTCTTAGGCACAAGAATGAAAGGAAAATAGAGGGTTGCAAGGTGGAAAGGGTTCAGTACTTTTTTTTGGTCTGAATATTTAGGTCAGCATGACTTTGAGGGCCTAATGGCATGTACTGTGCTGTAATGTTCTATGTTCTAGAATGAATAAGTTTCAGTACATAAGAACAGGACAAAGATTACCATAGACTTGTAGGAAGCCGAGCCAATTTCACTGAAGCTATGCAAATTTTTTTCTGAAAATCGCAGGTAAATTTTGCCAAAGAGAAGAAATATTTGGAGGAGCAGCATGAAGAAATAATGAAGTTGCTGCTTTCACAATATACAGAAATGTCTCAGGTCCTTGAAGAGGAGAAGAAGATGAAACTGGAACACCTATGTGACCAAATGGTCCATTACCGATGTAACATTGATTCTACAAAAGAAGATGTTGAGAAGACGAAGAAGAGTTTTGTATTTGATGATATGGCATTCCTAAAGGTATGTTTACAAAGATTCATTCACATTGTGGAAATAGGAACAATACCCAAAGCTAAGATTTTGGTATAAATTATTGGAAACATGCTTACTTTAAAACAAATTTAAAATCCCTGATTTTAATCCTCGATTATTCTTTCCCCGAGAAAAACCTTGAGATAGATGACTTTAATGACATTCAATGTGAATATAAGGATTATTTTCCATGCTGTGACTGAAGCTCAGTGTTGCATATTGTTATTTGTATTTAGGATATAAATGAGTGCTGCCCAAATACACCAATGTGACCAACCAGTACTGAGAGAGTTAATTAAAGCACTTTAGCAAATGTGTTGAAGGAATGGCATCATTAATTTTGTCTTGGTTTTACCCCTGTCCTGGCTGTACTAATTGCCAACAGATGTATATCCACTTATTAATTGTGGGTCTTACACGATCTCATGCACAAAAAGATTTGGATTTGTGACTCAGTAATATTTGTGACAAGTAGCAATATAGGTATCATTTATCAACACAACCACCAATCAGTTATACAAGTAGATGCACAGTACTTTAAAATAAGAATGACAAATCTGAATCAAAGAGGTTGGATACATTGTAAACTCAGCATTTTTAGCATGCTTTGTTCTTTAAACAAAATTCTTACAAAGGAAATATTATTGACCTGGCCTAGTTCACTTTTAACTTGATTTCATTTTTACCTGACCTCTCTTTGCAGTGTCCTTCCCTTCACTCGTACTAGCTGGCGAAGTCACTTGAGGTTAAACACAGAAACATGGAAGATAGGAGCAGGAGTAGGTCATTCGACCCTCCGAGCCTGCTCCGCCATTCAACGAGATCATGGCTGATCTTAAAGTTCAGTACCCCGTCCCCGCCTTCTCTCCGTAACCTTTAACACCCTTATACTGAAGAAATAGATCTAATTCCCAACTCAGGTTGAGTGGCAAGTGCTCACAGTCTTATCCCTAGGGTAGGTGATTCTACAATGGGAGCATAGGTTTAAGGTGAGAGGGGAAAGATTTAAGAAGGGATTACCACTAAGCTGGTAATCTGTATTTCTTTCAATTTTAAAATTTAGACATACAGCACAGTAACATGCCCTTTTGGCCCACAAGCCCATGCCATCCAATAGTATCCAATTTGATCTACAGCACCCCCCCCCCCCCCGGCTCCCACTGTTTTGAACAGTGGGAGGAAACTAGAGCACCTGGAGGAAATCCACAGAGACATGTGGAGAACATACAAACTCCTTACAGACAGATCAGGATTTGAACCTAGGTCCTGATGGGTGGTGCTGTAACAGCGTTGCGCTAACTTCTACACTAACTCCTACTGCTGTATCTGGATTATCCCACTAGAGAAGCGGGTATAATGACAATGTTCAATAGTAATTTGGGCACTTGTATGCTTAGGAATAGTTTTGAAGACTATAGACCAAAAACAGGCAAATGGAATTGGTCCAGAATGCTAAACTGGTCAGCATGGATGATAACGTGGTAAATGTGGATCATAACGTGATAAATTGGATCAGCAAATTTGCTGATAACACAAAGTAAGAAGGCATGGTGAACAGTGAGGAAGATCTTCATAGCTTGCAGAGGGATCTGGACCAACTGGGAGAATAGGCCAGTAAATGGATGATGAAGTTTAATGCAGACAATTGTGAGGTAATGCATTTTGGAAGAGCAAATCACGGAAGGACGTACAGTGTAAATGGTAGGGAACTGAGGAATTTGGTGGAGCAGAGACCTGCAGATACAGGTACATTGTTCTCTGAAGGTGGACAGGGTTGTAAAGAAAGCTTTTGGCATCTTTATAAATTAAAGTTTTGAGTTGGGATGTCATGTTGAAGTTATTTAAAACATTGGTGAGGCCAAATTTGGAAATATTGTGTGCAGTTCTGGACATCACTAAGTTTGAAAGAGTGCAGAGAACATTTTCTAAGATGTTACCAGGTCTTCAGGAGTTGAGTTACAGGGAAAGATGAAACTGGCTCGGACTTTGTTCCTTGGAACGAAGAAGAATAATGGGAGATTTGATAGAGGTTTACAAAATTGAGGTGTGAAGACAGTAAATGTGAATAGGCTCTTTCCCCAGATTAGAAGAGATAAATGTGAGAGGACATGGGTTTAGGATGAAAAGGGAAAGGTTTAGGGGAAACATTAGGGGGAACTTCTTCACTCCGAGAGTGGTGGGAGTGTGGAATGAGCTGCCATCTGATGTGGTAGGTGCAGACTTGACCTTGAGTTTTAAGAATAAATTGGATAGATACATGGATGGGAGAGGTCCGGAGGGGTATGGAATGGGAGAAGTTTATTGGGACGAGCTGAACAATGGTTGACACAGGCTAGAAGGGCTGAATGGCCTGATTTCTGTGCTGTAATGTTCTATGCATAGTTTTATGCCTTTATGAGTGGCTAGGTTTTATCCTAACTTCTCTAGCTTAATGCTTAGGCTGAATGCTTGACCATTACTACCAATAAGCCTTTAAATAATTGCCAATCTTACCTCTGATATTGCATTGACTGTCCTTTTTAATCTGACAAGCTACATACTTTTCATTGAGAAAACAAATGAAACTGTTGACTGCTAATATAATTATCAATACTCATTATACACTACTCATTGGAACTCATGTCCCATGTGAGGTAGCGCCTGACATGTGTGATATAGCCAGTATATCAGGATAACTAGACAAATGCTACATCCTTAAATTTCAATGGGTATAGTGCTTGGTCAGAGATTGGTTTGCGTGGAAATACCTTGGGGAATATTTTGGATATCACCTATCAATATGAAATTTTGTTCAACAAAAGTGCAAGACAATATACCTGGATATTATTTCCTTGACGTATTTTGATCATTTCATTATTTTACTCTCCAAGGCTTTTTAATGATTAACACTGATAGATATTGCAACCATCTAGTTCTAAGGGGCTTCCAGTAGGTCATGCAATAATGCTTTAAATGCACTGAGCTAATATTTAATGGAGTTAACTTTATAAGGTCAACTTAGTTTGGTGTAGCTCAACTAACTTTGCCCTTGAATCACACTTTCATGCCTATTTTAGATTTTTTTGAAGTACAAGAAAACCTGGAAAAATACTGTAAATGCTCAGCAGATCAGACAGCCCATGTGGAACATCCAAGACCCTTTATCTGAACAGGGAAAGTACGAAAATAATTTAAAAAATATTGAAACATTAACTGTTTCTCTTTTTATCAATCTTACTGATCTATAGAGAAGAGAAACTGATAACATTTCAATTTTTAAAAAAATTATAAACAACGTGGTAGAAGCCGATGTCGATCCTTTAAACCCATGCCACCCAATTACACACACCCCATGTGAGTTTGGAGAGTGGGAGGAAACCAGAACACCTGGGCAAGACCCAGAGAGATACAGGGAGAATGTATGAACTCCTTGCAAATGGCACCAGATGTGAATCCAGGTTGCTTGCACTGTATGCTAACTGTTGAGAACAAGTTAACACCAGACATTCTAATTCTGGTGAAATATTTTCACCCACAAACATGAACTCCATTTCTTTTTCTATGTATGCTGCCTGAACTGCCTAGTGCATTCTGCAAATATTTTTGGTCAGGTTTCCAGTGCCTGCAGTTTTTTGATTTTCTACTTTGAACTCTATCTCTTCCTTTGTTTCTGTGGTTAACCTGTATTTCTGTTCTCTAGCTCTTAATTAATCTTCCATCGCCAGCCTTCAGTACCTTGCATCCAGTTTGGATCAGCTAATATTGCTTTTCATTTGGATTTGATTACAATAATTTTCTTACAGAGTACTTTGTTTGATTTGGTTTTCTTCCATAAGAGTCAGATGAGAAATGTGTTTCCATTTGAGCTAAAAATGGCCAAATTACTTTTACTAGATGGAAGCCAAACCATCACAGCACATTTTAGCTTGATATGGGTTAAAATGTTCAGTGTTAATTTCTCACTCATCCATTGCGGAATTGGGTGGTCTTCCTGTTCAGAACAGATGGAAGTTAGCTTTCAAAACTAACCTTTGAAAATATCAATAGCCATAACCCTTGGCACAGAGTTGGAGACAGGGTATCCTTAGCAGCAACTTGTGGAGGGGAAATCTAGGCAGCTTGGTTTGAAGGAGGATTAATGTTTTCACTTGAACCAGGGCAGCATTCCTTTTCCTCCTGCTCAAATGGTCTCTTCTGAATGAGATTCCTCTCACAGGACAGAGTTAACATTATAATCTGTGGCCAGAGTGATAATCAAACACTTATTAACTTATTTTAAAAAAGCAGTGGCAAAGTGACTGATCTTAAAATTCCAGAAGGTATGACAAAATTTAAAATGTCAGAATCGCAGCAAGATGTCACTAGACAGCTCAATTCCAAACTTTAAAACATTTTGATATTTTCCATTCAGAGAAATGTATTTCATAACGTTATAAAGCTTCCCTTGATTTGTGACATAAATGAGCCTTGTGTCACTTGTGGGTTGAGTGCTTAACAAGCGCTAGGCAATTAACATGAAGACCAAGAGAGGGTCTAACTACATACCCTTGGATATTCAATGGCATTGTCATCACTGAGTTCCTGACCATTGCAACTTGCTTGCAACCTCTGTAACTGGATCCTTGACTTCCTGTCTATTGAAGGGCCCATTACATTCTCTTCTCCCTCGACCTATGAGGGAGAAGGCTTAAGAGTGTGAAAGCATACACCTGCACACTTAAAGATAGCTTCTTCTCTGGAATCATCAGGCTCCTGAATGAACCCTATAATAGTGTTCTTGTGCTGTCTATGGTCAGTGCTAATTGAACTTCCCCTTCTTTGCGATCCTCTACCCTGTTCTTTAGATGATTGTATGAATGTTAGAACCAGCCTGTTTGCAGAAGAAACCTTCTCACTGTACTATGTATTTTGTGACAAATAAACTTAAAGTTAAAACTTGTACATCAGCATCCTGGGGGTGGGGGTTGGGGGTTGGGTGGTGGGGGGGGGGGAGAAGGTGGTCAGCATTGCCCATTCACTTAACTCCAGAAGCCACAAAAGCAACATGATGACAAGGCCAAGTCAGAGCTTGGTTATCCAGCAGTGATTGACTCCTTTAGGAGTTTTAGGAGATTCAGTATGTTACCGAACACCCTCAAACTTCTACAGGTGTACCATGGAGAGTATTCTGGCTGGTTGGATCACTGGCTGGAATGGAAGTGCCTTTGTTCAGGACAAGAAAAAAAAACTCCAGAGGGTTGTTAACTTGGCCTGCGATATCATGGCACCAGTCTTCATTCCATTGAGGATATCAACAAGAGCCAGTGTCTTAAGAAAGCACCCTCTATTCTCAAAGCCCATCCCCACCCTGGCAACCCAGGCCATGCCCTCTTCACTCTGCTACATCAGGGAAAAAGGTACAGGAGCCTGAAAATGAGCACTCAGTGGCACAAGGACAGCTTCTTCCCCTCTGCCATCAGATTTCTGAATGAACAATGAACCACAGTGTGATAGTACAGATTCTATCACCAATGTGTATCTGTACAGATTGTAGTGTAGGATGACTGTGATTGGCAAAGTGTAGCCACACCTTCTGGCAGGTCTTAAAGGATTGCTCCTAGCCAGACCAGGTCATTCTGGACTGGTCGGCCTACTTGTGATAGGCCCCAGTCTTCTAGTTAATAAAAGTCTTGGTTTGGATCAACAAGTCTTTGGTTCGTTCGACACGCTCTACACACAGACACTGCCTTACTTTCTTTATCTTGCACTATTTTTATTAATTTTGTTAGGTGGTTTAAATAAATGTTTGCGCTGTGATGGTGCTGCAAGACGATGAATTTTAATTCTGTTTCAAATTCCCATAAGAAGTGCTATGCAATGGTCTCTCTTCAGTTTGGATGAGCCCAGCTCCATCAACATTCAAGCCCCACAGCATCCAAGGCAAAGCAGCTCTCTTGATTGCAACTCCATCTGCTGTCCTCAACGCTCATTTACTTCATCACAGTGCACCATTTTTACACAGTGCACCTTTTGCAAAATGCACTGCCATTTCATGACTAGAGTCTCCTGACAGCACCCCCCAAACCTTGACCTTTGCCGCCACCAAGGCAGCCAGCATGTGGGATTCGTACCACCTGCAGGTTCCCTCTGCTCCCCTACTGACTTCCAAACATAATACTGTTTTTTTTTCTAAATATCAATGGATTTAAATCAGGGGTGACAACCTTTTACCATGCGTGGGCTGGATGGGGTGTCATTGGTTGAATGGCGGACCTCTCTGAAATAAATACTGAAGCACAGACATTATGTCTGAAGTACATTATGCCTGAAGTACATAATGTACAATGTATGAACACAACTGATAATAATTTATGGAGAAAAAATTCAAGCAACAAGATGTACTTCCAGTAAATTCCTATCTGGAATGAAGTTCATCTCAGAAGTGGTGGGAAGCCGTTCAACCCATAGCAACTTGACTTCAGCATAGCAGTCGGGTGGAGGGGAAGGAGAAAGAGAGAGTGCAAGAAAACAAAAGATGGAGGGGAAGAAGAGGATGGCCAGAGGGTAGGCTTGTTTTAAAAAAAAGGTGAGTGAAGGAAGAGAGCGATATGGACAAAGAGGCAGCGAGGAGAGTAGATTCCCAACGAAGGGCACAGCCACAAAATGTTACCTACCTTTTACTTCCCATGGATGCTGCTTGATCTGAGTTTCTCCAGCACATTTGTGTATTGTACTAGGTCCAGGAACTTACTAATTTCTTGTTTGAATTCCATTATCATACTGTTATTTGTTAATTCTGACTTTGATCAGATACTTGATCATTTGAAGGCTGGTTTGCTCTAAATAACATGGTAAAACATTGTTAGAATTAGGTCACTGGACCAACATCCATCTCAGCGCATGCCCACTCTCTCTGCTTGCCTTTCTCCTTTCCTTGAAGCTCCTCCTTGTCCTGCGGTCGAGGTAACCTCCTCATTCCAGAATGATTTCCTGCAGCACTGACCAGTTGTGGCCCACTGATTTGGGGGGGAAGCCCTGACTACACCTGCCAAAAAACATTGGCCATCAGCCAGTGGGATCCGGATACCAGCTTCATTCATTCACATGCTGGCTCCACTGGCTCAGTCTCACCCCGTCGGCTCGATGATATCAGCGCCCGTTACCTGCAAGCTGAACCCGCACATTCCAAACTCAGACTGTCCGCTCAAAATTGGATCCCACTGCCCGCCTGGCATGGCAGCACTCAATCGACCCACAATGCACTGCACTACTGTAGCCGAACCAACTGCTTTTGTGCAAGCTGCCAATGTTGGCGGGGTTTAATAAAAATGTAGTTAATTGCTGAGTGGTTGGATTGTGGGCTGCATAAATTTGGATCGCCAGGTGTATTCACCCCGTGGGCCATAGGTTGTCCATTCCTGCAACTTTCCATCCAACAGCATTTTGGAGAACCTTCAACAAAAATACTGCAGTAGGTTAAAAAAGTGGCCACCTTCTCTGGGGCTCCAGGAATGGGCAATAAATGCAGGGCTTACCATTATCCTGAAAAATGTAAAATCGGAACTTCCAATTTAAACTGTGTGTGCAACAGAACTATTTGGTCCATTAAGCTTGCGTTGGCTTTTTCAGATCTTATTAGCTGCAGTTGTCCCAAAGTACATTCATTTTCATTTTCCTTTTCAAGTGGAATATCCAAATAAATTCTTCCTCGGATCAAAATCACTTTTTGCCTAAGTGTGCCTCATTGATTCTCAGTGTTAAAAATATCACCTATGTGTTCAGATATGTTGCAAGCACTATCTTACTGAACCATTCTTATAAAATCTGACATTTTTCTAAAACAAAATGTTGCTATTTTCTCCTTTTCTTTATAAATTAAAGATAAAACTACTTGTTCAAATATTTCTTCAAACATATTTTTATACCTATCAAAATATTTATAGGACATATTTATACAGCACCTTTCATTACCTTGGGCATCATGAGGTTGCATGCAGCTGATTAATTTCATGTCAAATGTACCGTTGCAATAGGACTGGAGCCAATTGCGATGTAATTGACAATCAGACCAAATTATCTGCTTTTGATTATGTTGGTCAGGACACTTTTGAGTAGGAGCAGGTGAGTTTTACCAATGTTTGGCACCCACCCTGTGTGTGAAAAGGGCTTCAGTTTAACTCTCCATTTGAAATACAAGTTCCTCACCATTCCAATGACATGCTATTTTCAAGTCTCTGAAGTGGACTTTGAATCAGTAACCATAACTAATCTATTACCAATGAGAAATGCTCAACTTTGTTTTAAAAAAGTCTGGAAATGTCAGATAACTGAATGACTGAACTTGTTTTATGTTCATTTTGCTGCCCCTCTGCACTGATATCAATGCAGATAACATGGCCTCATTGTGGTTTATTTGCCAGCTTCTCTGAATTTGAAAGATATTTGGGTGCACAAATGTCAGTATTTAATTGAGAGAATGTTAATTTACAGTACTATAAAATCTGCATGTTAGTTTAGTGAAAACATCTTCAATCACTCCTGGTCGATCAGTACTGCAATTTTTGATACTAAATTTGAATATCCTTGAAGTTTGCTTAATGTCAGTTGCTGATGGCTTGAAGGCATCTTTTCCACTGTTTAATTTTTCATTTCTGTTTCTTTTCCACTCTACAGTCCTACAGGATGATCAACAACAGGTACTTTTGGATTTATCTATTCATGCCCTCTTTAATCAAGAGAGGTTTACAGACAGATCTCACAGCTTATCAGTGCTATGATAGTACAAAGCTTAATAGCCTTAATTTTCCTGCTTAATATGTATGGGATGATTTTAATATTGTACTAAACCTGTGTGGCTAAACTATACTTTCTACAATACTTGTACTAAATTTGCAATTTGATGTTTATGAAGCAAAAAAAAACAAATTGGTGGAGGAACGTACCATAGGGCAGGCAGGACCTGCGGCGGGAAAAAGATGATCAATGTTTAGGTCAAGACCCTGCATCAGGACTGAAAGTTTAAAGGGGAGATAGCCAGTATAAAGAAGTGGTGGGGAGGCGAAGCAAGGGATCCAGGCAAAGAGGGGTTGGTGGGCAGATGAAGCCAGGCGGGGAAGGGATGGGTGGAGAGAGCAATAGAAGCTGGAGGTGATAATTGGAGACAGCAAAGGGCTGCAGATTATGGAATCTGATAAGAAAGGAAAGTGGTGAGTTGGAGCGGATAAGGGAGGAATGATACGCAGATGGAAACAGAAGGAAGAGGGGATAGGATAACTAATGGGAGGAGTTTGTGGGTGATTGGTGGATGAAGCCAGGTGGGTTGGTGCCTTGGGCATTAAGGAGGAAGAGGGTTGGAAAGAAGAGTGTGCGAGAAGACATGGGCAGATCAGGAGAGAAGAAAAGTGTGAGTTAACTAGAATCGAAGAACTCGTTGGTTTGTAGACTATCCAAAGGAATATATTGTGCTATTTTTCTGGTTTGTGTTTGGGGTCACCTTGACTGTGGAGGAGGCTGGGACAGACAGGCCAAAGTGGAAATGCAAATGAGAGCTTTGGATGTCCACTACAGACAGAGGACAAATGTTCAGCAAAGAGGTTGCTTGAGGTTTATGAATGGATTTGATGGGGAAATATTCTATTTTTGAAGCAACATCTTTAACATGATGTCCTGTAATATTTTGTGTAGGTAACAGATCGTGTCCTCATTTGCTTCCAAAAAAGAAGATACAGCCCTAAATATTGCCATGCTCCTGCGGGCACTTGGTGTCTAAGGAGTTTCTGGTGCGGCAAAACAGATAATGTAGCTTTCTCAAATGCTTCCCTATTTGGAAATTGATGCACTCCAATAAAACCACCTCCTGCATTTGCACAGATGCCACCTTGTAGCTATCTGGCTGCAGTGCCAGGCTCTCGCTGTTAGAGACACCCACACAACTCACAATGCTGCCAGTGATATTGTGGGAAAAAGGCCGAGAGAGGAAAGAGAGAGGAGGAAATTTGCTCTCTGCCACTCTACTAATGAATATGCAACATTTTAATGAAGCAAATTGAAAGATGACTTTGTGTTAGGGCAATGGTTCTCAACCATTTTTGTTCGACTCATATACCATCTTAAGTAATCCCTATGGCATAGGATGAGGTTAGTAAGGGATTATTTAAAGTGGTATGTGAGTGAAATAAAAAAAAGTTGAGAACCACTGTGTTAGGGTTGATGAGGAGGGGGGCTGGAACAGCATCAGGGTGCATCTGGCAGGAGGTAGCAGGAATCTGATCTCAGATGCAAAACACCCTAAAAGTGTCATTAGCTCATAAATGAACATGGGAGATGAACAAAGGAAGCAGAGAAGTGACCTTATAAAGGCTTAAAAAATTATAAAAAGCATAGGGAGGGGTAAATGTTCATTTTTTTTTAACCAGGGTAGAAAGCATAGATTTAATGTGAGAGGGGAAAGATGTAAAGAGGATCTGAGGGTCAAATTTCTCCCCACAGAGGGTGTTGAGTATATGAAATGGGCTGCTGGAGGAAGCTGTAGAGCTTGGTAAAATTAATGCTTAGATAACATTTGAACATGTACCTGGAAAGAAAAGTTGAAGAGTGATATGGGCCAAACTCAGGCAAATGGGATTAGTTAAGATGGGTATCTTGGTGAGGATGGACAGGTTGGACAAAAGCCCTGTTTCCATGCTATATAACTGTGAAATCTACTTTACACTTGCTATTGATGTGTGCTTCCTTTAGCTGCAACCATTCTGACCATTTGGTTACCAGAGTGTCATTCCATGAACATGCTGACAGCCACACGTTAATTCACTGTTAACCATCCATGGCATGCTTCTAGTTCATTACTTTGGCTCTTAGTTTCAGGCTTTCTGAAAGTTTTGCACCCATTAATTTAGACAGAAGGGAAGCTCATTTGATCTTGGAGGCTGACTGGCCAGAGGCTGACTGTTCAGTCCTAATAAAAACAGAAAGAAAGTACAAATATCTGAAGTGAATCTGGAAACATCTGCATAGCCAAGTATTCCCTCTGCCTCATGTTTTCCGCTGAAGAAAACTTAAGAGGATGTATAATAGTTTTAGAGTCAATTCTCTGTTAGTGTTAATGTCATGTGGATGCATAATAGATAAATGCTGATCTTGATAATGTACAAACCATCAATATTAGATTAATTGCCTGCCCTGCTGTATAGGACATTAGTGATGTTTAGAATGCTGCCGTAAGCAATAAATAGTGTGGCAGGACATCGATTAGCCACACCTACCTAATGTAATCCTGAGGCTACAGATATGAGCTATGAAAGGCACTTCATCCTAACTGAAATGACAGTGGAGCTCTGTGGAAGCCTCAGATTAGGGTGATAGTGCATGGCAGTTTTCCGAATGAGTCGTCAGCCTGCATCAGAAATTATAGACAAGGGCATGATGACCTTTTAAATCATTCAACTGCAGAGTATACAGCATTATGAGGACCCAATGGGAGTTGGACTGGTCTATGTGCATGGTTAAAAACTGATTACCGGCAATGCTGAAATGCAGCTTCACATGAGGATTGATGTCGTTCTAGTGTGAATCATACTGGGAATGCCAATCAAAATTCTTGACCCAGAATTGGTCATTTACACATTTCACTCGAGAAAGTCAATATTCACTCATGGAGCACTGAAATAAACAAACCCCTGCAACCAAATTATCCATAACTCCTCATACCAATATTCTTCAGCAGATTTAGGATCTGGGTATCGGTATGATATACTCAGACATAGATTCCTCCTTTTACTTCAATCCTTCCAAACTCATTGTATTAAATTTTGAAACAATAACTTAGTCCTTGGCTTCCGTGATTCTGATCTGTAAGTATTAGGGACTGGGAAACAATTGAGTTGTTAGAGGCTCTCCTCGGTAGAAAAAAAAGTTGTGTGTGATAATATTTATGCAACTACTTAAAAAAATGGAAAAAAAGCCACAATGACTTTTATAATTTAGAACAGGGGTGTCAAACTCAAATTCACAGAGGGCCAAAATTAAAAACTTGGACTAAGTCGTGGGCCAAACTAAATATTTATTGAAAATTTTCAACAACATCTGCATGTTTTCTCTTCTTTCAACATATGTAATGTTAAACTTTTTCTTATTAAAATAAATGTTTAATAATAGTTTTGGTTAAACTCTTTCCAGAAGAAGCATTAACAAATGAGAAATAAATTATTCAATAAATAATATTTCTCTATTAAGCTACTTTTAAATGTATTTTTTTTCCACAAGCCAACAAGTCAAAAAAATAACAACTTGCTTCAATGAAAATCCAATCTTTCAACTATGAACAGTCCAAAGTGAACCAAAGAAAATATTAATCCAAGCTGAGCTTGCTACACTGTGATTTACTCTGATGCACCTGGGTCTAAATCAGATACTTGGCATCTCTTAGATGCAAGTTCATCAAACACTGGGGTCAGAGTTTGCCTCCCACCTGTCTTGAAAGGTCCTGTTTTCTGTCTTTCATTTGGCCATTTTTCGTAAGGCGTTTATTACATGTGATTTAGGCGACAGGTCGCAGGTGCTAATGAAAGTAAAGAGAGGAGGTGGGGGCGATTAGCGGGCTGACGGGCCGGCGCCAACGCATTTGCAAAGCATTCTGGGATTTGTAGTATTAGCTGTGCATGCACTATACTGGCGCGGCGGCCAGCAGCCCAGCTCGAATACATATTTGATATGATCTTGTGGGCCAAATATAATTATATCACGGGCCAAATTTGGCCCGCGGGCCTGAGTTTGACATGTGTGATTTAGAAGATCCCTAAAATATTTATACATAAAGAAGGCCTTCTTGTGTGTTACCTGGAAAACCAATGAAACTCTAACTTTCAGCATAATTAAAAGATGTATTTACAGATTTCAAAAGCCCCTTTCACACTTGCCAGTGATCCCAGGAATCAAGCGCCAATTGGCCTTTAAAGTGGCAAGTGTGAAAGCAAAATCTGCTCACCTCCACCCCTAGTACAATCCCCGGCGTCTGCAGACACCGGCGTTGAAACGGGCAGCAAAAATTGCAGGCATTTCCGATTAAAGGTAGAACAGGCTGAACACTGGGGATAAACCCTCGCAAGTGTGAAAGCATTCAGTGTCCTGGTTAAGAGCGGTCTATTGTGAAAGGCCAAACCCCCATTCCTATCCCGGGACACTGAACGGCTGATTTACTGGAATGCAAGTGTGAAAGGGGCTAAAGTTTCTCCCCATTTCTCTTTTGGGAAGATTATTGCTCCCAATGATCACTATATAAAGAAAAGTTCCCTCCTATTGATCATTAATTAACTTTTTATTAATTTTATATCCTATTGTCTTGCATTGGCTGTTAAAGGTAATAATAAAAATGTATCTTTTCGTTCTTTTAACTATCTGATAAAATACTAAATGTTCAGCCTTCAAGTGATAACTTTTTTTAAGCCAAAATAGCCCAAGTTTCTCAAGAATGTCCACGCATTCATGTTTTTAATATAATTGACTCTGTCTAGTTCCACAAAACCTGATGCAATATCAAAACTTTAGTAGAATTCAGACACAATCACAATATTAATCAGAACAACTGAATTCTCTCCTGGTCAGATTGTGAGCTGATAATCTCATAGTGAATGTGGTTCCCCAGTCCTGAATGTGGAGGTGATGGAATATGATTCCACTGACTTCACCTGACCTCTTCCAATTTATCTAAATACAGTAAAATCCCTGGTATCTGGCACCTATGGGAATTGGTAGATGCTGGATAAGTGAATTTTCCAGTTGCTCGAGATTGCAAGTTGCATGGATTGGTGAACTAACAATTTAAAGTTTCAAACGTTTTATCTATTTGTTTTTCGTGATTTTTTTTCCAGTTGCTTGAGGTTGCAGGTGGATTGAATTCCAGATAATGGAGATTTTACTGTAGTTGAATCTCCTAAATAATTTAGTCAGAATTGTTTTATTTCTGGGATATGACAGGTGGTCAATTTCATCTGCCCCCAATAATTCTAGTATTTCAATCTTGAGAAAGCTTTCGATGAAACAATATCAGAAAATGCTGGAAGTGTTCAGAAGCATCTGTGGAGCAAGAAACATAATCAATGATTTTTTTTTAGTTCTTTCACTAGTTCTGCTTTGTGGGTGAGAGGGAGTAGCTAAATAATCACTCAAAGATTATTTTCTTTAATGTTCTGATGGGCAGCTGCTGTTTATAATTAATTCAATTATTCTAAAAGAATTGGTATAACTGATGAATTACTATCTATTTACAGTGTGGTTTCTGCTTTGGAGACGGCCATTTCTCTGGATTTGAAGCCAAGGTGGTGCTCTTCCTTTGAAGATCTTGCAATCAAATCTTCAAGATCTGGATTTGAGTCCTTAAAGAATTTGCCTGGTACAACTATTTATTTTTTCTTGACTGTTTAATCTCATGATTATTGAGATTTCCTTCAGTTATAAACTATTGGCATCCCCATACCAGACTGTGATGCAGCCACTCAGCTCATTTTCCACCACACAGCTCTGGCTACTCGACTTAGTCCCTTGAAGATAGGTCAGATGCCCTAAAAAGCTGGACAATATGTCAATCTCTCCCAAAAGCTTGATCCAATGAAGATTCTAAAATTAGCATATTGTTAGGTCTCTTGAACTCGGTATGCAAACACAAATTGATTCCTTTGGCAAATGATCATGTGGGCCAAATTTGTATCCTTAAATTTATTTCAGTAAGTGCTGGTTGATCTTATTTTTTGACTACTTTGTGAAGCGGGTCATGAATTACCGTTTGAGGAGTGAACAAGCCTACTAGTATTGTACAAGAATCTCAGTCCAATTCCACTATTTGGTCAATTTTCTTTTGCTCACCGATTATTACATTTCATTCTTCAGCAGCTTCTCCTGTGCCTGCTCCAATTTTATTCGTCTTGAAGGATTTCTCCAATCTTCCTTGGCAACTACTAAACACCTCCTTCTCTCTTAACTATTTACTGAGTTTTCTGATGCAATCAAACTACGTCATCGCTGTAATTTCAAATTGAGCTCTCAGTTCTGTCTTGAGGCATTTCATACTGCTTGGCTGCATTTTCCTTCTCAATGTCTCATTCATCAGGTTCATATTTAACTATGTAAAGCCGCACAGCCCCGTTTAATACTTAAAAAAAAATCTCTAGATACTTAAAAGTTTTTTTATTTGCTGACGTTCAGTGTTTGGGTTCTTAATCTATAGTTAAGAATGCCATAAACCCATTCTAATCAGATACTATTTATTGTCTGTAATAAAACAAAAAATTACTTTTAGTCTGCCATAAGGCAGTCACAGATTTGCCGTTAGCATTAGCATTACCCGGTGCCCCTGACAGTCAGAGAAAGAGAAGCAAAAGAGAGTCACTGAGTGTCCGTGAATTTGCCGCCATTACTTCCGTAGCCTCTGCAGCTGCACAAGAGTCAGTTCAGTTCAAACCACCAGCATCCTGAGCTCAGATCCAAACCTCCAACACGATGAATAAGCCTTCAGTGCCAATGGCCCTTTGGGAGCCCTCCTTGCCCTCAGCATCCTCTCGAAACCCGGTCACAACACCTGGCTCCCATGAGCCAGTCTCCACCTGCCCGCAGCCTTTTATGAGTCCTTTGACCTCAAGTCTCCACCAGCTCGCAGCCTGTGTGGGTTCCTCACCCACAAGTCGACAATAGCTTGCCGATTGTGTGTATTCTTCAGCTGCAGAGCCTCTCCTTGATCTGCCACCCTGGTCACCTCAGCTTCTCCTTCTCAATGGAGAATGTTCTTCTCATTACTGGTGCCCTGTGCCAGTCCGCTGCTCGAGGCTGCTGCTCTACACGGGCGCTGCCATCTTGGGCTCAGACCCTGTTGTCACAGCATTTTAAATTAAACACTGTTAGCTCCTTTAACAGGCCATTGAAAGCCTGTATGGAGGTATTGGCAGTTGGACCCTGCAGGGGAGTGCTGATTCTCTGCTCCCTGCTCTCCCAGGGTCTGCAAAGTGGCAGCGCTGCCTTTACAGCACCTCCAGCACTGCTGCCATTTAATTTCAGTTCTGAACAGATTCTGAACCATAATACCTATAATATGGCAATAGCTTACCATGTGACGTTTTTAAAAGTGGTAGCAGATTTTAACCAATGATTAAGGTTATGCAGATCAAATTTCTTTACAGACATGACAATTTTTTTTAAAGCATTCCCCACCCTCCAATAAATGACCTGCATTAAGAGGCACTTACAAAGTCTGGAAAATGAGTGTACAAGATCACAAGATGTAAGAGGCCAATTGACTCGTTGAGTTTCCTCTGCCATTTAATCATAAGCTGATTCTTATCACAGCCCCACTCCCCGACCTCCCCATAACCCTTGATGCCCTGACTAATCAAATACCTGTCAGTTTATGTCTTAAATACATCCAACGGCCTCATTTCTACTGCTGCCTGTCAGCAACAAGTTCCACAGACTCACAATCTCTGACTAAAGAAATTTCTCCGCATTGGTGTTTCAAATTGACGCCATTTTATTCTAAAATTGTGGCCTCTTGTCCTAGACTCCCCTACTGTGGAAACATCTTTGTTACATCTACTCTGTCCAGTCCTTTCATCTTTCTAAAAGTCTATATGAGGCGCCCCCCTCCAATCCTTCTGTACTCCAACGAGTACAGTCCAAGAAGCGACAAACATTCCTCATATGCTAACCCTTTCATTCCTGGTATCATTCCAGTAAATTTTCTCTGAACCCTCTCCAATGCCAGCAGTTTCTTTCTTAAATAAGGGCACCCAAAACTCTACCCATGCTGGTATCTTTCCTGTAATTCCGAGCTCTCATCTTGTTAAGCAGCTTCATATGTGGCATAAAGGCCTTTTGAAAGTCCAAGTACACAACATCCACTGCTTCTCCCCTGTCTGTCCTGTTTATCTCCTCAAAAAATTGTAGTAGGTTTGTTAGGCATTATTTTCCTTTAAGGAAACCATGCTGACTTGGACTAACTTGTGACGCTCCTCTAGATAACCTCATCTTTGACAATTGATTCCTACATCTTCCCAACCACCATCATCAGACTAATAGATCTATAGTTGCCATTCTGCTGTATCCTTCCCTTCTTAAACAGTGGTGTGGCATTCATAATTCTCCAGTCCTCTGGAACCATGCCAGAATCCACTCACCCCTGGAAGATCATTACCAAAGCCTCCACAATCTCTGCAGCAACCTCCTTCAGAACTTGAGGGTGCATTTCATCCAGTCCGGGAGACTTATCTACCCTCAGACCATTTAGCTTCCCACGTACCTACTCTCTCATGATCTTGACAGTGTTCACTTCCCAGAGACCCTTGAAAGTCTGGTAAGCTACTAATGTCTTCTACCATGAAGACTGATCTAAATTCAGTTCCGCTGCCATCTAATAACCTAATGTGCCTGTGCCCAGAATCATGACACAGTCAATAACCTTGGGTGCATGACCTCTGGTATCCAGAGCTTGCACTCCTTCCTCTCAGTTTGTGTTCCATCTTGGGTAATTTCCAAAGGATTGGAGAGTCATGGTGGCAATCTGGAACCTTGCATTTACCTCCCCTTTTTCCTGCATCAATGTGGGTAGGAGAATGTCCAAGTAATGGATCAAAATATCTGAATCCAGCTTCCATTAGTCATAGAGATTCACAGCCCACAAACATGCCCTTTGGCCCAACTTGTCCATGTTGATCAAGCCTGAACCATTTTCCTGTCCATATCTAAACACTTCCTATCTATTACCAGTCTAAATGCCCTTTAAACTTTGTAATTGTCCCTCTCTCTACTACATCTTCTGACAGCTCATTACACATATCTACCACCCTCTGTTTGAAAAAAGGTGTCCCTCAGGTCTCTTTTAAATCTTTCCCCTCTCACCTTCAATCTATGTCCTCCTTATTTAGATGTCCCTACCCTGGAAATGCTTGGCTTTAAAATTTTAAAATTTGGGGTACCTTCTATAAAATGCAAAGCCCAGTGACTCCATTACAACACGAATTTTGCAGCATTTGAGGCAGGGGGAGGGTCATTGAGCCATGAAGTTTCCCCAACACTGATTCAAGGTTGGAGCTGCTGGCTAACAAGGAACCCCTTTCAATTCCGACTGAGAGCCTCGGGAACCTTTTCAGATTTTTCCATTTTCAGCTCACCCAGATTTTTTTTTCCCTCTCCATTGACATCAAGACCTTGGTGACAATGGTTGTAAAGCAAAATTTACCATTTATCTGAAAAAAATAACACTTCATGCTCTTGCAATCCAGCAAAAGCAATTCGGCAGATGGGAGTTTTCTTGGGCTATCTGTCCATAGCTCATCTTTTCAAGAGACTATAGAAGGACTCATTTCAAGTCTTAGAAAGATCTTTAAAGAGGTGAAATGGGGATTAACTCATGTCAGTAAATCATTGTCTGGAAGCTTCTATACTGCCATTTCTTTTTTGAATCAGGCTCATCAGTATATGTTTTTTTTTAATCTGGAATTCATGTTCCCTTATTTTGATTTTTGAGGGCAATTTCACCCTTCTTGCCTTTGCCAGCTGTGAAGAAAAGTACATTATTGGACATTTTAGACATACGTACAGCATGGTAACTAGGTCTTCCTCCCCACAAGTCTGTGGTGCCCAAATACACCAATTGACCTCCAAGCCCTGTAGTGTTTTGGAGGATGGGAGGTAACCCACACAGACATGGGGGAATGTACAAACTCCTGTGCCGAATTCAAACTTGGGTCACGGGCACTGTAATAGCTTCACGATTACTGCTATGCTAACTGTGCCCTACTTTATGACCCAGTAATGCCAATAATACCATAAAAGATAATGTGCTTTGGATCATAAAAACATCTTTAATTTTTTTTTACAAGATTTTATTTTATTTTTCAGTTCCCCATTCTCCAACAGTACTCTCTCAGGAACCAAATACTGCAACAAGTACAACAATAACAGTTTATTGGACAGTTGAGGAGGAAGATATCATTGATTATTTCCAGGTGTACTGTATGGATCAGTCTGAGGGAAACCGAGAGCAAACTGGTAAGGTCTCAGCATTAAACAATGTCCATTTTTGATTTGTTTACTTCTATATGTTAATGATCTTCAATACACATGGCAGACCATGAAGCTTAAATAATTGTAATAATTTGCAATAAAGTCCCTGGGCATTATCCATTTCAGCTAAGCCTCACAAACTAAATCAAGATTCCACGGAAGCTGGAAATCTGAAATAATAATAGAAGATGCTGAAAATTCTCAGCAGGCCAACCAGCATGTCTGGTTTTAACCATTGACCTTCCATCAGAAACTCCAATGGGATTGTCATTTATCTGTCTCTCCTGCCAGCGATGCGATCTGAACTGCAGAGTATTTCGAGAGCTTTTTGATTTTATCTCACCAATAAAGTCCCTGAAAGTGAAAGATCTCCTTTGTCATTTATTGTGAGTAAGGTGTTTAAAAAATTGTGGAACAATTTTATACGTTAGCTCTTTCTAGCTACAATTGTATATTTTGTTCCCAGATAAAGTATAAAAAGGCATTTATATCAAGTCATATCAATGGTGAATTATTCTCTGTGAATTGAATACAATCTTTAAAGGGCCACCTTTCTTATGTCCAATATAAACTGATGCAGCTGAACTGAATAAATACATATTAATTCACAAATGGAGCAAATTAATTATTAAATATGAAGCTTGCACAATGATCAACACCTGAATTTAAAGAATCGTTTTTTTTTAAAGGGAGTAGTACTGAAGAATACAAGATGGCAGTGAAAGAGAGTTACTGCACATTGGATAATCTGGAACCAAGCAAGTGTTATCTTGTCTGGGTAATGGCAGTGAACTTTGCAGGATGTAGTTTGCCCAGCGAGAAAATGATGATTCAAACTGGTGAGTGCATTGAACTCTTCCTCTGCTCTTCCCTCTGGCATCATTAAGTGATCATTTGTTTCACTTTTTATCTGGAAGTTTCTTAGAAATGGCTTCCAGGAGTTGAACTTCCCTCACTATTGTACAACAAGCTCACTCAAAAAGTAGTTTACCCAGCCTGTGTCGTGGATGAGCTGCGATGAATGACATTGTCTCCTTGGGACGGATATGATTCCATTGGTCAGGGTCTCCAGCCCAAAGCACTGATCAATGACCTTCACTATGTACATAGATTTGACCTTTCTCTTGCTTCACTCACCCTTGTAATTGGACAGAAGCTGACAACATTGAGGTTCTCAGAATAGCAATGGAGACTGCATAAAATGAAACACGCTGTTACCTGTGTCCACCAGAAAACTGTTAAATAAAGAAACTAGCTGCAAAGTGCATATCTCATGTCAACGAGGCTTCTTGTTTCTTGAGTTATATTGTTTTCCATCAAGTCTATTTTCTTAGGGGGGTGTGGCAAGATGGCGTAGAGACCAGACGTGTAATCCCTGCCCTCTCTGGTCAGACTTTTAAATGCCCATTTTTTAACCCTTTATTTTTAATTTTAAAACTTTAATTTTCAGTTTGATATTTTGGTGAGACATTATGGCTGCTAATGCAAAAAAAAACTAACCCTCAGTTACAAAAGAAAATACAGTTTCGAAGTGCAGAGGAATTGGGGCCTAAACGACTTGGAACACCCTCGGATCCATTTTCAGCGATCCCAAAGCTTCAACGATTGCTTGTGGGGACAAAAACTAAGGTAACAGCTATTCACCAGTCTCAAGATGGCGCTGGTTTGACTCGTTCTGCAGAGGAAGGAGTGTGCTCCCGAGAAGTCGGGCACGAGCCTGGAGGCTTGTTACAACGAACACCCCCGTTGGAAGAGACGGGAGCACGGAGGAAGAGGATTGTGATGGCAGACACGCAGTCTACAGCGATTGTAGGCTTGGGTGGCACTGTTAATAATGGAAAACTCCATAATTTTATGAAAAAATGGTGTGCTGGGGGACAGCAGAGACGACCCCCTGAGGAAGTCGGGGGGTCGTCATTGGGTGTCCAAACTCGCAGCAAAACGACTAGAATGCTGCCTTTTGAAGAACAACAAGAAGAGGACTTACTTTACTCTACCACTGCACAGGAAATGGAAGAAGAGCTGGAAGAAAGTGAGTTACAACTTATGGAATCGAATCCTTCATTTCAAACTGCACCTCAGCCTGCTTACATGATGTTTGAAGGTGTTGCTTCTTATTTGGATGTTATTACTGGTCAATTGAACCAGCTGGTTCAAATGATATAATTTCAGACCTAAATGTAGTTAAGGCAGAAGTTAAAGAAAATCGGGAAAATTTTAAAAAATTTGAAGCATATTTTTCTGAATGTAAACAACAGGTACAATCCAATACAGAAACAATAGTAAAGGTGGAAAAATCAGTTAAAGATTTAGGAGCCCAGGAAAAAGAGTTAACAAAAAAAATGGACTATTTGGAAAATCAAAGCAGAAGAAATAATGTGAAAATTATGGGTTTGCCAGAAGATATAGAAGGTCAAGATCCTGTCAAATTAAAAAAAAATTGGATTCCCCAGATGTTGGGGGAAGAGTCTTTTCCTGATGGATTGGTATTGGAAAGAGCACATAGAGCTTTAAGAAGACCACCCCTACCTGGTCAACCTCCAAGAGCTGTGTTAGTTTGTTGTTTGAATTGTTTGGACAGAGAGACAATTCTTCAACTTGCAGTTCAAAATGCAAGACAAAGGCAAGCTCCAATGATGGTTCAGAATAGTAGAGTTTTCTTCTACCCTGATTTAAGTCAAGATATCATCAGACGCCGACGTGAATTTAATCCAGTTAAAGATGTTTTATGGAGTAAAGGTTACAAATTTGCTTTTCGTTATCCTGCTGTGTTGAAAGTATTTTTTGGAAACTATCAGTCTCAATTCTTTGAGAGTGAGCATGAAGCAATTGTCTTTGCTAATTTGTTACCGGATGTCAGAGGACAAAGAAGTCGTCCACCATTATCTCCTTAAATAAAATCTGATGGACTTGGAATTGGGAAAAATGGTAGAAGTGGAAAGAACGGGAATGGAAAGAGTTCATCTACTCATGAAATGAGTTCACCATCTGGACTGGAATCTCAAGGCTGATTTTTTTGTGTAATATGTTAATATTTTTGATTGACTGGCTGGGGAGGAGGGGATTGCACTAACTTCTTTGTTAGTCATCAGTCATTAGTGGGTAATCCACACCCAGTTTTTTTTCGGGAGTTACTACCTTTTGGTAGTTTTTTTTGTTGTTTTTCTTTTCTCTTATTAACGAATATTATTTTTATTTGGAGGGCCTATAATATATTTTAAATTGAGAGTACCATATAAAAAAAAATTCTCTCTTTTTTTTCTTTGTTATTATTAATCTTGTGATTATTTTTGGTATTTAGCAATTGTATTAGATGTGTCGAATTTGAAATTTGCTACCTTTAATGTTCAGGGATTAAACAACCCAATCAAGTGTAAGTGAGTTTTGGCTTACATTAAAAAGATGAAGATTGATATTGCTTTTTTACTGGAGACACATTTGAATGAAAAAAAAAGTATAAACTTGAAGAAGGACTGGTTTGGACATGTTTTTTCTTCCTCATTTAACTCCAAAGCTAAGGGAGTAGCAATTTTGATACATAAAAATTTATCTTTTGAATTACAGTCAATGGAAATGAATGCAAGACATGTTCTTAAGTTGAATTGTAAGATTTTTAATGAATTTTTGACTTTACTTAACATTTATGCACCAAATGTGGATGATGAAGCATTTATTTCGGATGCATTTCTGCTTCTGGGGCAAGCTAATGAAAATGTTCTGGTTGGAGGAGATTTTAACTGTGTTTTAGAACCTTTATTAGATAAATCTCCAAAAAATGTTAAAAAATTTAAAATGGCAATTCAAATTCGAGCTTTGATTAAAGATTTTAATTTAGTGGGCATTTGGTGATGTATTAACCCAACAGAGAAGGATTTCTCTTTTTATTCATTTAGACATGAATCTTTTTCTAGAATTGATTTTTTTTAATATCAGCACATTTAAAGAGGAAAATATTGCAAGCAGAATATAAAAGTCGGGTAATTTCAGATCATTCTTTGTTGTATTTCAGAGTTCTGAAAAAGTTTGTGCAGCTTATCGTTGGAGATTCAATACGATGTTTTTTAAAAAAGCGCAATTTATTGAATTTTTTAAAAAAAACTAATCAATCTCTTTTTTGGAAGAAAATGTTAACTCCATTCAAAGTAAATTTATATTGTGGAATGCTATGAAAGCTTACTTGAGAGGTCAAATAATTAGTTATACCTCTAAGGTTAAAAAGAATTATCTGACCGAGAGCCTTGAATTAGAGAAACAGATTGATGAATTAGAAAAGGAATTTCAGAGAGATGTGACGGAAAATCAGAAGATGGAGTTGTCTAGATTGAAATTGAAATATAATACGTTGCAGTCTTATCAATTTGAATGCTTGATTAATAGACCTAAACAACGGTATTATGAATGGGGTGAGAAAGCGCATGGCAGTTAAAGAAAGAACAGGTATCAAGGGTTATTAATGCAGTCAGACGAAATTCGACTATTACTTACAAACCTTGTGAGATTAATGATGAGTTTCATTCATTTTATAAAAAGGAGTCAATCGGTGTTGAAATTACTGGTATTAGGAGAAGAAGACATATTGGAGCTGGAGGCTCCTTTTACTGATTTAATGTATAATCAATGTTTATTACATTGGAAATCTAAAGGTATAAAAAACTTCGGGGATTGTTTTAAAGAAGGTCAATTTTTATCCTTTAATCAAATGAGGGAAGATTTTGGTATTAATGAGAATTCTTTATTCATTTATTATCAACTTCGATCCTTAGTAAAACAAATATTTGGTAGAGATATGATTTTACCTAAATTGACTAAATTTTAATCTTTTCTTGTGATTGCACCAAAAAAGGGATATATTTCATTGATGTACCAAATATTACAGGAAAATATGGAAAAAAAGGGATGGGATAGATCTAAGATTAAATGAAAAAAGGATATTAACCTTACTTTTTCCAAGGATGACTGGTTAGATATTTGTCATGATAGTGTTACTAGATTGATAAATGTTCATTGTGCAATGGTTAATTACTATTTTTTACATCAATTGTATTTAACACCTAAAAAGTTTTTTAAAAATATGGCTTTAGTGAATCAGACTCTTGTTTTAGGTATGGTCATTCGGTTGGAACTTTTTTTTCATGCTGTTTGGTTATGTGTACATATACAATCTTTTTGGAAAGCAATTCAATTGTTTTTGAAACATTTGTATAAGATCAAAATACTTCTAGACCCGACAATATTTTTGTTGGGTGAGTTGAAGCCTTTGAAAGATTTGGGATTAGACAAATTTCAGATTGCTTTTGTATATTTAGCTTTATCTGTAGCAAAAAATGTATAGCAAGTTCATAGAAAAACGCTAATGTGATTGATATTAATAGATGGCATAATGAGATGAAAACATGTTTGGTAATGGAAAAAAATCACGCATGTTTTACATGATAATTATTCTTTTTTTCTTAATAAGTGGTCTTTATATTCAGAATATTTACATTTAGATTTACCTTGATTAGATTTTAGTAAATATATTTCAGTTTTTTTTTCTTTGGCTCTCCTAAAGAGAGTTGGCTGAGAGGGGGGGAGGTTCTTCTTTCTTTTTCTTCTTTTTTTATAAATAAAAATTTTTTAAATCATTCATAATATGTACTTTTTTACTGTATGTAATAACCTTGTTGAATGAATAAATAAAGTTTTTTTTTAAAAGTCTATTTTCTTAATTGGCCAATTATGGGGCGGCTCACAAGGAAGAGAAAGATGGCCAATTTACTTCCTAACTATTGACAGGCAAAGTTGAAATAAATCATCGGTTAATCTGTGAGATTCACTCAAAATTACTATCCTAAGTTCCTGTCTTTTTGCTTTGCTAACAACTGAATTTAATTTTCTGTGCGGTTTGTTTGTGTTACAGTATTTTAGAAGCCTAACTTACTAACTTCAAGGACAACCTTTCGGAGCAGTGTAAAATCTGTGTGATAAATCTGCTGAATTATACACATACTTAGATATTGTTGGTTCTTGGTGATTTTAGATTAATTACCAGATCCATTGCCCAATCAATGAATCATTACTTGGTTATGATGTCACTTAGCTAAGATTGATGGGACAGAGGTATGCCACTGCCTTCTTGAGCTGCATCTTTCTTGCAATTAACTGCAGATCTCAGATGGATTTTAAAAAAAAAACACTCTCACAAAGCAAAAATGTTGAGAGAAGGTAGAGGTTGGTACTGTCAACGTCCACATGGAAACGGATATTATTAAAGGGCAACCTATCGAGCTGGATGGTGGGAGTAGTGGAAGTTACAGAAGAAAAGATTCTAGGACACTTTATCAGATTTAAATATATTGTTTATATCACAGCATTTTGCTAGTCCATGGTCAAATATTTAATTGTTAAAGGATTTGAAACAGTTAATAGAAAATTCAGAGCTATTGAGCACTGCTATTCGATTGTCACCTACACACTTTTAAATGAGAGGCAGTGAATTGGGCTCAAGGTACCCCTAGCCTTTCCTTAAAGTGTTAATCTTTATAAGAGAGGCATCTAGCTGGCCGAGGCTGGCCTTTGTACCATGTCTCTCACGCGAATCTGCTTTATCCTGATGTGTTTTAACCATAGAGATTATAACATTGTTCCATGTGTGCCGACAGCCTTGGCCCATGGACTATCATCTCTTATCCATAACCAATCCTGTGCCAACAGTATGGGATATTCACTCAATCCAAGCTATGTAAATATTATTGTCCCTTTCTAAAGAGCTTCAAGCATCGTTGATTACTGAAAAACCAAGGCAAACATTGTGCATTGTCAAAATAAAAAGAGAATGTATTGGAAACCCTCAGCAGTCAGGTGGGTTTTGTGGAGAGTGAAGCAATTAGTGATGAAGAAGGATCGATAAAGTGAAGCCAAACATTTCTGTGTCCGATTAATAATCTTTATTCAGAGCTGATTTTAATGAGAGGTCATCAAATATTTACATTAATTCTGCATTTCCCTTTCTTCAACAGCGGTGGCTGAGCCACTCCACTCTCATGGAGCTGTTGCTCCTTGCTTTTCTTTCTTGTCTTCCAGTTTTGTAGGGGCGGATTTGTACCGTGCTATAACACGTTGCCGTCTTCGACAGGCATTTCATTAACTATTCATTCCTTAGACCAGGATGCCAACAGGCACCTTGAGAATAAAGACAGTCAAAATTGAAACCAAGACAACTCTGTTGTATATGTGGATTCCGGCAAAGGACCAATGAAAAATGGTTGATTTTTCCCTCTCACTTCCTGAATCAAACTTACAGTGGCCAGTAGACAGGAATGCTGGGTGGGAATTTCAACTGCGTGTGTTTCCTCCTGTTTCTTCTCATATCTCAAGAGTGTGCAGATTGGCCTGCTAAAGGGTCACTATAAATTTCCTCTGGCACGTAGTTGAGTGGTTGAATCTATGGAGCGGATGGGAATGTGGTGAGAATGAGGAGAAATTAAAGCAAGATTATTGAAAATAAATGCTTGATATTTAGTGAGAACCCAGTGGGGAGAGGAGGTCTTTTTCCATGTTATGTGATTCTGACTCGATTTTAAAAAGCATTAAATATTATGGATTTTTTTTTAAAGGCCAGTATCATTCATAGTAAACTGGGGAATATATTTTACAGTAAAAATCTACCAGTTTCACTGATATTAGTGGGGAAGGAAATCTGCTGCCCTTTGCTTATCTCATCTAAATGTGCAGTTGACTCTTCACTCTTTTCTAAAACGGCTCAGCAAGCTTCTTGCTTTGTAGTAAACCATTGCTACAGAACTTAACTAAAAGAATACAATCAGATCAGCAGTACAAAATGACGACATGGGAGAACTTTCCTCATGAGGGTTTTGTTGAGTTAGTGATGAATATTGCTGGGGATCCCAATATTCTATGAGAAATGTTTTTGCAACCTTGGCATTGGTTAGAAATTAAACCCAGCTTTAGTCTGTGGAATTGGGTCTGATGTGTGGTGAATTTATTGTTAAATTGGTCCAGACTAAGTAATTGTTTGATATTTTGCTTAACGTAACAGTGGTGAAAAATGTCCTCTCCTCATTACTGAGAAGCTTCTTATTAGTAAATTGCCATGTTGAAATGAACTTCCTAATCCAAGTTTAATTTGCCTTTTACATAGTTCCATCAGCACCTATGATTAATGCTGAAGAAAGCACAGTGTGCTGGGACAGTGCCACTATCCGCTGGACCTCTACAGATCTCAGTGCTGTTGATTTTTTTATACTTGAGTATCACAGACAAAATGATCTTCAAAAATCAAAATTCAGGTCAGTTTGACTCTTGGTCGTGAAGACCTAACGCTTTATTCAACAGTGGTTTTATCCACAATTTAACGATTGATTTCAATAACAAATAGAGACAAGAAGTGCTTTATTAGATGTTATGTTCTATGGGTTCCTTTTTTTCCATGATCTCTTGACCAACACCTAGCTATCCCAAATGATAAGAGCACCGTCAGAGCAGCCCTGTGAGATAAAGGGTACACTTGGTAGACGTGAAGGAAAAGGATATTTCACTGGATGAAAAAGAAGGTTATCTCCACTGACCATCTCCTTAGCTGGATGGCTTCTTCTAGTCTGGGGCGACCTTACAAGATGGATGGCCATTTCAGGTGGTTTCACTGACCGTGTGGAGCTGTGATATAATGTTATTGAGCCCACTTGTCCCACGCTGCTACTTTTGGAGCTAGAAGCTAGGACTCTTGCCTCATCCATATGCACTCGATATTCTGCCTTTCAATCTTCCCACTGTCCTTTGTAACAGCTCCTCTTCTGGCCTTCACTTTACTGACATTGCTTCCCTCTTCTCTCATTCTGATTTCCTCTTCCCTCCCCCCACATATTTTCCATACCCCTACCTCACCCTAGCAAATGATGCGGTCCCTCAGAAAATTTTGGCCAGGACATTTGCTCCTGTGATTCCAGACTCTGATGGATATCATAATATCACCACCCACCACAGTAGCGGTATAAAATGTCTAAGCTTGGAAACTTGGAAAGTTGGTTCCTGATCTCTTAAATCTGCCAACCAAAGAGCAGTATTTGGTATTCTTCAAGCTCTGGAACTTCAAGCACCTTCAAAGCACTGTTGTTAACTCTATGCTCAAGCACTAAAAAGAAGGAACCAAAGGAAAGAATCAAAATGGGAATATTTTGGCATCTCCTCCCATTCAATGTTGTGATGTATGTCCAGATTAAATGCTAATTTCATGATGTAGACTTGTATTCACTGCCCTTGGTCTCAGAAGGCAATGCATCACCAACTGAGAGCAGACATTTAAAAGATAGTTTAAATAAATAAAGGTAATCTACTGAGAGTCATAAATATGAAAGTGATATTTGATGTCCAGCTTGCTCACGACAAAAAGAGCCCCGAGTTTATACTGAGTCATTTCATCAGAGAAATGGGGATATGACACTTCCATATGGTTAATTAAACAAATTGGTTCTGTAAAAATAACCCTGCCAGATTGTTTTAAAATGTCCTATAGGGGAGTGAATCTGCAGCCTTCTTCTGGCCTTTATCTGTTTCCAGACCCAAAATAGTGTGGTTAAATCTTAGTTTCTCTCTGAAATGGTTAACAGGAGTCGAGGGTAATTTTGGAAAGACAATTAAGGAAGGTATTTGTAGCAAAGCTCACGTGCCATGATTTTTTTTTAAAAAAAAGGAAGTTGGGAAGTCATCTCCTACTTGTATTAAATATCATCAGGATGACTGCATTTTTATGACTTTGATCTGTGCATTATCTTTCCTTTTAGGTCGGTGTCAGGAATCCGAGGATGTGAGCAGACAGTCAGCCTTCCGCCGCTTGAGAATTTCCTTTTCTTTGTTAAAGCGGTGAACAATCTTGGATCCAGTGACACAAGCAAACCAGCACTAATTTCCACCAAAAGTAGGAGATATATTCCAGCATATTGTTATAATCTTTGAAATGGAAATGCATAATTACTGGAGTTCTTTGAGAGTTTGTTCATCGAAGTAATTATTGGAATAATGGATATGTGGAAAAGTTTCTAACATTTCCTGTGAATTTCTGTATTATGCAGTTTGATACATGAGTGACGTGAATGATAAAAGTTGACCGACAGAAAATGAATTGCATTAAATACTGAAAAATGTCAAAATGAATAAATGATCTAAGTTACAATACAAGTAGAGAGTTTACAGAAAGATTAAGGAAACCAAATTCTAATCAACGTAAAGATGAAGCTTGCAGGGAATTTGGTTTGGTCACCTTTGCTCGAGTTTTGCAAAGGTATCAGTTGGCATTTATTCTTACCTTCTCTATATTTGGCTCCATTGATGTCAATGGAATAGAATGTGGGGTGGGGGGGCGGAGGTGCAACAAACCCCTTGAGTGTCACGATCCCACGAGCAAGCCTTTTACCCGACAAAATGAAGACGTGTCAGAAAAAGTGTTCAGTCCTAACTTTGTAACAGTAACACACTGAGTAAGGGGGGCATGAAATGATGGGGGTCAGAATGAGTAACAATAAAAGGGATGGGTTTAAAAACTAGTCGACCACATTTAGGCAGTCATCGGGTTACAAGAAGAAAGTGAAGCAGACGATGAGCTTTATTCTTAGTGCCTGAAATAAAAAATATGTTAAAGAAATGAAATGAAACTGAGGAACGAGTTAGGTTTGAAGTATTGACACATGAGAGACTGCAGGTACTAGAATCTGGAACGAAAACATCAGCTGGAGGAATCCAGGAGGCCCAGATGCTGCCTCCCCCACTGAGGTTTGAAGAATAATATATTAACATTGCTGAAAGAGCCTTTGCTTGTATTGAGCATAAATGGACATAAACATGGGAAATCTGTATGAGCCGTTTTATGGGCAAAATGATTAATTTGCGAATTAAATACAAAGTCACCCGAAGCCAGAAGGGGATTGACACATTTAATGCGACTGGAAAAAATGATGAACGCACAGCAGAAGAAAGAATTGAAATTCAAGATCATTTCACTTGAAATGTCAAAGCCAAGAGGTATTAAGAAAAAACCTTAAGGTGCAGAATCTGAAATAAAGTCAAGCATTTTGTATAGTTGGTAATGTTTTAGTCATCACACAGAATGTGCTTTGTCTATTCAGAGAACCACAAGTTGCATGATTCAAGATGATCATTCCTTCAATGCACTGACAATTAAATATGTGCAGAGAGCTGAGGTTGAGAGTTTTGGGGGGGGGGGGGCAGGGGATGAGATTCTTGTCTTAAGCCCTAGACCAGGTTTGAAGCTGATGAGAGATAGGTGGATTTTCTGGAATTTTGTCCAATTCCTGTTGGACAGTATTTGCAGCTTGAAAGATGTAAAGAACTGTTTAAGAACCTTTTTGTGTCATCATTTGTCACTTTATAGGTACTCGTTTTCATCTGAACAAAGTAAACATCCCTCCAAACGTGCAGTTGTCTGAAGATGGGACTGTTATTCACTTTGATGACCTTGCTGTTGAAAATGAGAGTTCACAGACTGAGTGAGTAGCTACAACAGTAAAACATGAAAAGGACAGTTCCATCAAGTTGCAGTGTGGCACTTGGTAGAGCCTTTATAGTATAATGAACCCTGAAAAGGGGCTGTACTAGACTCTCTAACATTGTATTTTAACTTTATCAAATCCCTTCTCTAAACAACAATAACTTGTGTTTACATATCATGTTTAAATTAATAAGGAGTGGTATCAAACTAAATTTGACGGAAAGTCACCAAAGGTGGTAATAGGGCACGTAACAACATTTTAGCCAGAAATTTACTTCTTATTTATTGGCGTGCACTGCTTGATGGGGAGTGAAGGTTGATTTAGAGACGTTCAGAAAGTAATTGGAGAGAGGAAAATAGGAAAAGAATACTTGAGTTTCTTTAATACGGCCATCACAAACACATTGGGTCAAATGCACTTCTTTATGTTGAGAAATTCTATTGTAAAACCTTTTAACTTTTGGCAACTTCTGAACTTGCATCTTTCTGACTATTACTGCTGCAATTCCCAGTCACTCATTTCTTTGGTTTCAGATCTTCCTTCTGACCTGTCAGTTGTGTTGTGATATGTGACATACCAATCAATTAATTCTGAAGTAGATAAAAAGAGGCCTAATTTCCACCAGATGCAAGTCCCTGCCTAAACAAGGAAATGGTACCATAAAACCATAGAACATTGCAGCACAGGAAACAGGCCCTTTGGCCCATGCTGAACTATTGTTCTGCACCCAGCTATATCCCTCCATATCCCTCCCATCCATGTGCTTGTCCAAATTTTTCTTAAATGTTAAAATTGAGCCCACATTCATCGCTTTAGCTGGCAGCATGATCCACACTGCCACACTTCCATGTGTGAGGAAGTTCCGTCAGTGATCACCCTGAACTTTTCCTCAAGTAAGATAAGTACAAGATTATTTTAAATCATTGTTTGTTTCATTGGAGATTCAAGTTCCCGTATCTTATTTGACCATGATTAGGGTAATATCTAACTGCACCAGTGAAGTAGGAACCAAAGCTGAAATGGGGTCTCTGCTGGTTTCAGGAGTTCAACTGGTCCTCTGAATTTATTTCAAATTTGTAGTTTGAACAAGAAATCTGAAAGGAAGCAGAAAATTATTTTGTTTAGTAATTAAATAAATTTAAATTGTCCACGCAGAATCTGAGTGAAATTACTTTAAAAAACTGTAAAATAAGAGGTATTTGTATGATTCTATGTCTAAACTGCTGCTGTTCCACTTGAGCATGCTATCAATTGCATGAAAATATAATTACAAAACCACCTTATGCCCTATCATTTAATGGGGAATAGACACCGTTCAAAAGAATGCTTTATCCCCCATCAAAGGAAGGCACTGCTTCTTCTCTAAAATTTCCTTGAAGTATACATTTCGGGTAAAAAACATTTGTCTTTCAGTGGATACAAGGTAATTCATTCTCAGATGACAAACATAAGATCCTTGAGCCAATTCATTACCTCATCAAACTCCCTCAGCAGGGTTACTGCCTGGTAATTCAATCAAGGATATCCAGTATCCACTCCGATCTGTCACCCAATCATATGACTTTTCCTGCAATTATTTAAGCTGCTGCCAAAACATATATTTTGTGTCAATTGATTTTCGCCACATCTACTGTCATTGAAAATCTTCCCATTCCTTTGGGTGTGGAATTCTGAAGCACTGGCTGTGGATTCATTACATTTACTATATTATTAATTAACTTTAATTTAGGTAGACAAACTTATGCTTTCCATTTTCCTCACTGAAATCACAAAGAAAATCTCATTGGAAAGCAGCTGTGCCACTCAGCTGCCTGGAAATTCACTGCCTAGGCAGCAGTGCTAAATGCTCCATGTAGAGGCAGTTGTACAATTCATTCTACACCTCAAATTTGGCTCAAATAACTTCAATCGGGCAGTCTGTCTGAAGTGGGGAAGAATGCAGAAAGTACCTTATTTAATGCCTGTGGCTGGCAATGAATTTCTGAGCGTTGATCTCACTTTTCGTGTTGGTTTTGCTGAAAATCATGGCAATCTCTTCTTCTGGTGCCTTTATTTCCAGCAAAAGATTTAGTAAATCCCTGAAAGGACTCCTTTCGCTATTTCCTAAAATACAAGTCATGAAAATTTATCTACACCTGATGCTCAACTACCATAGTCATCCATTTGCAGATATAGTTTGACAATATCAGTTTGTATTGAGTCTCGCTCAATTCTCAAATAACAAAATGTAAAAACGGTAGCACTGCAAGAAATGCTGTAATGGCAAAGCTGCCTCTGGAGTGGACCGTGGTGGGGAGCGGGGTGTAAGACACAGCCTTCCAGTCCTACTGCTGACAGCTCCATACAGTCTTTAAATAGCCTGTTAAATGAGCCCACAGTGTTTTATTTTAAATCCTGTGGCTGTGGGGTCTGGGTCCAAGTTCAGCCTGGAAGTTGCAGACACCAGAGGAGCAGTGGACTGGCACAGGGCACTAGTAATGGGAATAACATATTGTTACGGGACTACAGGACCCCAAAATCCAGCAGCAATAGAAATTCACCAAGACTAATCGTTACTTAAATAAAAGTTGCTTTTAATTATCATGAAACAGAATCAAACTCTAACTTATTACTATTAACTTAACCTAACTTAATCCCCTTATAATTCTAAGCACACATGTATGTAATATGTGTATAAGTTCAGAAAAGTTATTTGATTCACAGTCCAATCTCACTTCTCACTCCTCCAAGTTCACCGGCATCAGGCAATTCTTGTACTGTGCACAGAATTTAACATTTAAGAATCTTCACCAGGCTTTGGTGCTGAAAGGTAAATGGTTACCGCTCAGGATGGTTCTTGTTGGTTTCAGAGAGAGATTTGTTGCTTGTTGGACACATACAAACTGATTTCCTCCAATCAGTCACTTCAGTGTCTGGCTGAAGAAACTTGCCCCATCAGGGTTTTCCAAATGATGACCTCTTCTTCTACAGGTCACCACAGAGTTCCTCTTGTTTCCCTTATTTCAGGAGAAACATTCAAGCCAGCAATTTCCTCTTGTAAGGACCACAAGAACTTTGACCAGGCTGAACTAAGAACTCACAACCCATCTTCAAAATGGGGTTTTTCCACAAACTTGCCAGCTTGTCCTGTTCCAGTCCCAGCTGCTGCTGCTGAACGGTAGAAATGAATTCTCTCTCTCACTCTCTCTTTCCCCCCTCTCTCTATCACATAGGCACAGAGAAAACCACATGACTCTCTCAGAACAGCCAACTGCACTCAGACAGACTGCAGCTCTGGACCTAATCTTCTGAGTCTGTTCATCTATTACTTTCCAAAACAATAATCCATTACTCCACAGCATGTCCAATTAACACCTACTTGTGAATTCCTTACAGACATTCTTTAAAGTTTTTGCAAAGGCACCCGGAGCCTGGACTGTCTGGCTTGAGCAGAGCTCTGGCATTTTAAATGAGACCTGTGTGGTGAAATGTTTGTTTGTGACCTACACTAAAAAATCTGTCACAATTTATCTCCTTTAAAACACATCTATAAACAATACAAAATATAATATAATCCATCACAACATACGTTAAGAAGAAAAAGCAGACAACCCAAAGGACGTCACTACAGTGGACCAACAAGGGACTCCACGGCTGAAGGACACACACTGGTATCAAGATGTTGGCAACTTGCAAGTGAAGAATCCACCAGGCTGTGGGCTGCTAGAGACTTGAAGACAACGGACTCACACCAGTCTGCGGGCTGCTGGAGACTTGAGGACAAAGGACTCACACCAGGCTGCCAGCTGCTAGAGACTTGAGGACAAAGGACTCACATCAGGATGCGGGCTGCTAGATACTTGAGGACAAAGGACTCACACCAGGCTGCAGGCTGCTAGAGACTTGAGGACAAAGGACTCACACCAGGCTGCAGGCTGCTAGAGACTTGAGGACAAAGGACTCACATCAGGCTGCAGGCTGCTAGAGACTTGAGGACAAAGGACTCACACCAGGCTGCGAGCTGTTAGAGACTTGAGGACAAAGGATTCACACCAGGCTGCGGACTGCTAGAAACTTGAGGACAAAGGACTCACACCAGGCTGTGGGCTGCTGGAGACTTGAGGACAAAGGACTCACACCAGGCTGCGAGCTGTTAGAGACTTGAGGACAAAGGATTCACACCAGGCTGCGGGCTGCTAGAGACTTAAGGACAAAGGACTCACACCAGGCTGCGGGCTGCTAGAGACTTGAGGACAAAGGACTCACACCAGGCTGCAGGCTGCTGGAGACTTGAGGACAAAGGACTCACACCAGGCTGCCAGCTGCTAGAGACTTGAGGACAAAGGACTCACACCAGGCTGCGAGCTGTTAGAGACTTGAGGACAAAGGATTCACACCAGGCTGCGGGCTGCTGGAGACTTGAGGACAAAGGACTCACACCAGGCTGCGAGCTGCTAGAGACTTGAGGACAAAGGACTCACACCAGGCTGCGGGCTGCTAGAGACTTGAGAACAAAGGACTCACACCAGGCTGCGATCTGTTAGAGACTTGAAGACTAAGGACTCACACCAGGCTGCGGGCTGCTGGAGACTTGAGGAAAAAGGTCTCACACCAGGCTGCTAGCTGCTGGAGACTTGAGGACAAAGGACTCACACCAGACTGCGGGCTGCTGGAGACTTGAGGACAAAGGACTCACACCAGGCTGCGAGCTGTTAGAGACTTGAGGACAAAGGACTCACACCAGGCTGTGGACTGCTGGAGACTTGAGGACAAAGGACTTACACCAGGCTGTGGGCTGCTGGAGACTGGCTCTTGAGAACCAGGTATCGGAATCAGGATTTGACAGGATGCTGAGGCCAAGGAGGGCTCCTGAAGGGTCCTGGGTGCCGAAGGTTTCATGTCGGAGGTTTGGATCTGGGCTAAACTGAAGTCTTGTGTGGCTGCAGAGCCCGCGGAATGCTGGAGGCAGATCCATGGACACTACCTCTGCGGGACTCTCCTTTGCTTCTCTTTCTCTGATTGTAAGAGTTGCCAGGCAATTCAAGTGCTAATGGCAAATCTTTGCCTGCCTTATGGCAGACTAAAGGCAATTTCATGTAAATGCATTCCTGTTTATTACATAACAAAAAATAGTATCTAATCTTGAAGATCAATGAGTCTAGTACTATCCTTAGGCTCACAAAACAATGGTGTTCCGTAAATGTTCCCTTTATCTCCTTCCAATCTTGTTTTGAATTATCTCTAGTTCTTTTCTTCCCAGCTCCTACTTCCCTTTCCATTCCCACTATGTTTACTGAATTCACTAAAACCTGACCTTCCTGGCAGCATACCTAGCAGATCCTTCTATGACAGAATCAGAGAGTTTGTTTCCATTGGCAGCTATGACTAGAGTCAGAGGACATAACCTTAAGATTCAGGTTTAGGACACAGATGAGGAGAAATTCCTTCTCCAGGAGAGTATTGAATAAGTGGAACTCACTGCCGAATGAAGCAGTAGAGACTGCTTTAGGGGGATAGATCGGGTTATGGGTAACAGGCAGGTAAGCAGAGCTGAGCCCACAGCCTGATCAACCATGATCATGTTGTCCATAAACTGCAGGCTTGGTAAACAAAATGTTGTTTATTTCCAATCCAGCTCATCCATTACCCCATTCAATGCTCAATGTATCGAATGCTAAAATAAATCTATTGCAAACCATGCCCTCATTCCTTTCATTCCACCAATGTTAAAATTGCCAAGAACCTGTCATGAAATCACTGTTAAACCTCTCTCCCATTCACATTTTAATGCCTTCCCAAAACTGATTTGTTTTCGCTAATTTTGCTAACCTCTCAATTTTTATTTGAGCATCCATTGTCCTCATTTCCCTACATCCTAGGATGCTTTTACCTGTTTAAAAAAAGCCTTTTAATTTTAAGTGGAATTGGGAATATTATTCATTCACTTACAGGTTGTGACAGGCATTATTATCCATCCTAATTTCCTTATTGAACGCCTGGTAGCAGCTAGATGCAATGACTGTCTGGCAAGACCACTTCATGGGTCAGTTAGGATTTGACTTCATAAGTGTTTTCTTATGAGTTAGACTGAGTAAAGACAGCAGGGTTTTTTTTTGAAGGTTAGGAAGGATATAGATGCATTTTTCAGGTAATTTTGCAAATTCATGATACTAGTTGTTATTTAAAAATGAGCTTACTTTCAGGACGTTAGTGAATCTTGCCATTCTCTGCCCCTGATGGTGGTGGAGGCAATATCAATAGATATATTAAAGGTGGAGATAGATAAATATTTGAAAGATCAAGAAAGAGATGGATATGGGAGTACAATGAAGATGTCATCTATGTAAACTGCTTCTTTATAAAATTAATGAAGTAATTAAATCAATCTTTCAGTTGTAATAGGCAACGGAGATTATGCAGATTCTTTGCATGGCTCGTAATGCCATTTTGTAAACTATTACCTTCTTTGAAACTCCATTCTGTCCACAGGTGTCCTTTTGTTCTCGGAGAAACTTTGCCTGCCAGGGGTTGTCACTACTGGGAAGTAACAGTTGACCGGTGTGAAGCTTACAGGATTGGAATAGCATATCCCATCTCAAGAAACAGTTCATTGGGGAGAAGCAACAAATCATGGTGTATGCAATATTACGCATCACCAGCAGGGTATGAGTTGTCCTTCATTTAGTATGTAATGATGTGATGTAGAAGCGATTTTAAAACACATCATGATTTCATCTGGAGGTGTTAAGCTTAGGCTAAACTTCCACAGTAAGACGGTTACTAACAAGTCTCGACCTGTTGCCTTGTGATTAATTGGGATGATTGTGGGAGTCAAGACATTTGCGTTTGGAAACAATATTGGTAATATTTATTCTGAATATCTGTTATTAATGGGTTGAAGCAGCTACCTGACACACAAAAAAATTAAAACAAATTGGTTCACTTAAGGTTTTAATGAATACTGTGCCCCCCACAAGCCCATTCCTTTCAAACAAAGTAAAAAAAAAATTGTATAAAATTCTACTTATCAAATCATCACATTACAGAGTTCTATCTAACGTTACAGGTTATATTAATTATCCTGTTGCTCAGGAATCTCTATAGATTATTCATTTACTGTAATTTTAATTTTAAACAAATTAACACAGTCATTAAAGTATGTATCCATTAAGTAATCACAGCAGTTAGTTTAATCCGTGGCTCACATGTACTGCTAATTCCTTTAGTTCCAACTATGGTTGGGAGGGTAGAATCACAGGCAAGTTGGATCTTGCACTGCCCCACATGTATCAATGCTCGCTCTCCAGCAGAATCACTCATTCATGATCAGTAACAGGAACCATGAGTGATTTATGCAGGCAGTTATGCAATTAGGTCAATTTGCAGAAATATTTCTTACTCCTTTGTTAACTCAGCAAAAACTATGAATCAAATCTGGCTCTCTCCAGGTTGGGTGATTCATTGTGTGGTTGTGCTTTCACACATCAGGCCAATAGAATGTAACTGAACTGATTTGGAACGTTAGTGGTTATTGTTAATGTCTTTTGCTGAGTGACTATTCCATTTTTACATGTCTAATGGTTCATTGCTGCAGTGCCAACAGCTCATACACACATTGCACTTTGATTTTAATTGTATAAACAGGTGAGGTTGCCCGCATATTGTACTTTTTCTAACATATCGAACGAGGGGCATTTTACTGTGATTACAATAATTCAAATTTGAAGGTAACCAGCTTAATTGGTTTCCTTGGACCAATAGCACCCATAATGATTGATTTTATTACTTGGTTAACAAGATCTAGGGCACTGAGGAGTGCAGTAGAACAGTGAATTTTGCACCACAATGAAACTTCTAGTAGATCCAACCAACAATGTGTACTGCTGCATGGGAATTGCTATTTATTGGTTTTAGTTCCATCCATTGAAGATGATCAGGGAATACAGACATATAATTCCCTGAAAGAGACATCACAGCTAAATAGGGGTATAAAGAGAGCCTTTGGCAGATTTACCTTCACAAATCAAGGTATTGAGTATAGTAGCTGGGATGTTATGTTAAAGTTGTATAAGACATTGGTGAGACCAAGTTTGGACTGTGGTGAGCAGTTTTGGTCCCCCAAGTACAAGAAAGATATCAATAAGATAGAGGGCAGAGGAAATTTACTAGGATGTTGCCTGGACTTCAGGAACTGAGTTATAGGGAAAGGTTAAACCGGTTAGGACTTTATTTCCTGGAGCTTAGAAGAATGAGGAGAGATTTGATAGAGGTATTTAAAATTATGAGGGGGATAGACAGAACAAATATTGATTGGCTTTTTCCACTGAGGGTGGGTGAGATACAAACCAGGGGCCATGGGTTAAGGGTGAAAGGGGAAAGGTTGAGGGAGAACTTCACACAGAAAGTGGTGGGAGTGTGGAATGAGCTGCCAGCTGGTGTTGAATGTTGGCTCTATTTTCACATTTAAGAAAAGTTTGGACAAGTACAAGAATGGGAGGGGTAGGGAGTGATATGGACTGGGTGCAGGTTCGTGGCACTAGGCAGAATAATAGTTTGGTACAGACTAGAAGGGCTGAATGTTTTGTTTTCTGTGCTGTAATGTTCTATGCTTGTATTGTAGTAACTCATGTATACACCCCACATATTCTATGAGGCTGTTGATTAATTTTGTTATTTCTTACATTAAATTGCTGTTTTTCTAATAGGCACAGATATGAATTTCTTCACAATCGTACATCACACGAGGTCCTTCTCTCAGATTCCCCAGCAAGTGTTGGAGTTTTTGTAGACTGTGATAGTGGTCAGTTGTCCTTCTTCAATGCCCAGAGTGGGCAGTTGCTTCATACGTTCAAGCACCGATTCACTGACTTCATCTGCCCAGCATTTGTGGTTGAGAAGCCTGGATTCTTGTCTGTGTGCACAGGAGTTGAATTACCCAAGTTTGCTAAACAGAGCTAATGCTGAACACTTTCGTACGATCAGTCTTCAATTATCCACATTTCAACAGTAACTAATAAATATTGTGAGTGATTGTCCATAGTTAAACTCCTCAGTATAATTAAAGATGCTGTAATAAACTAAAAGAGAATTTTGCACCACAATGAAACTTCTAGTAGATCCAACCAACAATGTGTACTGCTGCATGGGAATTGCTATTTATTGGTTTTAGTTCCATCCATTGAAGATGATCAGATACTATTGCTGGTTTTTTTCCAACTTGAGTATAAAGGACGTAGCCTTTCAAGTATTACAGTGGAATCCTTACTTGAAATTTATTTGAAGAAATGCCACTTTAATCGAGCAAAATTTAGATGTTCTCTCAGCTGTCAAAAGGTTCTGCTCACGACCTAAGTGATTTCAGTGTTTTAAGATGTGCATTTTATTAAATGGTGTATTTATATTCATCACGTTTAGTGAAAAGAGAAATATTTGGAACACAGTTTCTTCATGTATTGTTTGATATCTGCTAGTAATGTTTCTCTGATACTGCATGTTGGCTAAAATAACATTGCTATCTGGATTGTTTATGATATTCAAAATTACTGTATTTGATAGCATGCAAGACTCACGGGCATACAAGACCCCTCCCCCCACCCTCCAATTTCAGCAGGGAATATTAAGAATTTTTTTTTAGTGTATTTACAGGTAAGCATTTAATGTTCTTGAAATATGTAGCTAGAGTAGAGCAGAAAGAAAACTTGGACAAAACATGCAACTTGGACAACAGGAACAATCTTTTGAATAATAATCCTGCTGTAATTTACAAGAGAAAACAAAAGCAGCTTATCTATAGCAGAAAACATTTGATAAAAACACCTCTGCTGTGGGTCCCTGCGCTTGTCCGCTGCCCTGCTCTCTCTCAGTGGCCTGCTCTCAGTCTCTGCACTAGTCCCACTGCCCCACTCTCTCCTGGGGGAGGTTGGGAGGGGTCAGGTGGTGGGATCAGTGTGGGGACTGGTGGTGGGCTGTCAGGGGAGGTTGGGGCAGGCCATTGGGAGCATCTCCTGACAGCCCGCCACCAGCTCCCACACTGAACCCACCATCCTGCTCCCCCGACGGCCCGCCACCAGCTCCCACACTGAACCCACCGTCCTGCTCCCCCGACAGCCCGCCACCAGCTCCCACACTGAACCCACCGTCCTGCTCCCCCGACAGCCCGCCACCAGCTCCCACACTGAACCCACCATCCTGCTCCCCCGACGGCCCGCCACCAGCTCCCACACTGAACCCACCGTCCTGCTCCCCCGACAGCCCGCCACCAGCTCCCACACTGAACCCACCATCCTGCTCCCCCGACAGCCCGCCACCAGCTCCCACACTGAACCCACCGTCCTGCTCCCCCGACAGCCCGCCACCAGCTCCCACACTGAACCCACCGTCCTGCTCCCCCGACAGCCCGCCACCAGCTCCCACACTGAACCCACCATCCTGCTCCCCCGACGGCCCGCCACCAGCTCCCACACTGAACCCACCGTCCTGCTCCCCCGACAGCCCGCCACCAGCTCCCACACTGAACCCACCGTCCTGCTCCCCCGACAGCCCGCCACCAGCTCCCACACTGAACCCACCGTCCTGCTCCCCCGACAGCCCGCCACCAGCTCCCACACTGAACCCACCGTCCTGCTTCCCCGACAGCCCGCTACCAGCTCCCACACTGAACCCACCGTCCTGCTCCCCCGACAGCCCGCCATCAGCTCCCACACTGAACCCACCGTCCTGCTCCCCCGACAACCCGCCACCAGCTCCCACACTGAACCCACCGTCCTGCTCCCCCGACAGCCCGCCACCAGCCCCCAATGATAGATGGTGGTGATACAGCGACGATGATCACTGTCGGAGTTGCTCACCGTTATTACCCTAATTTTAACTTTGCATACAAGACCCAGGGGATAATTTTGAGCCATTTTTGGGGAAAAAAAGTGGGTCTCATATGCCATCAAATATGGTAATTATTATCAATGGATTTACATAAATGGTTGCAGTGTGAAAGGGTAAACTTTTGTTACAGTCTTGTGCAAATGAAGGAGCAAATTTTGATATACAAGAATTGGATATTGATCTGTAAATAATCATAAATACATAACTATTAACTGATATAATTTATTGATCTGTTGGACTATACCTCCTTTGTCGATTTGGAAAACATTTTGGAGATATTTTCAGTGCAATTCAAAATTCGGGCATTGAAAATAAGCTGTGAGTTCATGCAATAACTGGAACATCCTATTGTGTACTTTTGTAATTTACTTTTGAGTAATAATTCAACAATAATGAACTACATTATTAAAAGAGATTCTTAATCTTCTCTAGACCAACGGTGGCTTTAAGATATCCTTGATGTTTTAATAGTAAGAAACTGGCACTCTAAATGTGTGTTTTAACTTTCAGTTCTTGGTCAGAGAATTAATTTTTGATCCTTTATTAACTGAGGATGCCAGGAGGTAAACAGCCAGGATAGTTAAGCAGAGGTGCACATTAGATATTAGGTCATTGGAAACAGAACACATTTGTACAACTAAATCAACCTTTTCTATCTCTAAATTTGTGAATTAATTGGGGAAAACACTCTATACTTTGAATAATTCATCTATGATCATTTACCCAAAGATTAGCACCACACTTCTTATTAGTGTCAGTGGAGATGAGAAGTCTCTGTTGACAGATGAACACATTCCTGCTGGTTTGTGTTCAAAAATACAACTGATCATCACAGGCTGCATTTCATTATTAATGAACACGGTTCTTCAATACGTGATGCTGCAATCAGCAAGGCATGATTTGTGAGTCTGTCTAAGAGGATAATGAATGGAGACTTGCTTTTGAATATCATTCAGTTTTGGGCCTTGGTGATGCTCTTGCAGCAATTGAAATGGTTTAAATAATTACGCTTTTGATTGCTGATAAACACAGTGAATTTCTTATTGCATCAGAAATGGTAAATATAAAGGCTTCTGAAAAAAAAAGGGAAATGCCATCATACACGTACCAATTATATTAAACCAGTTTACTCCTAAGTCTGATCCACTCCAAATTGAAGCTCAGTAACATTTCATTTGCTTGTGATGAATTAAATGTGAATTTTGAGAGTGATGGGATAAACCTGCGTTCATTCACTCCAGCTATGTCTTAACAAGGTTGAATACACGGTGTAACATTTCCTGAGTATATCTACATGTTGGTATCTCATTTGTGGGCTACAAGAATAAGCAATCATATTTTTACAAATGGAAATACAGTGTTTGAAAGGAAATAACTTTCAGGGCTATCAACCATGGGTAGGGAACCAACTGAACTGAGTGACTTCTCGGATTAATCATCTCAGCTCCACAAAAAACTTGGGTCTTTTAGACATGTGAACATTTTAAGGATGTTTACTCCACTGTCCATGGAATGAGCCCATTGTATTTTAACAAATCGTGTGTGAATTAAAAGAATGAAACAGATGATTCTTCAGTCTAGATATTTAATTAACTTAAAACTAAAGAAGGGCAAGGTTACTGCAATTTTTAGTATACACACAGCTGACTGAGAAAGACACAAGAGTTTCTGTTAACTGCCACAGTTAATATATTGCTCTTTTTCTGATCAGCACAAGTAATTAAACAATTTTTGGAATTCTATTTCTCCACTGAACTTTACAGGAAATTTGTTCTGTCTGGTTTATTAAGTTTGTTTGTCAATAAACTTTGTAACATTCTTTTTGGGGGAAAAAAAACATTTAGCTCTTTGTCCCATTAGGAAGAATCATACTCATTCTCCTCCAGGCTTTTGACTGCACCTTCAAGTCTTTGGTCCCTGTCCTTCCAAAAAGCTGCCTTCCTTGGCATCCTGGACTACACTAGACAAATGGCTGTTCTGAAAATTATGTGTACACAAAGGAACAATAATTTTCTTAAATAGAAGGGGAGAAAGCAAAAAAAAAGATTAAATATTTTGGTGAAACATCATAATTTCCCTGTAAATTAGTAATAGCAGCATGTTATACTTTACAAATGGGAAATTTGTTCCCATTGAAGTTATCTTTTCCAAAGTACATTGATTTCAACTGGACTAGTTTTCAGAAGAAGAAGGGAGTGAGCTTTGGGTTTTATGGGACTGTCTGGGAATGAATTTCCAGACATTCTCGTGAATTTCAACAGGTCACAAACCAGATAATCTACTTTTGCAGATAATCCTTGGGATCCAAAACTTTGATCAAAAAAAATGAGCAAATTGTAAATTTAAGATATTAGAAAGATAATGGAGGAAATAAGCCTCATGACTACTTCAGAAAATGTAGTGACCGGCTAAAAAGGGTTTTGCATCTATTTTTGTATTTGCAACAAGAGGCTTGTACAGAGGTTTATGGAAAGAATATTATGCTGGTGAATATTATAGAACTAGTTTTCTAAGTTTCTGCATTAAATACACAAGAGGAGAATAATTATGTTACTGGATTATCAGACAAGTTCTGGGCTATTTATCCATTGACCCCCCACCTTGGCCCTTGAAGAATTTAAATCCGAATAAATAAATAGATCCAGGGTCATTTTTTTAAAAAAAAAGAAACTAGTCTCAGTAACAGTAAGTTTTAAATTATTGGATTATTGTAAAAACTTACCTGTTTCACTAGTGTCCTTCAGAAATGGAAAATAAATGTTGGGGTTGCCACATTATGTGAAATAGTCTAAAATAGTTCTTACAAGGTGCAATATATGGATAGGTGATTTAACTGCCTGTGTTTTCTGCTATTAATGTATTTAATTTATATTTTATTTCATAGAAATTAAGCTGAAAGTAGTCATATGTCAATGCTATGCATTGCAGCTAGAAACATCCCTGTTAAGATGAAGAAACCCCTTAATATGGGTATTATTAACACCAATACATCAAGAACCAGGAGGAACTGAGAATATTATAATTATAGAGAGTAAGTTTAATGGATCATTTAATCAATATTAACTAACATGTGCTCTTAAACATAGAAAAGTTTGTAATCTTTGCTTCTAGCAAAAGTTTAGTTTTAGCGTACATTAAATTGCTGTGAGTCACAGGGCGCAAATATGGCAACACCTATTCTGATAAATTTTTAATTCTGGTATCATAAATGAAACAATGCGGCTGATAGGAAATATTGAAGAGATAATTGTACACTCTGCACAGGAAACATTTAGTAATGATCAATTGGGGCTTCATTTCACTATTCAACTCTCTCTTCATCTCAGTTCTAAGGTTGCAACATAAATTAGGCCTTTGAAAGATAAGCACTTTTAATGTTTATGAATTATTTATAAAACTTAATTCAGCACAAAGAAAAATTAAGTTAAATGGGATAGAAGTTAGCTTCTAAATTAAATAAATTTTCTTGGTCAGATTTCTGAGCCTACATACAAAATGACTGAATTAATTTTGGTTGTTTGTGGAGATCATTTATCTGAACGTGTACTTATTCTCATGCAAGATTGGATCCTGGTATAAATTGCTCTCAGATTGTTAAAAGTAGTTGTTAAGTGTAAGTTATGAGGTTGGCAGAACACTGTGGGCGGAAGGGCCTGAACAGTGCTATGGATTTCTTTGTTCTAACTTGGATAATGACTTTCCTACTGACGATGAACCACATGTGAAAATGACTAGATATACTTTCCTTTTGCCTTTCTGGAATGAAATGTATTCTGCTCTCTTTGAATTCTGTAAATCATGTTGTTTACAAAGGCACAGTAAATTAAAGTGGTTTTACATTTCAAATTAGAGGTGTTTTTTTTGCTTGCAATTGATTATTACTTGACATAAAACTCGAGTTTTGGACAGTTTAAAAATGTCAATTAGTGGAATTACTCAAATGACTAGATGGCATCTTCAGACAGAAACATGTATTTAAGGCAGAGATTGATAGGTATCTGAATAGTCAGGGAATCCAAGGTTATGGGGAGAAGGCAGGGGAGTGGGGCCAAGTGGGAGAATGGATCAGCTCATTGGGCCTCCTTTGCTCCTATATCTTATGATCTTAATGTTGCAGGTCAATGACCTCTTATCAAAACGGAGAAAGTATATTTCATATTCTAGAGAAGGGACAGGCAAAAGGACTGAGATCAAGATAATGTATGAGACATATAATGGTGACAAAGGTTTGTTCAATGCAAGTGGTCTGTGACTGTAAACAGAAGAGGATGAATGGGGAAGGAACAGAGATGAAAATAAAGCAATGTCAGAACAAAGAGTTAGCCAGCAGGTCAGGCAACATCAGTGGAATAGGAGTTAATTTTGCAGATTGAAAACCTTTTATTTGTACTGGCCACTTCTGATAGAGACTACAAAAGTTAATGATCTGAAATGGTTCCATTCCAAGTTGTGTTCTAAAGGCTGTGCACATAATCAGAAGATAAGATACTATTCATTGAACTTATATTGGACTTCACTGAAACAAGGTAACAGACTAAAGATAGAGCAGAGTGAGAGGGGATTGAGAATTAAAACAACATCTACTACAGGAATTGAGAGAAGAGATTTCTGGGGCTTTGGCAATGATCTTTGCATCCTTCCTGGCTAAATTGGAGGTACTGAATGATTGGACAATGGCAAATGTGGTCCCTTTGTTTAAAAATAAAGGGAATAGGGAGAAATATGGGAATTCTAAACCAGTGCGTCTTAAGTCAGTGGTGGGAAAACGAGTGGAGTGGTTTGAAGAGACAGGACTTATGAGCATTTAGAAAAATACAGTCTTCGCAGGAATAGTTAACATGGCTTTGAGAGGGGTAGGTCATGCCTCATGAGTCTAATAGAGTATTTCTGAGGAAGTGATAAAAGAAATTGATGAAGAAGTGTTGTTTATGGATTTTAGTAAACCATTTAACGAGGTCCCCCATGATAGACTCATTCAGAGAGATATGAGACATGGCTGTGTGGATTCAGATTTGGCTTGTCTGCACAAAGAAGAGGATAATAGTAGATGGAACATATTCTGCCTGGAACTTAGTGACTACTGGATATCCATAAGGATCTGTTCAGGGAACCCCTTGTGATTTTTATTTTAAAAAAAAAGCCTGGATGAAGAATTAGAAGGATGGTCAGAACGTTTGCAGTGACACGAAGGTCGGAGGAGTTGTGGATAATGTAGAAAAGTGGTTCTCAACCTTTTTCTTTCCGCTCACATACCATTTTAAGTATTCCCTATGCCATAGGTGCTCTGTGATTAGTAAGGGATTGCTTCAGGTGGTATGTGGGTGGAAAGAAAAAGTTTGAAAACCACTGTTTTAATTGTACCTAATTGACTTCTTATGTGCATGGTTTCATAACTCCAAAGGAAATAGGTCAATGATAATTTTTCTCAAGCAAAATATTTCAGTAACAATTGGATCTAGAGCAGTGATTTTCAACCTTCCCTTCCCATTCACATAAGACCTGAGCAATCCCTTACCAATCACAGAGCACTGATGGCATAGGGATTACTAATGTGAGTGGAAAGAAAAAGGTTGAGAACCACTGGTGTAGAAGCTTGCAGTAGGTTACACAGGATATAGACAGAATTCAGAGTTGAGTGGATGGTGTGAATTAATGCGAAGTGATGCATTTCGGTAGATCAAACCTGAAGGCAGAGTAAACAGTTAATGGCAGGATTCTTAATAGTGTGAAATAACAGAGACCTTGGGGTCCAAATCCATAGATCTCTCAAGGTTGCCGCACAGGTTGATTGGATAGTTAAGAAGTCTTACAGTATGTTGGCCTTCATTAGTAGTGGGATTGAATTCAAGAATTGAGAGATAACATTGCAGCTCTATAAAACTCGAGTTAGACAACACTTGGAATATTGTGTTCATTTCTGGCTACCTCATTACAGGAAGGATGTGGAAGCTTTAGGGAGGGTGCAGAGAAGATGCACCAGGATGTTTTCTGGATTAGGGAACATGTCTTATGAGGTAAGATTAGCAGAGCTAGGGCATTTCTCTTTGGAGTGAAGAAGGATGAGAGGTGACTTAATAGAAGCCTATCAGATTATAGGCTATCAGATGGGCAACCACCACCATTTTTCTAGGGTGAGACTAGCAAACACCAGAAAACATCTGTGCAAGGTGAGGGGAGGAAAATTTAGGGTAGACGTCAGGGGTAAGTTTTTTTTTACACAGAATAGTTGGTGCCTGGAATGCATTGCCAGGTGTGGCGCTTGAGGATGGAACAACAAGGAAAGTAAAAGACTCTTTGACAGGCACATGGATGCAAGAAAAATAGGTGTGAGGTAGGGAAGGTTTAGTTTGTTGATTAAGTTTGTATGGGTCAGCACCACATTGTGGGCTGAAGGGCCCGTACTTTGCTGTAATGTTCTATGGAACTGTAAGTTTATGGCCAACCTGTATTTAACTGATTCTTTATTGCATCTGGAGTTATGTTAAAGGTAATTTGAGAATCTGCTTTAGGAAAGGGTATTATACGGGATTTACTGATATTATAATTCATCCTATTTATTAGCTCCAATTATGAGTTAACGCGCCAAATGGGTTAGCTCCAAATAAGTCAAGTGTGATACTAGGTGCTCCAAGGTACATACAGATGATTGATAATAAAGTGATTTCAGTATTTGGAAGTCCTTCTCTCCAATATTCTGTTTTGCAGCATATGGTTGAACTTGGCACTGTATAATTTTTACAATTTTTGGCAGTGGAATACTGGCAGTCAATACAAAGGGAAATGCAATATCTTTAACAAGTACTGATGAAGTAATGGGATAGCCAAGGAATGCTGTGGTGATGAAAGAAACCGTGGGCCTGCTGATTCAAATAACAAGTAATGCAAGCACGATGCTGACTGTATCATTGTGATAGTACAGATCTATCACCAATCTACATAGTGTATATAGTTACTGTATCTAGACTGTGCTTACAGCGATTGGCTGAGAGCTAAGCCAAGCCTACTGTCTGGGCCTTAAAGGGTTGTGTCCCTAGCCAGGTCGGATCATTCCGGACTGGTCGGCCACCTGTGAAGAGCTCCTGTCTTTTGCTAATAAAAGCCTTGGTTTGGATCAACAAGTCTTTGGTTCTTTCGACGAGCTCTACAATCAGTTTACGCACTAGATCTCTGTCACCATCCTAAATGGGTGCTGCTTTAATTTTAACAATACCGTACAGTAGAAGCCTTCCCAGCCCATGAAACACGTCACCTGCAACCAACCACATACGCTTTGGAAGGTGGGTGAAAACTGGAGCACACAGAGGAAACCCACGCAGGTCAAAGGGAGAATGTACAAACTTCTTACAGACAGCACCAGATGTGAACATGGGTTGCCAGTGCTGTTATAGCGGTGCAGAAACCACTATGCTTGCCAATTCAAGGCAGCTATTGATAATTTCAACCAGGCACCTTACACATTTCAACACCAAGACTTGCAATCCAGAAAAAATAGACAAATTAAATGTTATTCTTCCAGCTTCAATTATTCGTCCCGAAACTACAGACAAAGCAAGATTGAATTTCTTTCCCCGTGGCAAGTATCATACATGAGATATTATGGATCCTGGTTGCATACACATATAAAAAAGATAGTTAAAACTGCAACATAGATAATTGGTTAAAAAAAATTAAGGCAGAAAGTAGTCAAAAGGATGTGGAAACATAGATAGGTTAAATGACAGAAAACAAAATATCAGCTCATCTAGATTTTTTGATCACCATCTGACATTTTTCACCTGCATTTCAGACAATAGATTCACACAACTATGATGTTTTCCTTTACACGTTGATGACACCTTTGTTAGATTTCTTTTCCCTCAGGAAAAAGTTCTTGATCCATATAAATCACTTTAGGTGGAAGTACTCAAGCATCCAAAATTAATGTTCCATAACATGGATGAGTTGGAAGGACTCAGCCGGTCAGGCAATATCCATGGAGTGAAATGGACAGTCAATGTTTTGGGCCAGGACCCTTAACTGAGTCTGGAAAAAGGGATACTCTGCACATTCTGTCCCCTGTAAGGATTCCATTCCTGACTCACGGTTCCTCCATCTCTGTCTGGTCTTTGGATGAGGTCTTCCATGTATGAATTATCCGAGATGTCCTCCTTCTTCAAAAAACATGGCTTTCTCTTTACTGCTATCTACTTGGCTCTCACCCAGATATCCTCCATTACCAGCACATCTGCCCTGGCCTCCTCCGCCCTATCCCCCCATGTGCAACAAGGACAGGATTCTCCTAGTCCCCACCTACCACCCCACCAACCTCTTCATCCAACATATCGTATTCAGCCTTTTCTGTCACCTACTACATGATCCCACCACCAGACAAATCTTCACCCTTCTCTGCCTTCCTCAGGGACTACTAACTCTGTCCATGAGTTGCTCGTCCACTCCTCCCTTCCCACCAGTCATCCCCTGTGACTTCAGGAACTCGCGCCGACACATCCTCCCTCACCACCAATCATGGTCTCAAGCAGTCCTTCCAAGTGAAGAATCTGCAGGGTTCATCTACTGCATCCAGTGTTCCTGTTGTGGTTTCCTCTACATCAAAGAGACTGGGCGGCAGATCACTTCGCTAAGCATATTCACTCTGTCCGCTGTAAATTGGAGGAACAACACCTCATAATCATATGATCACCCTCCAACCAGATGGCATTAACCGACTTCTCCAATTTCCCTAGCTCTCCCCCCCATCTCTCTCTTGCCCTATCCCTCTGTTTCCTTTCCTTCAGTTCTACATACAAAGACCCACACACCTCCCTGATCAATTCTCCTGTCCTCATAATGCATGTCCAGTAATGGCCTTTTGCCTGTTGGCCTGTACTCTTCCCCAGCCTTTTTATTCAGGCACCTGTCTGCTTTTTGCTCATACCATGATGCAGGGCTCAGGCCTGAAATGTTGGTTACGTATCTTTATCTCCCATGGATGCTGCATGACCTGCTGATTCCCTCCAACTCCTCCTTATTTGTTCAAGATTCCAGTATCTGTAGTAAAGAGTCACGGAACAGTGAACAGGCCTTTGGCCCAAATAATATATTCCATCCCCTATGCTATTCTGGCTAGTCGTATTTGGCTACATTTGGTTCATATCCTAAGCCCACTTCCTCTGGCAGCTCATTCCAAATATTGAGCACCCTCTGTATTTAGGTCCTTCCTAAATATCTTCCCACCCACATTATACTTAAGCTCCCTAGATCTAGAATCATCTACCCTGGGAAAAAGACTGTAAGCATTCACTTTATTCATGCCATTCATGATGTAAACCTCCATAAGGTCACCCCTCAGCCTCTTTCACTCTTTGGAGCTTCTAGGGTCAATTAAGGTGGATAAGTCTCCTGGTCCTGATGGGACTTTTCCCAGGACTTTAAGGGAGGTCAGGGAACAAATAGAGGGGGCACTGACAGTGATTTGTCAAAGATCACTGGAGGAGGGGGTGGTTCCACGGGATTGGAGGGTTGCGAATGTAGTTCCATTGTTTAAAAAAGGCATTAGGTGGAGGCCAAGTAATTATCAGCCAGTAAGTTTGACTTGGGTGGTGGGAAAGGTTATGGAGGGTATTCTTTGAGATAATATATACGCATATCTGGATAGGCGGGGATTGATTAGGGGCACCCAGCATGGGTTTGTAAAAGGTAAGTCATGTTTGATGAACCTTGTTGAGTTTTTTGAGGAAGCGACAGAAAAAGTGGATGAAGGTAGAGGGGTGGATGTGATCTATTTGGATTTTAGTTATAGGTTAATAAGGAAGGTTCAGTCATTAGTAGAAAGATTGTGACATGGATTCAGAGGTGGCTGGAGGATAGACACAAGAGAGTCATGGTGGACAACTGTCTGTCAGATTGGAAGCCTATGACAATCAGGGTGCCTTAGGGAATGGTGCTGGGTCCCTTGTTGTTTATCATTTATATTAATCATTTAGAGGAGGGTGTGGTTAACTGGGTAAGGAAATATGCGGATGATTCAAAAATAGGGGGAGTGGTGGATAGTGAGGTAGATTTTCTTGGATTATAGAAGGATTTGGTTTGTTTGAAAGAGTGGGCTGAAAGATGGCAGATGGAATTCAATGTAGACAAGTGCAAGGTGTTGCATTTCAGTAAAAATAACCAGAATAGGACATATGCAGTTAAGGGGAGGGTATTGAGGCACGCAGAGGAGCAAAGGGACCTGGGGATTATGGTACAGAGTTCACTGAAGGTGGATTTCCATGTAGACAGGGTGGTTAAGAAGGCATATGGTATTCTGGCCTTCATAAATCATAGTTTAGAGTATAGGATCTGGGAAGCGATGCTGCAGCTGTTTAAGGCATTGGTGAGGCCAGGTTTGGAGTACTGTGCTCAGTTCTGGTCTCCAAATTATAGAAAGGATATAGATAAGGTGGAGAGGGTGCAAAGAAGGTTTACAAGGACGTTGTCTGGCTTACATCATCTGGATTACAGGGAGAGTTTAAGGAGACTGGGACTTTATTCATTGGAACGTAGACGACTGAGAGGGGATTTGATAGAGGTATTTAAAATTATGAAAGGAATAGATAACCATATAACACTTTCAGCATGGAAACAGGCCAATTAGGCCCTTCTAGTCTGCATGGATCCAAGTACCCTCGTCTAATTCCACTTACCAGCAATCTGCCCATATCCCTCCATCCCCCTCCCATCCATATACTTATCCAACTCTTTATTAAATGACAAAATTGACCATGCCTCCACCACCTTTTCTGGAAGCCCATTCCACACAGTAACCACTCTCTGAGTAAAGAAGTTCCCCCTCATGTTACTCCTAAACCTTTGCCCGTCAACTCTCAGCCCATGACCTCTTGCATCCACCTCTCCTACTCTCAATGGGAAAAGCCTTTCCACATCAACACTATCTATCCCTCTCATTATCTTAAACACCTCTATCAAATCCCCTCTCAGCCTTCTACGTTCCAAGGAATAAAAACCTAATTTGCTCAATCTCTCCTTGTATTCCAGATGCTGAAACCCAGGCAACATTTTTGTAAATCTTCTCTGCACTCTCTCTATCTTGTTAATATCCTTCCTATAAATCCGTGACCAGAACTGCACACAGTACTCTAAATTTGGCCTCACTAATGCCTTGTACAGTTTCATCATTACTTCCCAACTCCTATATTCTATGCACTGATTTATATAGGCAAGCATACTAAAGGCCTTCTTCACCATCCTATCCGCATGTGCTCCCACCTTCAGGGAACAATGCAAGATTATACCTATATCTTTCTGCTCCACTGCATTCTTCAATGCCCTCCCATTTACCACATATGTCTTGCTTTGATTATTCTTTCCAAAATGAAGACCTCACACTTATTAGCATTAAACTCCATCTGCCATCTTTCTGCCCACTCCTATAAGCAGTTTAAATCCCTCTGCAAACTTTGAAAACCCTCTTCATCATCCACAATTCCCCCTATTTTAGCATCATCTGCATATTTACTAATCCAATTTACTGCCCCATCCTCCAGATCATTAATATATATGACAAACAGCAATGATCCCAATACCAAACCCTGAGGTACACCGCTTGTCACCGGCCTCCATCCTGACAAACAATTATCTACTACTACTCTCTGACACCTTCCTTCCAGCCACTGTTGAATCCATTTGACTATCTCCAAATTAATACCCAAGGACTTAGCCTTCCTAACTAACCTCCCATGTGGAACCTTATCAAAGGCCTTACTGAAGTCCATATAGACAACATCCACTGCTCTACCCTCATCAACATTCCTAGTTACCTCTTCAAAGAATTCAACAAGATTGGTCAAACACGACCTTCCATGCACAAATCTGTGTTGAGTGTCCCTGATCAGACCCTGTCCCTCATATACTTATATATACTATCTCTAAGAATGCTTTTCATCAATTTACCTACCACAGACATCAAACTTACAGGCCGATAATTGCTAGGCTTGCTCCTCGAACCCTTTTTAAACAAAGGAACCACATGCGCAACACGCCAATCCTTTGGCACTATACCTGTCTCTAATGACATTTGAAAAATCACTGCCAGAGCCTCCGCTATTTCCTCACTAACTTCTCTCAAGGTCCTGGGGAAAATCCTGTCAGGACCTGGAGATTTATCCACCTTAATATGTTTCAAAAGCTCCAGTACTATCTCTTTCTTAATTACTATAGTCTCCATTTTTACCCCCTTTGCTACCTTTACCCTGCACAGTTCAATATCCTTCTCCTCAGTAAATACTGAGGAAAAAAAATTGTTCAAGACCTCCCCCATCTCTTTTGGCTCCACACACATTTGTCCTTTCCGATTCTCTATTGGACCAATTTTGTCTCTCACTTTCCTTTTGCTATTTACATATTTGTAGAAACCCTTTGGATTTAATTTCACCCTGCTTGCTATAGCCACTTCATACCTTCTTTTAGTTTTTCTAATTTCTTTCTTAAGATTCGTTTTACATTCAATATAGATATATAGAGTTGATGTAAAAAGGCTTTTCCTATTGAGAACAGACTATTTCCCTTGAGGACAGGGGAGGTTGGAACAAGAGGGCATGAGTTAAGGGTAAGGGGACAAAACTTTAGGAGAAATATTAGAGGATGCTTTTTCACTCAGCGAGTGGTGGCAGAATGGAATGATCATCCAAATGAGATAGTTGTGGCAGGGTCCCTTCTGTCATTTAAGAGAAGGTTGGATGTGTACATGGAGGTTAGGGGGTTGGAGGTTATGGGTGGAGAGTGGGAGGGTTGAGCTAGTGGAGTTGTTCTAGTGAACTGGCGTGGACTCGAAGGGCCAACATGGCCTGTTTCCGCACCGTAAACAGTTATATGGTTATTGTAACTTTTTATTCTCTAATATTCTATAATTTTCTTGTGTTCCTGATATCTGATATTCCTTTCAAATTTTATATTCTTATCTAGACCTTCTAAATCTCTTGCATATTCTCTCTTATGATTTTTATTATAAGAAATAATTTGTCCCCTCAAATAAGCTTTAAGTGTATCTCATATTAGAAAACTATTGTCAGTAGAAGGAAGATTGTTTTCACAAGATAATTCTATCTATCATAATAAATTCACGAAAATCCTTCCTCTTTAATAATGTAGCATGAAGGTACCATCTATACATACTTTCTTGCTTTTCCATTATTGTAACACTTTTCGTTAACAGCGAGCATTCTGATAAAAGTCTTGCTGAATATTCTGTTTTTATTGCTCTACTTTGTGACTGGGCAGACATTAAAAATATGTCGATCCTTGAATGTGAATCATGTACCCTTGAGTAGAATGAATAGTCTTTCTAAGGGATTGAGCCAACTCCATATATCAATAAAATATAAATCTTCATAAATAATAATGTTAATTTGGCAGCTTTCATCCTTGTTTGTTGTTCTCGCTGATTTTTCCAATGTTGAATCTAAACAAAAATTGAAATCTCCACATATTTTGCCTTTCCCCTGCAGTTTTTATAAAAATATATCCTTCATAAAACTTCATCATCATAATTTGGGGTGTAACTATTCATAAACATCCATGATTCTGCATAAATTTTGTAGTGTGCCATTACAAATCTTCCAGCTTGATTGGTTAATATCTCTTCTATTATTATTGGTATATTTTTATTAATTAAAATTTCTACACATCTTGCATTTGATCCAAATGAAGACAATATTACTTGCCCTCCCCATCCTCCTTTTTATTTTGCATGTTCTAATTTGAAAAGATGTGTTTCTTGTAAAAATATTATATCTGCCTTTAATTTTTTGAGGTATCCCAAGACTTTTCTCTCTTCACTGTTCCATTAATTCCATTAGCATTAAGATCAATACATTTTAATGTTCTTTCCATATTTTTCTTTAAAACAATATTTTAACAGTAAAATCTTTTTGACCCTTTAAATAGTAAATAAGGAAAACACACGTTTCTGCCCTGATGGTGATGAGCCTCAAAAACATGCGATAAAAACCTGTGAAATCTTTTTTTGCTACTCCTTTCCAAGTGCCATTCTCCTCCTTAGACCAGAGTCTCCACCCTGCTACCACTTACCCCAGATTTTTTTCTTTTCACAAGATCACAGGACAAAGGAACAGAAGCAGGCCACGAGGCCCATTAAGTCTGTTCTGTAAATCTGAACTAAGCTACTATACACTAGTTCCAATTTCCGGCCTTTTCCCCATAACCCTTGATGCCCTCACTAATGAGATACTTGTCTATTTCTTGTTTAAATCCTCCCAGTGATCTGGGTTCCACTGGTGTATGATCTGGGTTCCACTGCTGTATGATCTGGTGTATGATCTGGCTTCCACTGCTGTATGATCTGGTGTATGATCTGGGTTCCACTGCTGTATGATCTGGTGTATGATCTGGCTTCCACTGCTGTATGATCTGGGTTCCACTGCTGTATGATCTGGTGTATGATCTGGCTTCCACTGCTGTATGATCTGGTGTATGATCTGAGTTCCACTGCTGCATGATCTGGTGTATGATCTGGGTTCTACTGCTGTATGATCTGGTATATGATCTGGGTTCCACTGCTGTATGATCTGGTGTATGATCTGGCTTCCACTGCTGTATGATCTGGGTTCCACTGCTGTATGATCTGGTGTATGATCTGGCTTCCACTGCTGTATGATCTGGATTCCACTGGTGTATGATCTGGTGTATGATCTGGGTTCCACTGCTGTATGATCTGGTGTATGATCTGGGTTCCACTGCTGTATGATCTGGTGCATGATCTGGCTTCCACTGCTGTATGATCTGGCTACCACTGCTGTATGATCAGGTGTATGATCTGGCTTCCACTGCTGTATGATCTGGTGTATGATCTGGCTTCCACTGCTGTATGATCTGGTGTATGATCTGGCTTCCACTGCTGTATGATCTGGGTTCCACTGCTGTATGATCTGGTGTATGATCTGGGTTCCACTGCTGTATGATTTGGTGTATGATCTGGGTTCCACTGCTGTATGATCTGGTGTATGATCTGGGTTCCACTGCTGTATGATCTGGTGTATGATCTGGGTTCCACTGCTGTATGATCTGATGTATGATCTGGCTTCCACTGCTGTATGATCTGGTGTATGATCTGGGTTCCACTGCTGTATGATCTGGTGTATGATCTGGCTTCCACTGCTGTATGATCTGGTGTATGATCTGGCTTCCACTGCTGTATGATCTGGTGTATGATCTGGGTTCCACTGCTGTATGATCTGGGTTCCACTGCTGTATGATCTGGTGTATGATCTGGCTTCCACTGCTGTATGATCTGGTGTATGATCTGGCTTCCACTGCTGTATGATCTGGTGTATGATCTGGGTTCCACTGCTGTATGATCTGGTGTATGATCTGGCTTCCACTGCTGTATGATCTGGTGTATGATCTGGCTTCCACTGCTGTATGATCTGGTGTATGATCTGGGTTCCACTGCTGTATGATCTTGGTGTATGATCTGGGTTCCACTGCTGTATGATCTGGTGTATGATCTGGGTTCCACTGCTGTATGATCTGGTGTATGATCTGGCTTCCACTGCTGTATGATCTGGTGTATGATCTGGCTTCCACTGCTGTATGATCTGGGTTCCACCGCTGTATGATCTGGTGTATGATCTGGGTTCCATTGCTGTATGATTTGGTGTATGATCTGACTTCCACTGCTGTATGATCTGGTGTATGATCTGGCTTCCACTGCTGTATGATCTGGTGTATGATCTGGCTTCCACTGCTGTATGATCTGGTGTATGATCTGGGTTCCACTGCTGTATGATCTGGGGTATGATCTGGGTTCCACTGCTGTATGATCTGGTGTATGATCTGGCTTCCACTGCTGTATGATCTGGTGTATGAACTGGGTTCCACTGCTGTATGATCTGGTGTATGATCTGGGTTCCACTGCTGTATGATCTGGTGTATGATCTGGCTTCCACTGCTGTATGATCTGGTGTATGATCTGGCTTCCACTGCTGTATGATCTGGTGTATGATCTGGGTTCCACTGCTGTATAATCTGGTGTATGATCTGGGTTCCATTGCTGTATGATTTGGTGTATGATCTGACTTCCACTGCTGTATGATCTGGTGTATGATCTGGCTTCCACTGCTGTATGATCTGGTGTATGATCTGGCTTCCACTGCTGTATGATCTGGTGTATGATCTGGGTTCCACTGCTGTATGATCTGGGGTATGATCTGGGTTCCACTGCTGTATGATCTGGTGTATGATCTGGCTTCCACTGCTGTATGATCTGGTGTATGATCTGGGTTCCACTGCTGTATGATCTGGTGTATGATCTGGGTTCCACTGCTGTATGATCTGGTGTATGATCTGGCTTCCACTGCTGTATGATCTGGTGTATGATCTGGGTTCCACTGCTGTATGATCTGGTGTATGATCTGGGTTCCACTGCTGTATGATCTGGTGTATGATCTGGCTTCCACTGCTGTATGATCTGGTGTATAATTTGGCTTCCACTGCTGTATCTGGCTTCCACTGCTGTATGATCTGATGTATGATCTGGGTTCCACTGCTGTATGATCTGGTGTATGATCTGGGTTCCACTGCTGTATGATCTGGTGTATGATCTGGGTTCCACTGCTGTATGATCTGGTGCATGATCTGGGTTCCACTGCTGTATGATCTGGTGTATGATCTGGCTTCCACTGCTGTATGATCTGGTGTATGATCTGGCTTTTACTGCTGTATGATCTGGTGTATGATCTGGCTTCCACTGCTGTATGATTGGTGTATGATCTGGCTTCCACTGCTGTATGATCTGGTGTATGATCTGGCTTCCACTGCTGTATGAGGCTCCATGAACATTACCATACATTTTACTTCCAAACAATAAATACAAGATGGTTTTACTTAGTTCCATTATAAATATGTTCACAACCTTATCCCTCAGCCTGAATCCTTCTTTTAAAAAAAAACTTCACAGAAAGGCTTCAACCTCATTCTTGGTCTTCATAAATCACTGGTTCCAAGTATAATGTACAACATGCAACTTACAGAGACTCTGCAGGTATATTTTATGTTAATGATGTTCTAAATATTGCAACATCTACTCAACTAGCCATTAAATTGCTTATTTAATCTGTATAACATTTTAGCAACTGATTTACCTTGCAGATTTTGCTTCCAATGTGCTTTCATCACCCAAATGACCAAGGTAGAAAAACATGATCATCAAATGTTCACCATTAAGGCCAAAGACTGTAGGGTAATGGCACTGCTGCTTTGTATATTCATCATTTCAACAATTACCATGTTCACCTCACCTTGAAGCAAGAGGCCTTTCCCTAGGTCAAGAGCCTGGAGGTGAAGTCTGCGAACCGAGAAATGCGTCAGGGGTGTCATGACATGACTTCGGGATGGTCGGACCAGAAGTGACATAAAAGTTGGCTGGAAAGGGAACAAAACAGTTTTCTGCTCATCTCAACCTGAGTCAGGTGTTTTCGTTCATAGCTCTGCTGCCAGTGAAACTACACCCACCATGCTAATCCAATTTGTCTTCCTTTGACCCTTAACCCTCCATTCTTTTCTGTCCAGGTATTGGCCAAAATGCCTTTTAATCATTGTAATTTTTTCACCTCTATTACTTTCTCTGGCAGCAGTTCCAAATATTCCCCAACATGAGCATGGAACAATTTACCCCTTAGATCCCCTTTAAATTTTCCCCCTCTCATTATAAACCTGTGGCTTCTAGATTTGTGATCCCTGCCCTGGGAAAATGATGACTATCTATCTTTTCTGCATCCCTCATAATTTTGTATACCTCTGTAAGGTCACCTATATTCCAATGAGAATAAGTCTAGTCGATGTATTCCATGCAACATATTGATGAATCTCTTCTGCACTCTCTCCATTTGTACCAAATACTTCCAGCAGGAACTGTACACAATACTCCAAATGCTGTCTCAACCTTTACTCTTTGTGGACTTGTACAATTTTACAATTCTCTGACTAATGAGTCATACAACATAGAAATATGGCCTTCGGCCCAACTTGCCCACACCAACCAAAAAGTCCCGCCCACCTGCACTTGGCCCATGAAGGCAAGCATATGACAAGATGCCACACTAGTTGATAGGGTGGTTAAGAAGGCTTGAGATGTGCTGGCCTTCATTAGAAAGACATGGCGAGAACATACAAACTTCTTACAGACAGCACAGGAATCCAACCCTGGTCCCGATCGCTGGCGCTAATCGCTACACTAACCATGCCATTTGTCTGGATTAAATTCCATCTGCCGCAAGTCCATCTAATTTTTCAGCTGATGTATCCCACTATATCGTGACCTTCTTTGCTATTCACAACTCCAACAATTGTCGTGTCATCTGAAAATCTACCAATCATACCCACTACATTGTCATCCAGATCATTTATACAAATACAATACACCACTTGTTACAAATTTCCAGTCAGTTCAACATTCTTCCAGCAGTTCCCTCTACCCTGATCACCAAATTGTGCATTCAATCCACCGATAGGGTTACCTTTATAAAACATTTAGACATATAGCACGGTAACAGGCCATTTCAGCTCACGTACCTGTACTGCCCAATTACACCCAATTGACCTACACCCCCAGTACATTTCAAACAGTGGGAGGAAACTGGAGCCCCCAGGGAATACCCAGGGGGAACAAACAAACTCCTTACAGACAGTGCAGGATTCAAACCCCAGTACCTACAACCCAACATTTTGCCAATTGCTCTTTCCCCGCCCCCCACACATCGACCCACTTCGGCTAGATTGATTTACGCTCCAGATTCTAGCATATGACATCTCTTGAGCCTCACCTTGGATTCCTTGTGCCTTTATCTTCTGCACCAGCCCACGACCCAGGGCCTTGACAAAAGCTTTACTTAAAGTCCTTACAAAACACAACTACTACCCTGCCACCATCAATCTCCACGATTACTTCCTTTTCACTATCAGAAAAGGGAAGAAACATTTGAACATAACTGAGGAAGGGCAGACGGTTTGGGTTTAATTGGACGGTTCCTTTAGAATACAGCTGTCTTGAGCAAAATGCTACAAGTTGCAAATAATGTCTTTCCTATTTTTTTTTTACACAATTTTGTTAAGCTGATAGAAGTTTATAGAACATGGCCACAAATGTTTGGCCAGTAGCTGCCATCATTTTATATTGTGGCAGAGCAGCTGTCTGACAGAACTTAAATGATTCTCTCAATTAAAATCTCCAATTAATACTTTTGGACTTGCACGTCATTGCCCAACCAAATTGCGGACAAACCATTAGACAGATGCGACAGCAAATGTGTTTAATGGTTCTGTTCCATTGAAGATTTGCTCCCCACTTATTGTTGCAGCATAAATTGCAGGCCAACAGTCGTGCAGGCTTGTACATCTGCCTTCTCAACAGCAGTTTCTCTAGAGCAGTTGGAATAATTACAAGGGAATGTCATATTAAAAAAAAAAATTCTTAAACCAGCTCCAAAAATTATCAAAAACTGATGTGGGGTAATGATAGGGGACATGTAACTTGGTAAAAAGCCATTTGGCTTCAGTATGCTAACCTTTCCCAAAGTTGCTTTTTTCATAATTCAGCCTAGAGGATAAATAGGGTAAAAAGAAAGCATTGGAAGCAATTGGGACATTCAAAATGTTGCCCTAATCATCTATCACAGATTAAATTATTCAAGCCTGGCCAGTTGCATCTTCCAAACTGTAAATTGTAACCTTTCTCCTGACACCCCACATCAATTTTGTACAAGTCTTTCTTTGCTCCTGTCTTCTTGTTCATTCATAGTGAGTTCTCTCCCCCTTCCTTCCTACACAATCAAAGCCGTTTTGATCCGGTGCTGTCACTGTCTCATGAATAAAGAAGCTGCTACACATACAAAATGGATGACTCAGTGGTATGTGGGACTACTAATTGGTTTGACGCTATACCAAGTACATATGGAGCAACAGTGCTAATGAATGCATTGGCTCTGAATCAACTTGGGACCACTTAGCCGTCTGTTATTTAGTCTAGTCACCATTTATACATTATAATGAAAACCGGTAATGTTTTTCGATATAATGAGGTAGTTAAGCTTTTTAAATTAGAAAAAGACTTTAAATGCAGTTTAAAGTTTTCCGATTATTTGCCCTGCATAATTCACAAGAGTTGTCCACAATGATCGGAGATGTTCTCCAAAAATAATGGAAATGATGGCCTAAACTGGAATGCATGTAGTGATTTTCTACATTTCCAGTTTACTCAAGGTTATTTTGCATTTTTTTAAAACACAATAACAAATTCTCTTCATCTGATATCACACCCTGGGAGTCTTTTAATAACCAGTGTTAAAATTATACCTTTTGTTCTGCGGCTTTTCTTTGCTTTGCCGTTAATGAGCTCGGGCTCTTTGATCACAGATCATCCTGCTGTTCAAGGCTGATAACCGTAATATAAACAGCTCCTGCTTTACCTGATGGGTTTTCATAAAATGACTAATATTCCATGTGTTTCTGATTTGAGGGCGTTGCCACTACTACATCAGGCTTCAGCTTTAATGACTTTTCTTTGATGTAATATAGTAATTAGAATGTTCTGAAAAGATTACATTTAACTGTGACATTTTTTGCAATTCTGGATTTGTCTCATCGCATGTACTTTTCATTTAGCTGGCATTTTGTGGCAATCACAAGATATTTTATGCATGGTCCTTCTGCAAGTCCAGCTTGATGAGCTTTTACATTGCAATTCATGCCAATAATTCCTTAGTAATGAAAGAATTGATGGTGTGAATGGCAGGTATGAGACAGAGAGGAAATTGGGGATATTCTGCTGGACAGGCCTGCATTTATAATGAGTTATTATAAACTCTCAGCTGCCTACAGACAGAATACCCACTGCGGAGAAATCTACAAAACCTAACCTCATGCACCAGGCATCGTGTGCTTCCTTCCCGACAGCTGCTTTAACTAAGCTCAGCTGAGACTGGAAACTATGAAAAATTTAGCAGCCGATCTAACTGCTTTTCTAGCCAATAAATTGTGAAGGATACACAAGACAGCTATAAAAATACAGGAATGAAAAAAAACACACATAAAACAAAAATATTTCAGTTTAGTATAATTGAGAGTGAAGTTACAATAGAATAAGCTTGAAATATACAAAAATAAGAATAATCGCCTTGTATTGTTTCTGATTTTGAGTCTCAATGAATGGGAGAAATCAAGAGCTGGCACGTACTCACAAAGACAATTTCAGCCAACTTTATAAAATACTAATGCATGAGGTATTTGCAAGTAGATTTTGGCAACTTTAGCAAGGTTATTGAGACAAAGGATGAATAATTGATCACAGAAGGGGAAGGATTTTCCATGAAGACAACTGTCTTAACTAGGTGTTGATAGTTGCCAGAGATTTGCTTTCCCATCCAAACTCCCAAACGAATTCCTTCTCTATACTTACTTCGATATACAGTATATGTATATTAGACCTGTTTTATACAATGAATTCCATATCATTTCAAAATTTCTAAAAGCATTGTTAAATCAAGGAAGTAACTTTGAAGCGTAGTATTTGTTATAATATGGTTAACATGGACAGCGCGGTTCGCATAGTGGTTAGTGCAATGCTATTATAGCGCCAGCAACTGGGTTCAGATCTGGTGCTGTCTGTAAGCAGTTTGTACATTCTCCCTGTCTCTATGTGGGTTTCCTCCCACCCTTCAAAACATACGGGGAATGTATGTTAATTGTATGGCATGGGCTTGAAAGAGTGCTGTATGTCAAGATCGGTGGTTCTCAACCTTTTCCTTTCCACTCATGTACCACTTTAAGTAATCCCTATGCCATAGGTGCTCTGTGATTAGTAAGGGATTGCTTAAGGTTGTAAGTGGGTGGAAAGAAAAAGGTTGAAAACCACTGTTTTAATTGTACCTAATTGACTCGTTATGTGCACAGTTTCATAACTCCAAAGAAAATGGTCCAATGACAATTTTTCTCAAGCAAAATATTTCAGTCACAATTGGGTCTAGAGCAGTGATTCTCAACCTTCCCTTCCCACTCACATACCAACTGAAGCAATCCCTTACTAATCACAGAGCATCTATGGCCTAGGGATTAAAGTGGTATTTGAGTGGAAAGAAAAAAGTTGAGAACCACTGGTCTAGATTTAAATTTAAAGAAATTAAATTATAAACATGCCAGTCAATTTTCACACTAGCAAAGAGTAATATGATAATGACCAGGTAACCCAGTTTACATAAAAATAAAAAAAATGTTGGATACTCAGGATATCAGGCAGCCTTTACAAAAAGAGAAACAGAATGAACATTTCTGGTCCATGGCCTTTTATTCTCAGTGTCTGCATTTTTTTTGCTTTGTAGATATTCTTGATTGAGGGTTGGTGTTGGCCAGTGCAGTAAGGTTAACATCACAGTTTCTCTTGAAAAAAAACAGTGGCTTTTATTTACCTCAATGAACAGATAGATCTTCCTTTTAATATCCTAATTGATAAGTAGCACTGCCTATAATACACCTTTCCCTCGGTGATTCACCAAAGCCACAAAATGTGTATTTGTGCAAAAGATGCTCGAGTGGAATTTTACACAATCTTCTGATTCAGAGGTATCAATTAAGGCACAGGTGACACAATGGTTCCTTTATCGCACTTGGCTCAGAATCTTGGAAATATCCAGAATTAAGGAAGTAATAATGGGACATTTAAGCCCTTTCTACACAGAGATCCCACAATACTGCTGTAAAGAAGACCTGTCATTCAGCCAGCTTTGCTTGTTTACACTGAACCAAACAACGCCAGCATAATGCTGGGCCAGTGTGTCATTTTACACAGCAAGCCGGCATTCCGAGAGCAAAAGAGGAGGAATGTGTAACACAACAGTGTCGGCATCCAGTGTCATGTATAACATACCGAATTTGACGGCATACAAGACCCATTTATTTTCCCAAAAATATGGCTCAAAAATATCCCCCATGTCTTATATACAAAGTTGAAATTAGGGTGGTAATAGTGAGTAACACTGACAGTGACCATCGTCGCTGCTTGGCTCAATAGCATCACTGCTATCTAACGTTAGGGGTCTGGTGGCAGGCTGTTGGGGGAGCAGGCAGTAGGATCGGTGTGGGGGTTGGTGATGGACTATTGGGAGACTCTCCTGGAAGCATGCTGTTGGTCCCCGCACTGGTCCCACTGTCCCGTTGCCCCCGGAAGAGAGAAAGGCAGTGAGATCAGTGCAGGGATCGACAGTGGGCCGCTAGAAGAGAGCAAGACAGCGGGCCACCAAGAGAGAGCGGGACAGTGGGCTGCTGGGAGAGGGTGGCATAATGGACCACCGGGAGAGAGCGGGACAGCGGGCTTCATGGAGAGAGTGGGACAGTGAGCCACTGGGAGAGAGCAGGCCACCAGGAGAGAGCGGGACAGTGGGCTGCTGGGAGAGGATGGGACAGCGGGCCGCCGGGAGAGGGTGGGAAAGCGGGCTACAGGGAGGGAGTGGGACAGTGGGCTGCCAGGAGAGAGTGGGACAGTGGGTCACAGGGAGGGAGTGGGACAGTGGGCCACAGGGAGGGCGCAGGCAGCAGGACCAGTTGCGGGGACTGACAGCAACAGTTTGTTTTTATAAAATATTTTCTGCTATAGATAAGCTGCTTTTGTTTTCTCTTGTAAATTACAGCAGGATTATTATTTTTCCCATTGCACATTTTGTCCAATTTTAAATAATTACCCGTAAATACAATTTTAAAAAATTCTTAATATTTCCCGCTGAAATTCAGGGGGATCTTATATACCCATGGGTCTTATATGCTGACAAATACAGCACACATACACATCCTTTCCCATCCTGGTCCTGATCTGCTGACTTGCCATTTTTACACAGATGTTCATTCAACACTGTGACTACCTCCGCTGCCAGTTTAAAGGCGGGACTACAATGACAACCCTCCCCCCCCCGCCCCCCCCCCCCCAATTCCGTCCTCGTATCTTTTACACAAAAGCATGGCACAATAAAGGCACAATATTCCTGCCTTTAAGTGGCTGTGTAAAAGTGGCTGTAAAAGGAGCCTCCAGCTCCAATATGTCTTTTTCTCTTAGTACCGGTAATTTCAACACCGATTTTTTTTTAAAAAGAGTCAATCGATCCGCTCTCCTGTTTTTGCTCAGAAGTATATAATTTCTTATAAAATGAACGAAACTCATCATTAATCTCATGAGGTTTGTAAGTAATAGTCGAATTTCGTCTGACTGCATTAATAACTCTTGATACCTGTTCTTTCTTTAACTGCCATGCGCTTTCTCACCCCATTCATAATACCATTGTTTAGATCTATTAATCAAGCATTCAAATTGATAAGATTGCAACATATTGTATTTCAATTTCAATCTAGACAACTCCATCTTCTGATTTTCCGTCACATCTCTCTGAAATTCCTTTTCGAATTCATCAATCTGTTTCTCTAATTCAAGGCTCTCGGTCAGATAATTCTTTTTAACCTTAGAGGTACAACTAATTATTTGACCTCTCAAGTAAGGTTTGATAGCTTCCCACAATATAAATTTACTCTGAACGGAGTTAATATTTTCTTCCAAAAAGAGATTAATTTGTTTTTTAAAAAATTCAATAAATTCTGCTTTTTTTAACAACATTGTATTGAATCTCCAACGATAAGCTGCACAAACTTTTTGAGAACTTTCGTACGTAAAATATTCTGCTTGCAGTATTTTCCCCTGTAAATGTGCCAATACTAAAAAAAAATCAATTCTGGAAAAAGATTCATGTCTAAATGAATAAAAAGAGAAATCCTTCTCTGTTGGGTTAAGACGTCGCCAAATGTCCACTAAATTAAAATCTTTCATCAAAGCTCGAATTTGAATTGCCATTTTAGATTTTTTAACATTTTTGGAGATTTATCTAATAAAGGTTCCAAAACACAGTTAAAATCTCCTCCAACCAGAACATTTTCATTAGCTTGCCCCAAAAGCAGAAATGCATCCGAAATAAATGCTTCATCATCCACATTCGGTGCATAAATGTTAAGTAAAGTCAAAAATTCATTAAAAAAATCTTACAATTCAACTTAAGAATATGTCCTGCATTCATTTCCATTGATTGTAATTCAAAAGATACATTTTTATGTATCAAAATTGCTACTCCCTTAGCTTTGGAGTTAAATGAGGAGGAAAAAACATGTCCAAACCAGTCCCTCTTCAAGTTTATACTTTCTTTTTTCATTCAAATGTGTCTTCTGTAAAAAAGTAATATCAATCTTCATTTTTTTAATGTAAGCCAAAACTCGCTTATGCTTGATCAGGTTGTTTAATCACTGAACATTAAAGGCAGCAAATTTCAAATTTGACATATCTAATTGCTAAATACCAAAAATAATCACAAAATTAATAATAACAAAGAAAAAGAAGAGTATTTTTTTATATAGAACCCTCAAATTAAAATATGTAGGCCTTCCAAATAAAAATAATATCCGTTTATAAGAGAGAAAAAAAAACAACAAAAAAAAAAACAAAAAAAAAAACTATCAAAAGGTAGTAACTCCCTAAAAAAACTGGGTGTGGATTACCCACTAGTGACTGATGACTAACAAAGAAGTTAGTGCAATCCCCTCCTCCCCAGCCAGTCAATCAAAAATATTAACATATTACACAAAAAAAATCAGCCTTGAGATTCCAATCCAGATGGTGAACTAATTTCAAGAGTAGATGAACTCTTTCCATTCCAGTTCTTTCCACTTCTGCCATTTTTCCCATTTCCAAGTCCATCAGATTATCTTTTAGGAGATAATGGTGGACTTCTTCTTTGTCCTCTGACATCCGGTAACGAATTAGCAAAAACCATTGCTTCATGCTCACTCTCAAAGAATTGAGACTGATAGTTTCCAAAAAACACTTTCAACACAGCAGGATAACGAAAAGCAAATTTGTAACCTTCACACCATAAAACATCTTTAACTGGATTAAATTCACGTCAGCGTCTGATGATATCTTGACTTAAATCAGGGTAGAAGAAAACTCTACTATTCAATAGTAGAAAATTCTACTATTGGAGCTTGCCTTTGTCTTGCATTTTGAACTGCAAGTCGAAGAATTGTCTCTCTGTCCAAACAATTCAAACAACGAACTAACACAGCTCTTGGAGGTTGACCAGGTAGGGGTGGTCTTCTTAAAGCTCTATGTGCTCTTTCCAATACCAATCCATCAGGAAAAGACTCTTCCCCCAACATCTGGGGAATCCAATTTTTTTTTAATTTGACAGGATCTTGACTTTCTGGCAAACCCACAATTTTCACATTATTTCTTCTGCTTTGATTTTCCAAATAGTCCATTTTTTTTGTTAACTCTTTTTCCTGGGCTCCTAAATCTTTAACTGATTTTTCCACCTTTACTATTGTTTCTGTATTAGATTGTACCTGTTGTTTACATTCAGAAAAGGAAGCTTCAAATTTTTTTAAATTTTCCTGATTTTCTTTAACTTCTGCCTTAACCACAGTTAGGTCTGAAATTATATCAGTATTCATTTGAAACAGCTGGTTCAATTGACCAGTAATAACATCCAAATAAGAAGCAACACCTTCAAACATCATGTAAACAGGCTGAGGTACAGTTTGAAATGCAAGATCCGATTCCATAAGTTGTAACTCACTTTCTTCCAGCTCTTCTTCCATTTCCTGTGCAGTGGTAAAGTAAGTCCTCTTCTTGTTGTTCTTCAAAAGGCAGCATTCTAGTCGTTTTGCTGCGAGTTTGGACACCCAATGACGACCCCCCGACTTCCTCAGGGGGTCATCGCTGCTGTCCCCCCACAGACCATTTTTTCATAAAATTACAGAGTTTTCCGTAATTAACAGTGCCACCCAAGCCCATAATCACTGAAGACCGCATGTCTGCCATCACAATCTTCTTCCTCCGCACTCCCATCTCTTCCAACGGGGGTGTTCACTGTAACAAGCCTCCAGGCTCGTGCCTGACCTCTCGGGAGCGCACCACTTCCTCCGCAAAATGGGTCGAACCTGCACTATCTTGAGACTGGTGAGTAGCTGTTCCCTTAGCTTTTGTCCCTACCGGCGATCGTTGAAGCTTGGGGGATCGCTGAAAACGGATCCGAGGCTGTTCCAGGTTGTTTAAGCCCCAATTCTTCTGCACTTCGAGAGGGCAGGGACTACACGTCTGGTCTCTACACCATCTTGCCATGCCCTCCCGTTGGCAGTTCCTTTACACCTCCACACTTTGCTCTTGCCACCACTTTGATGCAGGTTAATCTTGGTCTTGTTACAGTTCCAGAAGACCCCAAAACCCAGCAGCAATAGAAATTCACCAAGACAAATGATTACTTAAACAAAAGATGCTTTTAGTTTTCTTTAAACATAAAAACAGTATCAAAATTTAACTTATTAGTTTGAACTTAACTTAAGCCACTTCTAATTCTAATTGCACCTGTATTGTGTATATGTTCAGGGAAGTTCTTTGATTTACAGTCCAATCTCACTTCTCACTCCTCCAAGTTCACTGGTATCAAGCAATTCTTATAATGTGCACAGAATTTAACATTTATGAATTTTCACCAAGCTCTGGTGCTGAAAGGTAAATGGTTACCATTCAGGAAAGTTCTTGTTCATTTCAGAGAGAGATTTGCTGCTTGTTGGACACATACAAACTAATTCCCTCTGATCAGCCACTTCAGTGTCTTGCCGATGAAACTCGCTCCATCAGGGTTTTCCAGATGATAACCTCTTCTTCTGCAGATCACCACAGAGTTCCTTTTGTTTCCCTTATTTCAGGAGAAACACTCTAGCCAGACATTTCCTCTTGTAAGGACCACAAGGGTTTTCAACTGGCTGACTTCAGAACCTAACCCGCCTTCAATATGGGGTTTCAACAAGCTGCCAGCTTGCCATAACTGCAGAAACCATCTCTCTCTCTCTCTCTCTCTCTCTCTCTCCTTGCAAAACCAAAACTCCTTGTAGGGCTCCAAACTCATTCTTTAAAAGATCTTTATTAGCACTTGAGCCCTTTTAAGTTCTTTCCCAAAGCAGTTTTGATTGTATTTGCGAAGGCACTTGGAGCCTGGACTGTCTGGCTTGAGCAAAGCTCTTGCATTTTAAATCAGATGTCTTTTGTGAAGTGACCTAAACACTAAACCCCCACAATCTATCTCTTTTAAAAACATATTAATATAAAATATACCTCGTAACAGTCTCATCTGTCTACAAGACCTTTTTTCCAGAATTCTGCAGGCTCTTTCAGTTAGTTCTTGGCAAACTGTAAACTGGCCATCCTGTTTCAGTGGCTAATGAGAAGTTGACATGTTGCAGATTAGCCTCTGTATTTCTGCTCATGAAGTCTTCTGCAGACATAAGTTATTGACACATACACACCTGCCTCCTGACAAGTGTTTCTGATTTGTCTGTTTCGGGATTTTTCGTCATTATGATCAGAATTCTGTCATCGTCAGTGGAAGTTTGCCTTGCCCTGCAAGTTATTTTACGATTTCTGAGCTCACCAGTACAGCTTTCATTTTAATGATGTTCCAAACGGTTGATTTTGGTAATCCTAAGATTTGGGCAATGTCTCTTACCAGATTATTCTTGTTTTTCAGCCTCATATTGGCTTCTTTAACTTTCATTGGGCACAACTCTGGTCCTCACATTGAAAAATGGCAACTACAGACTCCAAAAGTGATTAAAAGCTTAGAAGCAAGCCTAGCTCTCTTATACCTGCACCAATGAAGCAATTAAACATACATGAGTACTCACCAACACCTGTGAAGCCAAATGTACCAAACATTATGATGCACTGAAATGGGGAAGCTATGTATAAAAAGTGCTGTAATTCCTACATGGTCAAACAAAAATGTGTACAAATACTCTTGAATAAAATCTGGTATGTGCATTTTAATCACATGTGAATTGTTTGATTACAAATTTAAAACTGTGGAACATAGGGGAAAATAAAGGAAAAAAGTATATTTGTCCTAAACATTATGGAGGGAACTTAAATGACTTGAATGAAGGCTAAGGTTGTCGACAAGATTAAGATAGGTGGGAAAGTAGGTTGTGAGAAACAAATAAGGAAGCTATAAAGGAATATAGACAAGTGATAGGGTAAAGTTCGGACAAATAGTATATATTATAGGAAATGTGAAGTAAAGCAAGAAAAAAAATCTAAATGATGGGAAGTGGCAGAACTTGGATACAAAGGATCTGATTGTCTACATGCAAGATTCAGGAAAACCTGATCTACAGGTACAGCAAATGATTAGTCAAATCAAACAGAAATTTATTGGGTAAATAGGGCTCAAAGAATTATAGATGACCATTTCCAGCCATCCCATAGTATCACTGTCAAGAAGGACATACAGGAGCATCAAAATCAGGACTGCCAGGCTTGGAAATAGCTTCTTCCTGCAGGCTGTAGGACTGATGAACAGTGTCCTGTTCGACTAAATGATCCAAAAATATTTAAATGTACTGTATTTATTTTAAATTATAGCTTTATGTATGCATGTGATTATTATGGATTGTGGGTGTATGTGTGTGCACTGTGGTGCAGAGAAACGCTGTTGCGTCAGGTTTAATGTGCAGTAATTAAACACCAACTAGAAATTAATACTAGGGGAACTGAATATAAAAATAGGGAGATTGTACTTTGTTATGCAGTGCACTGGTGACACCAGATCTGGAATTCTGTTTACAAAATTGATTCTCTTATTTCAGGTAGAATATTCATGGATTGGAAGAAGTTCAGAGAAGGTTTATTAAGCTAGTGCCGAGAATGGAGAGATTTTCTTCTGACAAAAAAGTTGACAGCCTGGGTTTGTATCTATTGGAATTTAGAAAACCTGGGACAACTTGATTAAGATGTAAGGTTATCATGGAAAAAGAATCTAGAGTAGGGCTTCAATGCTTAAAAAGGGTCAATCATTATATATGAGGTGAACTATTTTCTTCAAGAGGATAGCAAGCATTTGCAATTCTTTTGCTTAAAGAGCAATGGACATTCTTTAATGTAGTTATGGCAGAGATAAGCCTCTTTCACTTGCATTTTAATCCAGGAATTAACGGCCAATTGGCAGGGTAAATGTCAAGGGTGAAACCAAATTAGTCATTTCATGCTGGAGATAGAATGCCTCAACCCCTAGTGCAATCCCTGGCGTCCGCCAGTGTTCCAATTAGCCAAATGTGGAACTGAGAATTGCATACTAGGACAGAAATGATGCATGTTTCTGCGTGAGTGCAGGAACGTGAAGAAAAGATTAAAATGAAGGTATAAACTTTGCCTTTTGGAGGTTGTAGTGGGTTGTATCCTGCTTCTAATGCTTATATTCTGCGATGATCACTTGCAGGTTTCTGAAAGGGTTAGATATTTGATGACAAATAGTTTTCTTTATTTGCATCTTTTGCTTCGTCTCAAGGGCAGTGACTGACACTTCAAATCAAAATATTCTACCTTTAAATCAGATGTTTCAGTGAGCAAAACTGAAGTTTAAGACATGCCAGAACATTGTGGATCTTAAGTAACCATATATAACCATATAACCACTTATAGCACAGAACAGGCCAGTTTGGCCCTACTAGTCCATGCCGTAGCAAATCCCCACCCTCCTAGTCCCACTGACCAGTACCCGGTTCATACCCCTCTAGTCCCCTCCTATCCATGTAACGATCCAGTCTTTCCTTAAATGTAACCAATGATCCCGCCTCGACCACATCTGCCGGAAGCTCATTCCACATCCCCACCACCCTCTGCGTAAAGAAATTTCCCCTCATGTTCCCCTTATAATTTTCCCCCTTCAATCTTAAACCATGCCCTCTAGTTTGAATCTCCCCCTTTCTTAATTGAAAAAGCCTATCCACATTTACTCTGTCTGTCCCTTTTAAAATCTTAAACACCTCTATCAAGTCCCCTCTCAATCTTCTACACTCCAGAGAAAAAAGCCCCAGTCTGCACAACCTTTCCCTGTAACTCAGACCCTGAAATCCTGTCAACATTCTCGTGAACCTTCTCTGCACTCTCTCTATTTTGTTTATATCTTTCCTATAATTTGGTGACCAAAACTGTACACAATACTCCAAATTTGGCCTCACAATGCCTTGTACAATTTCATCATAACCTCCCTACTCTTGAATTCAATACTCCGATTTATGAAGGCCAACATTCCAAATGCCTTCTTCACCACACCATCTACCTGAGTATCAGCCTTGAGGGTACTATTTACCATAACTCCTAAATCCCTTTGTTGCTCTGCACTCCTCAGTTGTCTACCATTCAATGTATATGACCTATTTAAATTTGCCTTTCCAAAATGTAGCACCTCACATTTATCTGTATTAAATTCCATCAGCCATTTCTCCAGCCTCCAGCCTTCCTAAATCACCTTTTAATCTACGGTAATCTACCTCACTGTCCACAACACCACCAATCTTTGTGTCATCCGCAAACTTGCTTATCCAATTCTCCACCCCTACATCCAGATCGTTAATATATATAACAAATAATAGTGGACCCAGGACCGAACCCTGAGGAACTCCACTAGTCACCGGCCTCCAATTGGACAAACAATTTTCTACCACTACTCTCTGACACCTCCCATCCAACCACTGATGAATCCATTTCAATACCTCCTTATTTATACCTAATGCCTCCACCTTTTTTCCTAACCTCCTGTGGAGAACTTTGTCAAAAGCTTTACTAAAGTCTAAATAGACAACATCCACAGCTTTCCCTTCATCAACCTTTTTTGTAACCCCCTCGAAGAACTCAATCAGGTTTGTCAAGCATGATCTCTACCCCTGACAAAACCATGCTGATTACTCCCTATCAATCCCTGAACCTCCAAAAATTTGTAAATAGCATCCCTCAGAACACTTCCATCAACTTGCCCACCACAGACGTCAGACTTACAGGCCTATAATTCCCAGGTTTGCATTTGGACACTTTCTTAAACAGAGGAACCACATGCGCCACCCTCCAATCCTTTGGTACCACCCCCGTGGCCAGTGACATCCTAAATATCTCTGTTAGTGGCCCCACTAACTGTCCACTAGCCTCCCTGAGTGTCCTAGGGAATATTTTGTCCGGTCCGGGAGATTTATCCACCTTTATCTTTTTTAACACAGCCATCACTACCTCCTTGGTTATCCTTATATGCTTCATGACCTCCCCACTATTTTTCTTTACTTCAACTGGTTCAACATTTTTTTCCCTAGTGAATACCGAGGCAAAGAAATCATTCAAAGTTTCCCCCATTTCCTCAGACTTCTCACTCAGCCTACCCTCGCTATCTACAAGGGGTCCAATTTTATCTCTCACTAATCTTTTACTTTTAATGTACTTATAGAAACCCTTTGGATTTATTTTTACTCTGTCAGCCAAAGCCTCTTCATGCCTTTTTTTGGCCTTTCTAATTTCTTTCTTAAGATTCCTTCTACACTCCTTGTAGTCCTTCTTCAACTTCTCAGCTCCCTGCTCTTTATACCTCTTGTTCACCTCCATTTTTCTCCTAACCAAATTTCCAATATTCCTCGAAAACCAAGCCTCCCTATGACTTCCAGCCTTTCCTTTGATCCACACTGGGACATAACTACTCTGTACCCTCAAAATATCTTTTTTGAGACATTAATCCATAGGAACCCATTTCCCAAAGCAGAACTTGTGTTGCAGGCTTGACTATAGCACCACCTGGATATTAATTAACAAGGCAGAGGATATTGTGCATATAACATCTGGCTAGTTCCTTCATGGTAGACTTATCCATAAGGTAAATATGCGTGTGATCCACAATGCGCTGATAGGTTGGATTCAGAATTGGCTGGCATAAAGACAGTGGGACAGGCTGCTATTCTGGCTGGAGGGCTACGACCAATGGTGTTCAGCATGGATTGATGTTGGGTCCCCTTGTTACCTGCGGCATATCCAATTGACTTGGATGGAAAAAAATAAGTGGAAGGTTTTATAAATTTGCAGGTGACAAAGATTGGTGGAGTTGTGGAGAGGGTAAAGAGAGCACAATTGAATAGATTTATCATTTACAGATCTAGGCAGAAAAATGGTAGATGGAGTTTAATCTGGATAAATATGAGGTGTTGCCCTTTGGGAAGTCAAATATAAGGATAATGTATACAGTTAATGGCAGGACTCTTCAAAGCATTGACGTGCAGAAGGACCGGGGATCTAAGTCCCCAGTTCCTTGAAAGTGGCCACTCAAGTAAATAGGGTGGTAAAGAAGACTCAAGGTATCGTTAGCGTCATTGGATATAAAAGTAAGGAAGTCATGTTGCAGCTGTACGAAACTTTGGTTGGCTACACTTGAAATATTGTGTGCAATTCTGGCCATCCAATTACAAAAAGGATGTGGATGCTTTGGAGAAGGTACAGAGAGGTTTACTAGGATCTTGCCCAGTTTAGAGGGTATCAGCTAAGTTGAGAAGTTGGACAAATTAGATTTTTTTTTGCTGGAGAATCAGGGATTTGGGAGACCTGATAAAAGTTTATAAAATTAGACAGGCATAGATAGAGAGAATCTTTTATTTTTTCCCCCCAGGGTAAAGATGTGACATATTACAGAACTTACATTTAAGGTGGGGAGGGGGAGGAGTTTAAAGGGGATGTGTGGGGCTTTTTTTTTTACATAGGGAGTGATAAATGCCTGGAACAAACAGCCAGGGGTGATAGTGAAAGCAGATACAGTTATAGCATTTGAGGGTGAGATAGACACATGGCACAGAGGAACAGGAATCCTTTGGAAGCAGCAGAGTTGGGCATCATGTTTGGTGCAGACATCTTGGGCCAAAGGGCCTGTTCCTGTGCTGTATTGCTCTGTAGTCTATGCAAGTGCAGAGCAATAATATGCCACCACTTGGCGTAGTTTGCATGATTAATGCCTGCCAATGAATGGGCATTATGAGAGAGAAATGAAACTCGGGAGATGTTAGAAAATTTCTTACAGCTCACTCACAAAGTATGGAGCAGCTCTGGCAAAAACTAGTGATCTCATTGCTCATTGGAAGCTCCTCTACAATGTATTCGATGACATCATGAGACCAAAGTTTTCCCCACCCAGAATGGCCACCAATTCAAAATTAGTAAAGGCAAGTCTAAATTTCTCATGTGACCTGCCACAGGTAAATTAAGAAATCATTAGGAAATCATTATTTTGAGTGTACAATATCTTGGTTGAATTTAACCTGTCTAATTGTAAATTGATTGGCCATCCCCACAGACCTATATAGTGGTTACTGGGCTGGATCAGTGGCCAGAGGTCTGCACATGGAATTAAATAAATCTGGAATTTTGAAAAAGAAATCTTGGCATTGCAAGCCATGCAACTGCTGAATCGTCTTGAAACACCGTGATTGAAGTAAGGACACAATGCTGGAGAAACTCAGCAGGTCAAACAGTGCCCTTTATATAACAAGGATGCCACCTTGGTGAAGGAGTCAAGCCTGAAATGTTCGTGATGTATCTTTATCCTTGCTATATAAAGGACACTGTTCGACCTGCTGAGTTTCTCCAGCATCGTGGAGGAAAACTGCTGGAAAATTCATCAGGAACACATAGAAACTCTGTATAAATGAGATCCCACCCCCCAAACTACCCCTCCACTCGTGCTGTGTCGCACCTCCTTCCTCACCTGATGCAGTACCTACAAGGCCCACTCAGCTACTCCTGAATCCACAGAACCACGAGACTGAAGTGCAAGCCTCAGCCTTGTTACAAAGTTCAAATTTATTGTCAAAATATATGCATGACATCTCATACAACCTTGAAATTCTTTTTTTTGGGCCAGGAAGAATTTCTACTTATTGGGGCGATGGGTCAGCATGCAGGAAGGAGATTGAAGACTTGGCAGAATGGTTGTACTGACAACAACCCCACACTCAATGTCACCAAAACTGAGACATTGATTGTGGACTTTAGGAAGGGGAAAGCAGTGGTGCACGATCATTGCGGGATCAGAGGTGGAGAGGGTGAGCAGATTTAAATTCCTGTGAGTCACTATCTCGGAGAACCTTTTCTGGACCCATTGTGAAGACCCAATATCATTGTGAAGAAAGCAGATCAGTGCTTCTACTTGCTCAGGAGTTTGCAAAGGTTTGCCATCAGAAACTTTAGCACATTTTGAAAGATGTAGAGTGGAAAATGAACTGAGAAGCAGCATCACAGCCTGGCTTGGGGGTGCCAATACCTTTGATGGCAAACCCCTGAGAAAGGAAGTGGTCACAGCCCAGTGCATCACAGGCAAAACTTTCCCCACTGTTGAGAACATTTACAGGGAATGCTGCTGTCAGAGAGCTGCAGCATTTATCAAGGATCCACATTAGGACATGCTCTGTTCTCGCTGCTACCATCAGGAAAGAGGTATAGGTGCCACAGGACTTGTACCACCCAGGTTTAGGAACAGTTGTTACCCCTCCACCATCAGACTCATCAACAACAGATTCAGAGACTTATTTAAGGACTCTTATTTTGTACATTATTTATTACAGAATATTTTTTCTGTATTTGCACTTTGTTTATGCTTCTTTCTTTGTTTTCATTTCTCTCTTTTGTATGCATCTTTCTTCTAGAGAACAATTTACAGTTACCAATAAGTGGTAATTCTGCCTAGCCCACAGGAAAAAAGAATCTCAGGGTTGTATGTGATGTTATGCATATACTCTGACAATAAATTTGTACTTTGAAGTTCACTATCCTTTCTTAGCTTCAAATGAATAGGGAGAACAGGGCTATCAGTACGTTGAATTCTATTCATATTTAGATCATTAACTACTTACATTAATATTATGTTTTTAACATGATCTATTTGTGCATTGCTGTGCATTGATTTTCAATCTACAGTAATAATCTGCATAAAAAACAGATTGTATTCCACTTAATGTTGTTAGCTATGCAAATCTGGTTGGGAATGTGGAGAATGCAAATTTTCAGCAAAAGGAAATGGATAATTTAATCAAAAGCAAGAAAAAGTTAAAGATGGAGAATAATGTGTTATTTGCTTTGGCCGGATGAACAGAAAAACATTTTTTGAAAAAAAATAGTTCAAAGCTTGTAAATTTAAAACCTAATCTACAGAAAAATTTGTTTTTTTGTGGCCGGCTCGGTTGGTGGAGCGGTCAGCGCTACACCTTTACAGCTCCAGCGATTGGGACCAGACCAGGGTTCAAATCCTGCATCGTCTGTAAGGAGATTATATGCTTGTAGAGCTCGTCAAAAGAACCAAAGACTTGTTGATCCAAACCAAGGCTCTTTTATTAGCAAAAGACAGGAGCTCTTCACAGGTGGCCGACCAGTCCGGAATGATCCGACCTGGCTAGGGACACAACCCTTTAAGGCCCAGACAATAGGCATGGCTTAGCTCTCAGCCAATCGCTGTAAGCACAGTCCAGATACAGTAACTATATACACTATGTACATTGGTGATAGATCTGTACTATCACAATGCTCTCCCCGTGTCTGCGTGGGTTTTGTCTGGGGGTTCAATTTCTTCCCACTGTTCAAAAAATACCAGGGGTGTAAGTTAATTCAGTGTAAATTGGGCAGCACAGACTCAAGGGCTGTATGTTACAGTGATGTATGTTCATATTTAAAAACAAAAATGGCAGATGGAATTTAATGCAGACAAATGTGAGATGTTGCACCTTGGAGAGGACAAATCAGAATAGGACTTGCATGGCAAAAAATTAGGGAATTGCAGAGTGTGTTAGAACCGGGATCTGGGAACACAGATACATAATTCCTTGAAAATAGCATCACAAGCAGACAGAGTTGTAAAGAGAGCTTTTGTAAAATTGGCCTTCATTAATCAAATGATTTGTTGGGTTCTATAAGGCATTGGTGAGGCCAAATTTGGAGTATTGTTTGCAGATTTGGTCATTACCAACAGGAAAGATATGAATAAGATTGACGCCAAGACCTGAGGGGCTGAATTATAGGAAGAGGCTTGAATAGGTTAGAACTTTATTTTCTGGAGTGAAGGAGAATGAGATATAACACAGTTTTACAAAATCATGAGGGGTAGAGGTAGGTGAAATGCAAATAGGCCGTCTCTACTCTCATTGGGTGAGACAAGAATGAGAGGACGTGGGTTAAGGGTGAAAGATTAAATTCTTAAGGGAAACTTCTTCACTCAGAGGGTGGTGAGAGAGTGGAATGAGCTGCCAGCAGAAGTGGTAGATGCGGGCTTGATTTTGATTATTAAGGGAAATTTGGAATAGGTACACGGTATGTACCAGGGTAGGACCTAGGTGCAGGTCAATGGAACTTGGCAGGAAAATAGTTCTGAACAGACTAGATGGGACAAAAGGTCTGTTTCTGTGCTGTATCATACAATAGTTCAATGGTCATGAAAGATCAAAAAGTAACATCTGCAGAAAGCAATCACATGGATAAAAGATATATGGGTCTAGAATACAAAAAAGCCCCTCTCCCCCACCATTTTGTCCATACGTCAATGAAGGGCACAAGCCCAAAACATTGGTTATGCATTTTTATCTTTGCTACATAAAGGAGACTGTTTGACCTGCTGAGTTTCTCCAGCATCGTGTTTTTACTTCAACCATGGCAGCTGCAGACTTTTGTGCTTTACAAAAGGAATGGTCCACATTAGTACAAGGTTTTAACGAGAGCTCCTCATTCCTAGGTAAGGATGGAGGTTTTGTTACATCGATTTGCTAGTTTTATTTCTAGATTAAAAGGAATGTTATGTACAGAGAGGTTGAATAGAATTAGCTTATACTCATTAGAATTTTTTTAAAAATGAGTGGTGATATTACAGAATGCTCAAATAGGGATTGACCAGACAGATGTTTCCTGTGGCAAGAGGCATTGACTAAGTCAGGGGTCAGCCAGTTGAATATCCAGCAAGGCATTTCTTCATTCAGAGATACCATATATTTTGGCATACAAGTCGACCTGCATATAAGTACACCCCCATTTTTCAGCCTAATTTTAAGGGTTTTATCGTATATCCATCATATAAGTTGACCCTCAATATTGGGGCTGTCTGGGCCTCCCAGGAAAAACCCCAATTTTTTTTTTTAAAACACCCCAATCGCAAGTAACAAAGCTGTAAATTAAGTAAGTAAAAAAAAAAAATCCTCGGCCTACCAGGCATGAGCAGCAATGACCCATGGAGCTGGAATAGCAACATGATGCTCCCAGTGGTAGTAGAAATCTCGGCCTACCAAATATCAGCAGCGATAACATCATGCTCCCAGTGGTACCAGAAACATCAGCCTACCAGACAGCAGCAGTGATGCCCCAAGGAGCTGGAGCATCAACATTGTGTTCCCAGCGGGAGAAGGAAACTCAGCCTACCAGGCAGGAGTGGTGACGGCAATCTCAGCGTCCCAGGTAGGAGTGGTTAAAGTGGTGCCCAGCAGTGAGGAGGCATCGGGGAATGGTGACGCTGGCAGTAGGGAGGCGCTTCCAGCATTGACATACACTGAATTGACGTCAAGTTGGTCTTTTCAGTGAATTTGTCTCAAAAACATATCTGGCATATAAGTCAACCTTTGAGAAATTTTTTTAGGGTTTCACAACTCGACTTATACGCCGACATATATTTTTGAAATTATCCAAACCAGAAGACTATGTACAGATGCTCAAATTTTGATTTACTTCGGCTGAGATTGATGGGTTTTTGGGTTTTAAAAGAACAAAAGGAAAAGGGGAATAGGTTGGAAATTGGATGAAGCAGGTGATCAATTTACAAGGGAATTAATTTGAATACAATATTTTGTATTGTTCTCAAACTGATGACAAAGATTAATAACAGATCATCTCAAACAGCATAAAATAGATAGGATTTGATTTGACAATTAGAATATGTTCTTTCGTTAGATGAAGAGAAAGTGTTTGATTGGGTGGAGTGGGGTTATTTATTTGCGATCCTGGAAAAATTTAATTTTGGACCACATTTTACTAAATGGATTAAACTTTTATATTTATGTCCTTCTGCTTCAATTCTTACTAATCTACAACAGTCAACACCTTTTGTCTTTTAAGTCCATCACTTTTTGATTTGGTTTTAGAACCACTTTCATGTGTGCAGAGATTTTTCAGGGATTTACAGGAAGGGTATTGAACATAAAGTTTCCCTTTATGCAGATGATCTTTTGCCTTTTATATCTAATCCAGATGCTTCTTTACCATTCATATAATCTTTGCTCTTACATATGGCAAGGAAAACACTCCTGCTTGAATAAAGTCAATCTTCAAAAATCTAAAAGGACTAGTGGTTTGGGATTTCCTAATTTCAGATTCTATTACTGGGTGGTCAATTCACGCAACTTGATCCTTCTGTTACAATTTGATAACAGAGATGACCCTACTACATGGGTAGAAATGGAATTAAATCTGACTAGGAATCTTACCATTTTGGCACTTTTTGGGTTTTCTCTGGCCCTTTCTTTATAAGAATTAACCAACAATCCAGGCAGTAAACACAGTTTAAGAATATGGGTACAATTTAGAAGTTTTTTCGATTTCAGAATTTTTTCTCTTGCTAGCCCTAATATATCCAATAACCTTTTTCAACCTTCTTTGCAAGACTCTGCTTTCAACAACTCGCACAGATTGGGTATTAAATGTTTTAAAGACCTTTTTTTATTGACAATAATTTTGCATCTTTTGAACAATCAGTGGTAAAATTTAACTTGTGTAATCTCAGATTTCTGTTCAATCTCAGATTTCTGATTTTCCTGGGACCCCTGAGGCAAATATCCTTGTCATTTTTTGGACTAAAGCTTCATTATAAAGGCTTAAATATCTCTTATTTATGACAAATTGGTTTGTCTAAGACAAGCCCCATTAATTAAAATCAAGAATGCCTTGGAGCAGGATTTGAACATTTCACTCTCCAGTGAGGTTTGGAACTCTATTCTCAAACCAATTAACACTACATCCCTTTGTGCTTGGCATTGTCTGTTACAATTCAAAGTGGTACACTTTATAGGTCTAAAGTTAAATTGTTTCCTTTTTATTCAAACATAAATCCCCATTGGGATCAATGCAAAACAAGTGATGCTTCTTTAATTCATATGTTCTGGACATGCCCCAGTTTAGGAAAAATTTGGAAAGAAGTTTTTTAAACATTATTGGCAATTCTCAATTTGAACCTAATTCTTTAATTGCCATTTTTAGAACATTCTAAGAAGATGATGTGTTACTAGCTCCAATTCAATGCCACATTTGATCTTTTACTTCGTTGATGGCTAGACGATTCATTTTGATTAAGTGCAAAGATTACACTCCACCTACACATGCACAATGGCTAAGGGACATTATGCCTTGTTTAAATTAGGAAAAAAATTAGATATGCAATCAATGATTCAAATATTAAATTCCAATTGATATGGGCCCATTCATGGATGACTACCATAACCTTCAGATTTAGTGTTAATGTGGAATTTTGGCCTTGTGTTGTTTCACTCCAGGATTGTGGCACTTTGTTTTATTGACGTTAATTTTCAACCTTGTTTAGGGGAAGGGGTTTTGAAATTTAATTTGCTTTGTTATGTTCTTATTCTATTTTATTATCTTTGGAACTCCTATGATCATTTTTGTAACTTTTTAAAAATCTTCTTGGTCTTGTAGCACATTTCATAACTGTATTGTTCAACTTTTCTATTGTAAAATATTTATAAAAATAGTTTAAAAAGGAAGACCATTTCATTACATTTGCACTTACCATTACAACTACTTTTCTCCAGCTGCTGTCTCCTGACCAGCAGTATTACAATCAAGATGCCCACATTGTCATTACAGCAGTTGGTAATTTGGCATCATTTTGTGATACATGAACCTTTTTCTGACTCCAAAACCAACAGAAGCCTTGAGAAGAAATGTTTTGACAAGGGAGTGAGAAAATAAAACAAGCTGGAAGACCACCCATCGAAACCAAATTTCATTTTCACAAAAATGTGCCATATGCAGGAAGCAGCCTAATTCAAATAAGTAGATTTTAGCATTGCCGTGATTAAATTTCACTTACTGAAACAAAACTCAGCGATTCAAAATCTAATGAATTATTTTGCAATTGAACACTTTTATTTAAGCATCAGCGATAACTTTAATCAAAACATGTTTTGAATCGTACAAAATGTAATTGATGGAAAATCTATTTTCAACAAATGAGTAAAACAGAAGACAACCCTATGGCCTTCTCCATCCAAGATCTAACCTCCAGGGATATCACAATAATTTTGCCATGTGTTTGGAATCTTTGATCATCAGAATGGTAAATACCTGAAGTTCTGGAAAGTTTAGAAATAAACATGATAAACCACCAACACACCATATCATCCTTTGCATTCTTATACTATTAGTTCATGTCAAAAGAATTAACTGTAAAATCCTTAAAAAGATTATCTTTTCGACAGTCAAATGAGAACATCTGAAGGTTTTCGTATTGTTTCATGCACATTTCCACTGTGAGGAATCATGAGCTGACCTCAGCAACCACACAACTTGATCTTTGGGGTCATGGCTTCTCTTGCCGAACTACTATGCATTCTGCACACTTAGGGTTCATTTATTGTGGAATCCGGAAGTGCTGTAGACAGTGCGGTGGATTGCATATCTCTGCTAAGTATTTTACATCATGTCATGTCTTGCAAGTGTAAGACATGGCAACTCAGAAAGAAAAATAGGCAAGACATACTCCCCGATAGGAAAAGAGCAAGATGGAAACATAGGACATAGAACATTACAGCACAATACAGGCTATTCAGCCCTCGATTTGTGTCGACCTATATATTTCTACCAAAAAAAATACTAAAACCTTCCACCTCGTATCCCTCTATTTTTCTTTCATCCATGTGTCTGCCTAAGAGTCTCTTAAATGACCCAAATGTTTCAGCCTTCACTACCATCCCTGGCAAGGCTTTCCAGGCACCCACAGCTCTCTGTGTAAAAAAATCCGTACACCTGATGCCTCTCCTAAACTTTCCTCCCTTCACTTTGTAGAGATATCTCCTGGTATTTGCTTTTCCTGCCCTGGGAAAAGGACACTGGCTGTCCATCTTATCTATGCCTCTCAGAATCGTGTAGACCTCTAGTAAGTCTCCTCACATCCTTCTTCACTTCAAATAAAAAAAGTCCTAGCTCTGCTAACCTTCCTCATAAGAATTATTTTCCAATCCAGGCAACAACCTTGTAAATCTCCTCTGTACCCTCTCCATAGCTTCCACATCCTTCCTAATAATGTGACCATAACTGAACACAATATTCTAAGTGTGATCTCATCAGAGATTTGTAGAGTTGCAACATGACCTCTCAAATCTTGAATTTAATCCCTCAATTAATGAAGCCCAGCATCCCATAGGCTTTCTTAGCTATCCTATCAACCTGCATGGCAACCTTGAGAGAGGGAAATGATGGTATTTTTGATTGTTGAATTCACGAGAGACCCAATAGCATATTTCCGTGTCGAACAATTTCACCTTATCCCAGTCTGCAGAACCAGAGGATATGATCTATGCTTGGATGGTATTTTCAAAACAACTCTTTGGAATCAATACACCAGCGAGTGACTGATCTATCAATGGAACAGCTGATGTTGATTTATTTTAATGTCAATGAGATTTATAATTTTTTGGACAAGTAATTCCCAACATAACGATTTGCACGTACTACACAAAAGAGTCTGGAAAAACAACCAACTGAAAAACCTCACAAAGATTAGCGTATACAGAGCCGTTGTCATACCCACACTCCTGTTCGGCTCCGAATCATGGGTCCTTTACTGGCATCACCTACGGCTCCTAGAACGCTTCCACCAGCGTTGTCTCTGCTCCATCCTCAACATTCATTGGAGCGACTTCATCTCCAACATTGAAGTACTCGAGATGGTAGAGGCCGACAGCATCGAATCCACGCTGCTGAAGATTCAACTGCGCTGGGTAGGTCACGTCTCCAGAATGGAGGACCATCGCCTTCCCAAGATCGTGTTATATGGCGAGCTCTCCACTGGCCACCGAGATGGAGGTGCACCAAACAAGGGGTACAAGGACTGCCTAAAGAAAGCTCTTGGTGCCTGCCACATTGACCATCACCAGTGGGCTGATATCGCCTCCAACCGTGCATCTTGGCACCTCACAGTTCGGCGGGCAGCAACCTCCTTTGAAGAAGACCGCAGAGCCCACCTCACTGTCAAAAGACAAAGGAGGAAAAACCCAACACCCAACCCCAACCAACCAATTTTCCCTTGCAACCGCTGCAACCGTGTCTGCCTGTCCCGCATCGGACTTGTCAGCCACAAACGAGCCTGCAGCTGACGTGGACATTACACCTCCATAAATTTTTGTCCGCGAAGCCAAGCCAAAGATAAAGATAACAATTTGAGATTTCACAAAGTGGTCCAAGACACACACAAGTAAATGCACTGTTTTATATTAAGCTATGCAAATAATAAACTAATAGAGGTGGATTGCACAGATATTATTAAAAATGCAATGTACAAAAGTGCTGCAGAAATTCAGCAGGTTATGCATCATTTAGAGGAAGTAAAGGGTAACCAACATTTCAGACCTGAGCCCTTCATCAAGGTATGCGAGGATGCTTTCAGGGTTTTGTGGGACTTCTTTGTTTTAGATCAGGGGTGTCAAACTCAAATTCACGGAGGGCCAAAATTAAAAACTTGGACTAAGTCGAGGGCCGAACTAAATATTTATTGAAAATTTTCAACAACATCTGCATGTTTTCTCTTCTTTCAACATATGTAATGTTAAACTTTAGGATATAACTTTAGGAGGATAATGTTACAGGTCAGGAGTAGGTAGCTCAAGTTCACCCTTTGCTTGACCTGAGGGAAACATATTTGGTCCCTGTGGAGATGTAGTCAGCATTCACAGGCTGTGTCCATTTTGGCCTGCATCAGGACTCAGCATTTCCTGCTCACTCCTCAGGCTCTAGGCCTCTATTCACCCTCGACCCACCATCCCTCTACCTGACCAGTCCTTTACTCAACCTCTACTCATCCCTCACTCCACTCACTCTGCCTCTACCCACCCCATCCTATACACGCCCCTCTACTGCCTCTCCTCTCAACCTGTTTCTCCCTCTACCCATCTCTCACCCTCTAATCACCCCTCCCCTACTCGCCCTGCCCCTCCCCTTTTACCTCTTCCCTATCCACCCCTCCTTCTACTCATCCCTCCCTCTAACTGCCCCTCGCACCACCATAACTTCCCCTGCCCATTACTCCTCACCTACACCCTCTGCCCACCCCTGCTTACCCACCCACTCAGGCCCAGTGCATTGCCGATCAGCCTTTGCGGACAGCCACCATCTTTCTCTTCACATGCAGGGCCGAACCAGCCGTCCCTGGGGTCCGCGCAGGTGCAAGCGCTGAAGGCCGTGGCAACCGGGAGAAGTGCGCTCATGCTGTGGAAGGGCCATCTGGTGCCAGTCGCGCGGGGCTCGCGCTGCCCGGGGGCCGTGCGCAGCCTGCCATGCCCGTCGCGCCGACAGGCAATCACAGGCGCTCGCCCATCCGCCGCACCGCTCGACAGGTGGGAGAAGTGACTGGTTGTGCGGGGAGCCTTCCAACTGGCTTGCCGGCTGATGACATCGACAGACTTCTCGTGTTACAATTTCTCGTGTTACAATGGGGAAGGATGTGCAATGAAGGGGGAGGATGGTGAGGGTGACATTACCAAAAAACAGCATCGGCTCTCGCTGCAGGGCGGGCCACCTCTAATACATTTTTGAAATGATCTTGCGGGCCAAATATAATTATATTGCAGGCCAAATTTGGCCCGCGGGCCAGCGTTTGACATGTGTGTTTTAGATGGACCCCATTTCATTCTCCCACTTTATCTCTTACTTTGGTGTCTGTTCTGGTGACAGTGATTCCCAACCAATGCTTTCATTATAGCCAGGGTCTTCTCCAATACATTTCACAGGGCACTGACACCATCGGTTCTATTTTCCACACTCCCACAACCACAATGAGATTCCATGTTTTCAACTCTCATCCCTTCAGAGTATCTGGAATAGTCATTGGGATTTAACTACCAGATGTATCTTCCCCTCTGCTCTTTTTTAGACTTCCTGAAAGAGCTGTTTTACTTTGGGACCCCACCATATTTACTCTCCTCTTTATAGCACCTTCTCATGCAACTGCAGGAGTTGCAAGGCTTGTACCTTTACATTCTCCCTTCCAACACTCTCTGTGTTCAGTAACTGTTAAAACACAGATTTATTAAATAAATGCTTTTATTAGATTATATAGTGAAAAACACTAAAGCGCATAATAGACAAGTCTAAAAAGGACTTTGATTTCTTGAAAATAAAAGCACATTTAAATTTTTTTATTTTCAATAAACCAGCATCTTTTGTGGAATAAGTCTAAAATCTTCAAATCCTTAGCTGTTCCTCTGAATGCATCTTTTCTCGAATACCCTGTAACCTAAATAGTCGATGTTCTGCAAAGCACACCTTGATTTTTAATCACTGAAAGCAATATATTTGGATTGAACCAGACTTGGCAGCCAAAGGCACAAGCAAACAAGAACTGGGAAGAACTTTGGCTGGAGCGGGACAGCTGGGACTATAAAGATTCATTGGGGTCTATTCTGGAAGCTCTGCTTTTCATGGTTTTTTTTTTTAAACACAGCAATATATGGGAGAGCATGTCCTACAATCATTTCATACAATTTATTGAACCTTTCAGCTAGATGTCTGAATAATGAATGTTAAGAAATTTCTTGGATGTAAAATAATCTGAGTCTATTAAGCAACAAAAAATTGAAATGGTGATTGAAGAAAAGGTTTGTTTATGTTGGATCAGTGATCATGGGATCATTTGCAGGAAATGTTTAAAATTATAGAAGGAGGATGTAGAGAAGACGGTTTCCAGAGGCTGACTGGATCAAAAGATTTTATGCATAGAGGAAGCTTTTCTATATAGAGGACCATTAGGTTGTGGAAAACATGACCAGAGATAATGAATTAAGCAGAGATCATCTTAATATTTAGGAAGAGGCTAGAAGATTGAAGCAGGCTAAAGAGAGTTATGATGGTTTAATTTTAATTCAAATGTTTTAATTTAATTTTTAAATTTGGACATACAGCATGCTAACAGGTCTTTTCAGCCCATGAGCCCGTGACACCCAATTACACCTGCACCCCTGGTATGTTTTGAATGGTGGGAGGAAATTGGAGCACCCAGAGAAAATTCACACAGACACAGGGAGAACATATTAACTCCTTACAGACAGGGCCGCATTCAAACCACGGGTGCTGGCGCTGTAACAGCATTTAGCAAATGGCGATACTACCTTATAGTTCCTGCGACCAATGTTCAATCCTGACCTCTAATACTGTTCAGTGTGGAGTTAGCACATTCTTCCGGTTGCCCCCAATGCTCCCTTTTATTCCCCACATCCCAAAGATATGCTGGTTGGAAGGTTAAATGGGACCTTAAATTGCAGCTAGTCTAGATGAGTGATGGAAGGGTGAAGTTGATGGGCATGAGTAATAGGAGGATCATGAGCCCTCTCCTGCAGACAAATTGGAAGTGACCTCACCTGCCAATCAAGGATTAGATTTACCCACCTGTGAGTCTGATGTGTGATTGGCCCTTGCAGCTAACACGTAATTGGTCCTCACAGATTATTTGGATAAGCCCTGCACTGAAAATGCCTGGCAAGTGGAGTCTCTCTCTCTTTTGCTGTTCCCTATAAACATTGCTGAGCTCAAAGCTGCGAGCCATGGGCAGCTGCATCGTTTATTTGTATATTCGGTATACCGTGCCTGTGGGTGGTGGGCACTGTAGGTTTAAACCTCATTTTCAAAATCGTGAGTTATTTACTTGCACCTAGTTGGGTGGGACACGTCTCCAGAATGGAGGGCCATCGCCTTCCCAAGATCGTGTTATATGGCGAGCTCTCCACTGGCCACCGAGACAGAGGTGCACCAAAGAAGAGGTACAAGGACTGCTTAAAGAAATCTCTTGGTGCCTGCCACATTGACCACCGCCAGTGGGCTGATATCACCTCCAACCATGCATCTTGGCGCCTCACAGTTCGGCGGGCAGCAACCTCCTTTGAAGAAGACCGCAGAGCCCACCTCACTGACAAAAGGCAAAGGAGGAAAAACCCAACACCCAACCCCAACCCACCAATTTTCCATTGCAACCGCTGCAACCGTGCCTGCCTGTCCCGCATCGGACTTGTCAGTCACCAACGAGCCTGCAGCAGACGTTGACATACCCCTCCATAAATCTTCGTCCATGAAGCCAAGCCAAAGAGAGTTGGGGGGCAGGGAAGTGTGTGCGTGCGTGACCTTCTGTGTATTCACCTGTGCGTAAAAGACTACTGTTTGTTTGTGACACATGTCCAGCCTTGATTCTCTTTGTATCCATTGAACCTATTTTGAAAGAAACAGCAGGTGGGAGATAATAGGTTGTAAGGAAATAGGATTGATGGTAGTTGACACAAAATCAATGGGCCAAGTGGCCTCCTGCCATATTGTAAGAGAATATGCAGACCTAAAAGCTGAGGATGCTGAAGTTTTGAGCAAACTAAAAATTGCTGGAGGAACTCTGTAAGATCAGATGGCATCCATGAGTAGAAATGGTCAGTCACCGTTTCCAGTCTGAACAAAGGCAGTGATATTATATAAAGGGTGAAAGAAGCTGGGAGAGAATCCAGAAGAACAGAAAATGTGAAAAGTGAAGTGACAAATGGAGAGCGAGACCACTAGGAAATGGAGGGGGAAGGAAGGAAAAATGAGTGAGAGAGAGGGAAAATAATTAAGAACAGTGAAAATCTCCATTATCCGGATTCAAGCAACCAGCAAAAAAAAAATTGGGGAAAATAAATAAGAACGTTTAAAATTAGCGCCCCCTCATGTTAGTTTGCTAATCCATGCAAAATGCAATTTCAAGCAACCAGAAAATACACTTAACCGGCATCTAACAATCCCCATAGGTTCAGGATACTGGGGGTTTTACTGTACTGGAGCAGGTAAAGAAGAGATGGGAACAGTGAAACCAAATGGATGTGAGGGTTCCTTAAAAATAGAAAATTCACTGCTCATGCCACTAGGTTTAAGGCTGTCTAGGAGGAATAGGATATGTTGTTCTTCAAGCTTATGTTGACCTCACTCGAAATGAGGATGAGGGCAAGGACAGATAAAGCAGGGGGAGTTAAAATACATGGCTGCAGGAAACTCAAGTTTAGATCCAGAAACAGACCACAGGTGTTTGGAGAATCAAGGAGAATATATAAAATGGGAGCAAGGGACTAGCAACCCAAACCACCAATTCACAATCTTTACCTTCTGGATCAGATAAACAAATGTTTTACTCAAGTCCCAGTAGGCAGCATCCACACCTTTTCTCATCCACCACCTTCATTACCTCTTCAGAAAACCGAGTGAAGTCCTAGTAGGCAGCATCCACACCTATCTCAACCACTACCTTCATTACCTCTTCAGAAAACTCAGTCAAGATTGAAAGACATGACCTGCACTGTAAAGATCCATGCCAACTATTCTTAATCAAGCCAAGCTTTTCCAAATGCACATAACTCCTATCCTTGAGCATTTTCTCCAGAAGGTTCCCTAACTCTGATGTGAGACTCACCAACCTATAATTCTTTTCATATTATCTCCATTTTCCTTTTTGGCTAATCTCCAGTCCTCCAGGGCATTACTTGTTGCTTGTTAAAACTTAAAGATCTTCAGCAACTGCAGTCTTCTCAATTGCCTCTTTCAATAACAGAATATTATCCCATCAGGCACTGAGGATTTTGCAACCTTAATGGTCTTCAAAAGACCCAGCACCACCTCTTTCTTGAACTCTGTAGTATTCCTCACACTGCTCTTATTAACCTCCTTCTTGGTGAATACCGATGAAAAGTATTCATTTAATACCTCTCCCAATGCCAAATATAAATTCCATCCTTTGTTCTAGAGCAGTGGTCCTCAACCTTTTATCCCCATTCACATATCACCTTAATTGATCCCTTACTAACTACAGAGCCCCTATAGCATCCTATGTAAGGGATTACTTAAGGTGGTATGTGAGTGGAAAGAAAAAGGTTGATCTTACCTTCTCCATAGTTCAGTGATTCTCAATTTTTTTTCCTTCTCACATACCACCTTAAGTAATCCTTTACTAACCTCTGAGCACCAATGGCACCCTATGCTATAGGTGCTCTATGGTTAGTAATGGATAACTTAAGGTGGACTGTGTGTGGGGAAATTAAAAGGTTGAGAACCACTGTCCAAGTTATCCTGTTGTTTTTGAATATAATTTTGAAACATCTTGGCATTCTCTATAATCCTAGTCACCACCGACATTTCAAGGCCCCTTTTGAAATTCCAAATCCCTTGCTTTTTCCAGTCATTCCTCAAGAGCTCTGTCTGGCTTTAACTTCCTTAACATTATTATTTAATGTTCTTTTTGGCTAAATTCATGACCTCTCTCATCAAAGGTTCTCTTACCTTGCTATCATTGGCCCTCCTCCTCACTGGAACATGCTGGCCCCGGACTCTGATCAGCTATGGACTTGCTGCTCCCAGTTAACTCCACCTTGCTCCTATCTAATAATGTCACTATTTTCCCTGCAAGGCCCAAGCTTATTCTTATTCATAACTGGTTTGGCAGGTGCCCAAGATGTGTCCAAAATGATCAAATAGCCTGCCCTAAAGATTTCTATAAAGTACACTAATATATCAGGTACAATCACCTAATTACTCTTCTCAATTTGTGTGGAAATACACTTTAGTGTTTATGCCCATGAACATTGTTGCAAGTCGAGGCAAGCCTTCTAAAACTACCAAAAGTAAATCAGAATGGAGCCAAGCTAACCCTCTACCACTGGTAAGAGGCAATAGATTCGTTACTCTACTAAATAATATGTCAACACCAAATTACTTTGTAGCAGGTCCCTGAAAAACAATCAGCACCTGATTTTTAACTAACCATGAAATGCCAACCAATGATAGAAAGATATGGTGAAAATCTATTCCAGTAGAATAATCTAGCACTCTTTGACTTGTGTCAGCTTGTGGACATCTTAGAAACCAAGGTCAATGAACATATGCTTTGTATTTTATGCATTTTCAGTCTATTACATAACATTCATGTCAAATAAATCTCAAGAACTTAACTGAAAAATGAGACATTAACATTTTTTGCACATTAACTCATTTATTCCTACATGAACCTTCCAGCCACTAAATGGCTTATGCATTTAGCTAACACTAAATTGATTTTGCATAAGTTTATGCTTTGTGTCTTTATGCAACACACATAAAGAGCTGTTAGCCAAGAGATGTAAATAATGTAACAAGGAAATGCTTTTATTATTGAAACAAACAAACTTATCCAACAAAATGTCTTTGCTTTATTTGAAAGTATTCTTGCTTTTGCTGTTATATTGATCTGTTTGGGACATGCAATTGTGATTAAAAATCTGTTCAGAGGACTCCACTATCTTTTCAACTGAGCTTTATTTGAAAGTATTCTTGCTTTTACTGTTATATTGGTCTTTTTGGGACATGCAATTGTGATTAAAAATCTGTTCAAAGGACTCCACTATCTTTTCAACTGAGCATAGAAGTTCAGTATGGCAAAGATTGTTGAGAATAAAACTGTCTAAGGTGGGGAGGCAGACCAGGCAGAAGTAAATCTGCGTACCAGTTATACATTTTGTTCAGTTTTCACTGTGAAGCCAAATATCGAAAGAGGCATACAATAGGAGACAACAATTTACATCATTGAATTGAATTATTCACAGTCGAGTACCAAGTAAGTTGGAAAAACTTTGTTTTGCATGCTAACCAGGCAAGTCAACCTGTACTTGAACACAGTATGTAGTACAATAATAAATATGCAGGATATAGTATTAATCAAATCAGAATGTACAGAGGTCTTTTACCTGGGGACAAAGTTCAGATGATAGAGAAAAGTTCTGTGAAACAATGCAGTGGCCGCATCTTTTGAAGTCCATTCAAGAGTCTGATAATAACACGAAAACTGGTTTGCAGTTATCCAAATGATTAAGTACTCTGGTCCACTATGCTATAAAGAAGTATTAAGCAAATGACAGCAGCTTCTCACCAAGGAGATGGTTTTACCACAGAGAATTTCGTACTTCTTGGGAACAAAATTCAAAGCACCACCAGGAGAGGCCCAGAAGTACAGTTTTTCCCAACTTATTGACCATGACGGTTACAAGTAGAAGAATATTGGCAAGTTAATGAAAAGGTAATATACACCTACTATTCCCTGTTTTCCACAGGCAAGCCAATTCTGAATCCACACAGCCAAGGTCCATGGATCCAATGTCTCATGACTTTCTGATTGAGTTTCCCATGGGGGACTTGGTCAAATGTCTTACTAAAATCCATATAGACCACATCTGCACTAAACCTTCATCAATTTATTCTGTTTCCACCTCAGAAAAATTCAATTAACCTCATGAGCCATGACCTTCCCTTCACAAAGCCATGTTGACTATTGCTAAGAAGACTGTATTTCTCTAAATGCTCGCAAATCCAGTCCTTAAGTATCTTCTCCAATAATTTACATATCACTGACCACTGGGTCTACAATTCCTAGGATTCTACTTATTACCTTTAATTAAACAGTGGGACCATATTTGCCATTCTCCAATCCTCTGTCACCTCCCCTATGGCCAGGGAGGATGGAAAAATCATTGCCAAAGCTGCAGAAATCTCTTCCATCCTTCCCATAGTATCCTGGGGTATATCTCATTCAGTCCCAGGGACATCAATCCTAATGTTCTTAAGAAAATCCAACACTTCCTCTTTCTTAATCTCAACATGGTCCAGCACATAAGCTTGTTCTATTCTGACTTCACCTTGACCAAGGTCCTTGCCTCTAGTGAACACTGAAGCAAAGTATTCATTTAGGACCTCCTCCACCTCCAGGCATATGTTGGCTCCTTTATCCTTAAATGGCCCTACCTTTACTCTAGCCATCCTGCTGTTCTTCATGTATGCATAGAACACATTAGGTTTCTCCTTAATCCTATTTACCAAAGCCTCCTCATGCCCCCTTCGAGCTCTCCTATGTTCTTTCTTTAGTTCCTTCCTGGCTACCATACAATTCTCATGAGCCCTTCTGGTTTTTCCACTTCCTCTTAACCAGCTGCCTCACCTGTTTTGTCAACCACAGTTCTTTTTTTTTTAAACCATCTTTTCTCTGACAAACCTATCCAGAACCCTACATCTGGTCGCTAAACATCCTCCATTTTACTTCTGTACTTTGTCCTGAGATCATCTGTTCCCAATTTACTCTCCCTAGTTTCTGCCTCATCTGATCCTAAATAGTCCTTCCCCAATTAAACTCTTTACTATTTTGTCTCCTTTTATCCTTGTCCACAGCTATGCTAAAGCTTGGAGTTGTGGTAGCCATCACCAAAATGCTCCCCCACCAATGCTCTTCTTCTTCTGGCTCTCCATCCCATAGGATGATGATGGTTCCTTTCAGTCAGTTTGTGGGGTTTGATATAGGATACCCCACTCCTTAGAAAGGAACAGCATGTGCGTGAATGGATTTAGGTGAGTAGGGTTTACACAGGTCCAGACCTACCCTCTCAACATCCCCTCCTGGATCCAGCAACATGGTGAGGTCCAAGACGGCTAGGGGAAGTTCTGTTGCAGTGAATGGCCAGACCAAGCTTCGATGAAATGGATGCCTTTTCCCCACTTCATGGCACATGTTTGCTCGATGGCTGTGGATCCGACAAGAGGGTTCATCACCCTTTGACTGGTCTTGACTTTCATCTAGCCACCTTCCGCATCAGGCAAGCCTGGTGGGGGAGCCGGCTTAGTTGTCTACCACCTGACAGGAAGTACTGGGTTATAAGAAACCAGTAGCACTCTGACAAGTGACCTGACAAAGATTAGAAACTCTAATGGACCAGCCACATAAACACTATAGCTATAACAGAGGTTGGGTATCCTACAACAAGAGATTAACCTCCTGACATTCCAAGCCTTTCCACCATATGCCAGGAATGTGATGAAATACTCTTCACTTGACTAGATGAGTGCAGCATTAACACCATCCAGCAAAAAGCAGGTCCCCTGCTGATCAACATCTCATCAATCCAACCTGACCATTTGATGTCCCTGTCATCAACACCCAGTGATTGCAGTGGGCATCAGCCACAAGATGCACTGCAGCTATTTGCCCAGGTCACTCCTGCAGTACCTCCCTTGCTCACTATTTCTACCATCAAGTGTATGGGATCATGCCTATCTTCAGTTTCTCCTTCTAGTTACACACTATCCCAATTTGGAAATCTTTCACTGGTCTTTGAACAGCATTGTATTTAAGTCCCAGTCCAATAGCATCAGAGAAGTATCTTCACCAGATGGAACACAGTAATTGAAGCTAAATGGAATCACCTGGAGGAATTCAATGTGTCAAACACTTTCAGTGAGTTCCTCCAGCAGATGTTATTTGACTTCAGATTCCAGGATCTGCTGTTTCCTGTATGCCTTCAGCTCACTGTCACCTTCTCAAGAGCAATTAGAGATGGGCCATAAATGGCCCTAAAATTAATGTACAAGATAAACCCCAGATCCATCCAGAGCATCCGATTCAGTTCACCTTTGCTGCCATTTCTAAATAACTAGACACAAAATTCCATATTCCAACTAAAAATATGGAGATTCAACTGTGGGAAAAATCTCCGAGAATTATGTTTTTACTTCAACCACAGTGTCTGCAAACTTTCGTGTTTTACTTCAGCAGCTATTTGATAGCAGGAACTGACAAGGTATTAGTGGCAATGATGCAGTTGGCAGCATTGGTTTTGACTAAGAGCAACAAACATACCATTCATAGCTTGTGAGGCTGAATGTACTATATATGTGGGGAGCAAGAAATAGATTAAGGATACGGTTGTATTCGATTGTCTTGCTCAATGGCACAAAAGAATGCAGTTCATCGGGATTGATTCCTAGCATTCACCCCCCCCCCCCCATGGTTACCTCCTTGCAGTGTCTTCTGAACTGGCCTCCAGACCTTCTGGGGAAATGGGATCATGCTTCTCACCATCATTTGCTCCACATCATGTCTCCAAGATTGGAAAGTCATGGAGATCACTTTCTTCCTGTGTGATTCTTGCATGTCTCTCATTTCAGCTTCAATTGTAGAGTTTCCTGTGAGATCCCACATCTAACACAAGGCACCTCTGAAGAAGCACGGGCTGGTATTCATTTACCTTTACATCACAGGCCCTCACAAAGAAGTTCCCCCCCCCCCCCCCCATACACCAACCTGCTTAAATAAACTTTTACACTGCACAGGCATTAAAAACATAATTTTTCTTGGAATGAAACAAGAAGACTGAGTATCTGGAAATGAAAATACTTCTCTGGTTGACCTTTCATGTCCAAAGACACTAGCTAGTCGCTACCTTGTAGATCATGGGATCAGGTGCCTGAAATTTTAACTTCCATGCTTTCATTATCATAATGAATTATTGGCAAGTTTGTTTAATCAATAGTAGCAAAGAAAAAAAAATTCACAAAACTCCTCTTCACCAGAAAAAATCAAGTTGAGTCAGATACTATGCAAATTAGATAAATTACCTAATTTATTACATCTACATTTCATCAGTGAGTGGGAAAGAGTGGGCGATTTACCATGGTTACCTGTGGTGCAATTGGTATTGCAAGCTTTTCTCATATAAGTGAAGAGGAACAGCACCAAGCTGACTTGAAAAATTAGCTACATATGCCAACTCCACAACTGGCGATCTGATGTAGTGGGAATAAAAACACATCCAAAAGCAAAATCAGGTGTTCCAATTACATCATGGGTGGTGAATCCCACACATAACCCTCTCCAAATTATCCCACACATCTACGTTTTTCAGCTTGTCTGAAGGAAGCTTTTCACATGAACCATCTCTGAACCCGAACAGCTTCCTTAAAAAAAAGTGTATCCCTCTGCAGCATTCACATCTTTGCTATCTAACAAAGGGATTCACAGTCGACAAAGCCTTTGCACTTCCTCGTGGCTACGTAGGCAAATCAGACACCAAATATGCGCACAATGAGATTTCACGAATTGCAATGATAGGTCAAAGTAACGAGGCCAGAGGAATAAATGCTGGTGAGAATTAGGGTTATGTGTGAACTCAAAACATGTTGCTCTCTCCACAAATCCTGCCTGATTTGCTGAGTACCTTCAGCCTTTATTTTACAGAAATTATTAGATTTCTTTTCAGAACAACTTTGCATCCGTCATTTTCATTTTGCTTCTATTGTGTAACATCCCATCAAAGCCATGGGTCATTTCTGCAGCAGGCAGTGTCCTAGATCCAACCATTATTAACACCTTCAACAATTATCTTCCATCCACTGCAAGGTCACAAGTCGAAAGGTCCACTGCTGATTGCACAATGTGCACACCATTCACAACTCCTCAGTTAACAAACAATCCACATCAAAATGCAAGGCCGAGACAATATTTTGGGTAATAGGTGGCAATTAACATTCATTCAACACAAGTGCCAGGCAATGACAATAATGACTGACTCCACCTATCACCCCCTGACATTCAATGGCATTACCATTACTCACTATACCACTGGCCAATCAGCAATCTCCTTTTTATCAAAAGCCACACCCCGCTGTCCAGCAACCAGCCAATCAGGTGTATGCCTGCCCACAAGCCTGAGCACGCACTGCCATTGGCTGACCCCAGTCATTATTCCCCTGCTCTGCAGAGCAGGAAATTCAAACACTATCATTGGTCCCTGTTCAGTAGAGCAGAACATATTTAAGTCTGAACGGGCTCTTTCTTACCTTCCACATGGTGATGCTCCTGCTCCCTGCCCAGATCATGGTCACTACGGTGAATGCTTAACATGGGGTTTGCAGGTAATGGGGCACTGTGCTCCCTAAGGCTAGCCAGGGTATCCCAGTGCATGGAGATACAGGAGCAGAGCCACAGTCCTCCATATTCCTTGGGGTGGGAGGCGGTGAAATCCCCGTGGGTAGCCCTGACGCAAGGGCACATTTTCCCTCGGGGTCCATCACTCAGAGAATCCTCCCCTTTGTCTCCCACTGTACTGAGCCCCTTCCTTCCCCGACAGGTCCCAGAGTTGGGTGCGAGTCTGTGTGAGTGCGTGATGGGAGAGCTGTTGCACTGTTTTATTGTTCAACTGGTTATCTAATAAAGACGATTGGTGATTGTGATTCAAGTCTTGGAACTTGCTTTCTGCTGCACCCCCAAACCCTTCCATACAATACAATATCAATTTCTACTCAATGGTAAAATCCAGGATGCCAAATTGGAGCAGCTGACTACAAGAGCAGGACAAAGGTTAGGAATCCTGTAGCAAATAACTCACCTTCCCAAAGTCCATCTAGTATCTACAAGGTTCTAGTTAGGAGTTTTATGAAGCACTCACCAATGGCCTGGATAAGTGCATCTTCACTCAAGAAGCTTGACACCACACAAGACATAGCAGCCCATTTGATCAGAACCCACTCTACCACAAGTGGCAACAGTTACACTGGTTTTTAAACTTTTTCTTTCCACCCACATACCACCTTAAGTAATCCCTGAGCCATAGGTGTTCTGTGATTAGTTAGGGATTACTTAAGGTGGTATGTGGGTGGAAAGAAAAAGTTTGAAAACCATTGTTGTAATCGTACCTAATTGACTCGTTAAGTGCACGATTTCATAACTCCAAAGGAAATGGGCCAATGACAATTTTTCTCAAGCAAAACAATTGGGTCTAGAGCAGTGATTCTCAATCTTCCCTTCCCACTCACATACCACCTTAAGCAACCCCTTACAAATCACAGAGCACTGATGGCATAGGGAATACTTAAAGTGGTACGTGAGTGAAAAGAAAAAGTTTGAGAACCACTAACAGATGCTCTGCAGCAACTCACAAAGCTTCTTAATCAGCATCTTCCAAACTCACAACCCTCATCAGCTCAAGGGTCAAATGCAGAAAAAGAATGGAACCCCACCCACCACCTGGAAGTTCCCTCCAGGCAATCAGTACACCTTCTTGGAATCAAGCTGCTTGAGGAACTCAGCAGATCGAGCAGTATCAGCTGAATTCTGATGCAAGGTCATGACCTGAAACAATGCCTATCCATTTGGCTCTACCGAAGCTGCCTCGCCTCCCGAGCTCCTCTTTCCCCATCACTGCATTCAAATCCTGGAACTCCTTAACAGAATCGTACCTACACCTTAAGGATTGCATGGGTTCAAGAAGGCAGATGACCCCTACCTTCTTGAGGGCAATCAGAGATTGAATGAATTGGAAATAAAAGTTAGCACGGTTAGTGCAGTGCTATTACAGTGCCCACAACCCGGATCAGAATCTGGTGCAGCCTTATAAAGAGTTTGTACATTCTCTGCGTGACTTGCATGGAGCTTTCCTGGGTGTTCTGCTTTCCTCCTGTCCTCCAAAAAAAAACACAGTTGGTAAGTTTATTGGGGGGGGGGGGGGGGCGCACATGCGTTTCAATGGACAGAATTGGCATCTACCATGTTGTACATACATTTAAAAGAGATCATTTGAATTGTGTTGGATCCTCAACACATTTCTCCCAACAGGACCTCAACCAGGGAGGCATGCAGTGAGCTGTTCTGACTCAACTACTCTATCAAAGGCTCTTGGGGTGAAGTAAATTTTCCTCCACTTCACTCCCAATTTCATATGGATTTATATGCTTGATTAGCATGTTGGCACAGAACCTCTCAATGCTAACACCATGAACAGTAATTTTCAAATCCTTTTGATAGATGGAGCATTTAAAATAATCTACAAGTCCCAAATCCTTTCAAATAATTTATATACCCAACAGGCTGGAAAGCACAAATAGCACAGGCACATCTGGGGCGAATGAAGGTACAGATATTGACATGCAGCTTTGTTTTTGTGATTCTCGTAAGCTTTCTCTACACCAAATCCTCAGGCAGAATTTACTATCAGGAACATGTCACAAAATTCATGTTTTGTGGCAGCTTCACAGTGCAAACATTTATATAAACTACCTTATAAAATAAATAAAAATAGTGCAAAAGAAAGAAAATGTCAAAGTGTCTGTGGCTCATTCAGGTTATCTGATGGCTGTCCTTGTGCCACTGGGTTCTCGTCTTCAGGCACCTGTACCTTTTTACCACAAAGGTAGCAGAGTGAAGAGGGCATGACTTGGGTGATGGTGGTGGGGGTCATTGAAGACTGCTTTCTTAACACATCACCTCCTGTAGATGTCTTCAATGGAGTGAAAGACTGGAGATAGTGATGTCACTTGGCTGAGTTAAAAACCCTCTGGATTTTTTTTCTCATGAACATTGGTACCTCCGTATCAGATGCAACCAGCCAGAATGCCCTCCACAGTAGCCCTGAAGAAGAATGAGAGTCTTTGATAATGTATCGAATCTCCTCACAAAATATAGCTGCTTGGTGAGCCCGCTTCATGACTGCACTGACATGGACTCTCCTGGACAGATCCTAGGTGTTGTTGACACCCAGGAATTTGAAGTTGTTGACCCCCTCGGTGAGGACTGTTTCGTGTTCACCTGATTTCACTTCGTCAATTCTCCATTTAATGCAATCAGAGTGGAATAGTGGATGACAATTCTCCTCATTTATTCTACATATTGACTAATAATGCCAATTATTCCATACATTCTCTTAATCGGTCTCAGTGAGAAGATTTCAATATTACCCTGGACTTCAGTACCAGTAAATGCCCGGTATATTCTCTTCTCTCAGTTCATTCAATTTTCCTGGAATGAATTCCATTGTCTACCCAATGTTCTTAAAATAGAATACAAACAGCAGAGGGGTAGGGGTGGGAACTTCCACCAGATTCAAAAGTCCTGCCAGCACTGCAATCATTCCCCCTCCATTACTGGCAGCATATAAATGATGGCAGAACCTAGCCAATGCCTTCGTCCTAGCCCACAATTGCCATTTGGCTCATCAGTAATAAAAATGTGTTTGTAATCCCATTCATGGATTTGTGAGCTAGGACTTATCCCTACAGTTTTCATTAGAATCACCTCTGTTCAGGCAAGACCAGCACAACATCTTCATTCAGCAGCTGCTGCATTTAAAATGGCCTTCACAACGGTAATCATGATGGGACATCACAAGATGGGGTCTTTGATCAGGGTCTGGCTAACTTTCAAAATATTTCTCTCTCTGGGTTTTGGTGTCCATGTACATTTTCTGCATTTTTTATGTAAGATTTATTGTCATCTGATTGCACAAGAACAACCTGACGAAACAGCGTTCTCCAGACCTCAGTGCAAAAACACGCAGACACACGACCAGACATAACACACATACACAGAAAGACAATACATATACAGGACAAGTCTTTCATCGATATAAATAGATATTGTTTCTTGGGTAACACACATATAGACAATACATACAGGACAAGTATTCTCATCAATACAAATAAATAAATGTTTCTCAGATGGTGAATGTAAGCAGTCCCTTTGGTTGTTCAACATTCTCACTCCCCGTGGGAAGAAGCTGTCCCTCAGCATAGTGGGGCTGGCTCTAATACTCCTGTATCTCTTTCCCAACACGATTAGCTGAATAATGCTGTGTGCAGGATGGAAGTTGTCCTCAATGGTTTTGCACACAAGGAAATTGTTATCAAGGAACTGTTGCTTTAGAGCTAATGTCACTTTGTGAAACATAACATTTTACCCAAAAATGCTTTTAAAAAATCTTTATTTGGTTTATTTTCCATACATTCACTGCAACAGCTGCAGAAGCATAGAAAAATACAATAAAAGATGTGCAATCTTCAAAACATTGTACAATCTAAAGTTGCACTCGAAAAGCTCAGCATTTTGAGTCCAAAACTCAGATGACAAACCCTATTCAATCATTATGTGATCATGGCTGTGCTGGTCCACTGAAAAGCATATGATCAGGGCAGTTTATCCTCTTACCCCAGCAAGTTCTATGTATCCAATTACATCCCTGAAAACCCGTTTAATGATGTTCCCACCCTTGCCTTTCTCACATTTCTCTGATTTCCCTCCAAAGGAGGCAGCTGTTCAGTCCATCACATTATTCCAACTCAGAAATCCCATCTATTCCATCTCTTACTTTCCTGAATTTCATCATTATCCGACTGTACACCTACGAACATAACCTATTCTCCTCCACATCTCCACCACCCGCCTACACTATTCAGCAGCCAGACCTACCATTTTGATTCAAAAATGAACTCTACTTGTAGCTCCTTTGACAATTGCTTTTATCTGTGTTGCCTGGTTACCTGAAGCTTGTCTCCCACTCTTGAAATGTTTAATGCAGGATGCTATCTGTTGCCAGTTGCTTTTCCAGGGTTTGTATGCTTGATTAGCATACTGGCACAGAACCTTCATGCTTACATCATGAACAGTAATTTTGAAATCCTTTTGATGGATGGAATATACAAAACAATCTATAGATCCCCAAATCCTTTCAAAATACTTTATACATCCAACAGGTTGGAAGCCATAAATACCACAGGTGCATCCAGGAAGAATGATGGTATCATCACTAGACATGAGCCTCCTTGAACTTCAGTCAATGCTTCACATGGCATTGTCCTGCTGTTCTGACTTTTCAGAAACGCACACAACCATTGAATAGAGAACTAACAAGGGACTTAACTGACAAAAACAATAATTTTAAAAATTAATCATTAAAAAAAAAACTCAAGACATCTTGTATCCTAGTTGGGGGAAAATAAGTGCAGATGGCAAATCTGAAATAAAATTTGAAATTCTCAGCAGGTTAAGCAATATTTATGAAGTGATAAACCAATAGGTTGTTGACCTTTCATCCAATGTCAGCTCCTTCTCTCTTGATGTCTCTAAGGATGCTGTCTGGCCCACTCTGTATTTCCATTTTATATTACATCCCGAGGGACTGTGAAAATATGGAACACCTCTCTAGTTTGCAAATCCCCCAAAAAAATTACATTCTGAGCAATTTCAACACTTACTTAAATCTAAAACACAACCGCAGCAATGTGTACTTATGAACCAGATCACTTAGCATGTAGGGGAATTAGAGTAATTGGATACATTCAAAGAACCAACACAGGCACAGAGACAATGGGCTACCTTTTGGTAGTGTTAATCTACAATTCTGATACAACATTTTAATACAGAGCCTGGATTTTCTGTAAGACACTGCATCCACGGGGTGGTCTGTCATTTCCTTATGGCACGACTTTCTCTTTAACCAGATGTTAAATGACTGCAGATCAGGTACCTCGTCTTTTTTAAATAAACATGGGCAGCAAGCCAATAGCAAGAAATGGGAAAGGGGTTTCTTTCTCTGCATTCAGATAGGCTCCTTTGGAATGCTGTATCTGCAGTCCCTTATTGAAAATACATTACTCAGAATGATTCAAAGCTGGAAGACTAATACTCCAAATTAGGTTTCTTAATATCAAAAATGAATTTTGACATTTTATTATTACCCTGTCATCATATTATTGAAATTGCTAAATTACTTCCCCCTCCTGCAAACTCTTTTTGCACAACATGATGAGTATAATGCACCTTAGCTCTAGATATTTCGGACAAGATTTGTGAAATTTACACCACTGAAAAGACAAATCAAAGCTTCTTGGACATTTTTTGCCTCAATTCCCTCCAACAGTGATCAAATCTTAATAAGTGGGCAGATGGAAGTGATAAAGTAGTGCTCCTGGACTAATTAAAGACATAGTTGAAACCAGCCATTCGCAACCTTTTTTTGCCCGCCCCCCCCCGCTTAAGACTTTGTTCAAAGTTAATGGGCCCCTTCCCCATGAAGCAGTCAAGTTTAGTCAGTTTCTTTCAAACTTCTTTCCTACCAAATACATAAAAATATTTAAAAATATTTTCAGTTTATAGCAACTCTCCCCACCCCCCTCACCCTGGGGAACCAAACAGCTCCCATTGAGAATGGCTGATTTAAACGATTAAAATACACAAAAATTGACTTTAAAAAATTAAATGTGAAACTTTCATTCAGCAATTAAAAAAAGCACCACAGAAAAGATATGGGTGGAATTAAACCTTTCAGTTCATGAGGTTCACATTGATCATCAGACACCTATTTACACCAACCCACATTCCCATCAGCTCTCCAGAATCTACCACGTATCCATACAATTATAGTGGTCAGTTATCTTGCAAACAAAGAACCTGGACCTGGTGCATTAAAATTTCCAGAGAAAGAATTCAGCTAGCTCTGAAATTCTGCCCTGAAATGAATGACTTGGACCAGACTCTACATCAAATAACAGGACTGAATACACATCTAGTAGTGTTCCAGACAGATCACCACCAAGGACAACTGAAGTGGGAAATAATGTATCCCCCCAACCCCATTAGATGCACACATCCTGCGAATGAATTAAATAGATTCAACGTGCAAATTTTTCAGAGATATACCAGCAGAATAAATCCAATCCATGTTACTGTTCTAATATTGGTTGTTGAATTACAAGTGTATTTGTATGCTTTAAAAGTACCCATGTGTGTTAATGACAGCTCTTTTCAATACATTTGGAGAATAATAAAATGAAATTAACCACCTGTTCCTGGTTAAATGCTTATATAATTAGAACAAGGTTTTAATAGCATGCAGTTACATAGAAATGCCAGACTTGCTTCCTTAAAGAATACATTCTGTCAAAAATGATTAATTATTAATTCAACTGCAGTATTTGAAATGAAAACATTCATTTAATTTCTGAATTAATGCATCACAATTACATTCAATTATTTCTGCCTTCTGCATTAACTGAACAATACAAAGAAGTTGAGCAAACCTACTTATCCATTAAGAGCTTTGAGCCCTCTGTTCACTGGGTGGTTCATTAAAAAAATTTCATGACCCACTACTTAGCAATGGCATCAAAAGACTGGACCAAAAGCATTGTCCAAAAAAGGGAACTTTTCCAAGGTCCCAATGATCAAGCTTTCCGGATTTCAACAGCCTTCAAAGACATTGGGTTTTGAAGCAGGATCTTAATAGGACATTGACAATCTGGTCAGTTAATACAAAAAGCAGCAAAGCAAATTCTCCTCTGCCTGTTAATGCAATACACCAGATCAAACAATGGACAACATCACATCCTGTCAACCCAATTCTGATGGAAGCATCTTTGCAATTAGCTCCATGAAAGAACCATTTACTGACTTATGAATCTTAAACTCAATTTATAATTATCTGTCCAGCCATTACCAAGAAACCACATATTTAGATAATATATTTTTGTTACAAACACTATGCACTCAGTTTGTTATAGTTAGCCATGTTGGTGTCTGCCTCCTTGAACTGATGAATGTACTCGTACTGTATCTGCTTCTTAACTGGGATACAAGGGGATATCTTTTTTGTCTTGTGTCCCCATAAGCACAGATTACTAACCCTTGGAGCTACATTTATCACCCTAGAAGGCACGTACGCTGCCCAAAGTTACTTTCATTTGTCGTTGAGTTGGATATTCAACCTGCCTTAGTGCAGCAAATTTTTCATTACAGAAAGAATGAAGAATATTAGAAACTTATAAAGCTACCGACTTTAAAAGTTTGATGAATAAAAAATACAACAAAACTAGTAAATAAATTCAATATCGACATCTACCTAAAGGTTTAAATTATTAAAATTGCAGCTGAAATCTACATGATCAGGAACCATTACAGGATTGCAAACAAAATTCATATTCTACAAAAACAAAGGTGGAAAATGTGCACATTTAAAAAATAGCCAGTTTAACCATGCCATCTGAAGCAGATTATAGATATTGATAAAGTGCAATATGAGGCAGTTGTCATAGAATCTTAACTATATTAAGTACAGGCAATTGAAACATCAAATCAGCAATCTCAACTCTTAACCACTTATTGCAATCAAAACATGTTGTGCAAAACACAAAAGTGCTGGAGAAACTCAACAGGTCATGTAGTGTCTGTAGGAAACAAAGGGATATAACCAACATTTCAAGCCCTTTGTCAAGGTACAAGCAAAAAGTGAGTGCCTGAATAAAAAGGTGGGGATAGAGAAAAGGGGCTGGGGAAGGTGCACAGGCCAAAATGTAAGAGGTCATGGGTGAGAGGGCAGAAGAGAAAAAAGTAAAGAAATTATAGGAGGAGGCGGTACTTCACTGAATAGAGTGGAAATAGGGGGCGGAGGGTTGAGATAAGGGAGGGAGGAGAGAGAGAGAACTAACAGAAACCAGAGAAGTTGATGTTAATGCCATCTGGTTGGAGAGATAAACATATTCATCATGCTTAAAATCTGCATTCTTTTTGCCAAGAACACAAAGCTCAGAACAGAACAATTACTATGATAACCAGTTATTTGAATTTAAACTTAGAAAGGGAGACTACTAACAAAAGCTTGTTCACTCTCTGGATTCAAATGAAAAATCATAATCAAATTCATTAAACATCCTTGAACATACATCCTCGGGCCTACAAAAACACAAACCAAAAACTTTAATGATGTAGCGCCCTTTGAAGGGGATAGTTTTCCACAGGACTTTATTTCCTCCAACTTTGGTACATTTAAATTGTTATTACCAACATTTCATGGAACACTTGGGAGTGTATATAAATAGAACACACCAAACCTTCATAGAATTTTAGTATTTGAAGGCTGTTATTAGTATTAAATGTAACAATTTTGTCTTTTCTTTATAAAATGAATCCCATTTTTAATAGATTAATTTCATCAAGGCAGAATCTACATGTTATAAAATCCATCCCCAGATGAGTTGATTTATAAGCAGGTCAAACTGAATTTTCTGACACAAGTTTAATCAATCCAAAACGTTACCCATTTCTTCTGCCACAAATGCTGACTGATCTGATGAGGATTTTGCAGCATTTCTCTTTTCATTCGAGTTTTCCAGCCTCAGCAGACTAACATTTTGAATTGATTTTATCAAAGTGCAATCCAAATAAGGATGCTGTGATCAATTCACTACTTTTCTTGAATAACTGAGGCTCAAATGATAGAGTAAAAATTTGTTAATAATCCAAGTTTACAATTTCAAGGTTGACTTTTCATTTGTCTGCAGCATCTGAGCTAAATTTGATGAGACTGGATCGAAAATGAATCGAGTGTTTTTTTTTGGTGTACTCATGGATTAGAAAGCGTTACATTCATTTGTGCAACAGAGCAAAGTTCAAGACACATCCTGATCTAAAAGCTTTGCTGCTTCTAAAGTCAATGTTTTAAAATACATTCAGACATTATCCATATTTTAAAACCAATTAACTGAAGTATTAGGAAAATAATAAACTACATTATTTACATTTCTGTACTAAGTAATCATCAAAACTATCAAGTTAGCATTGCATTGATCAAGGCCAAGTAACTGTAGCACTTTAGAAACATTACATGAGGTAATACTTTTGCAGATCAAACATGCTACTAGTAATGAGAACTAAGAGGAGCAGTTGTTCAATTGTCATGGTTGGGCCAGATTTGGACAGCCTCTGACTAGTTCAAACATGCTACTAGTAATGAGAACTAAGAGGAGCAGTTGTTCAATTGTCATGGTTGGGCCAGGGTTGGACAACCTCTGACTAGTTCAAACAGCAATGCTAAAACAGAAAGGAATTCTAGGAAACACTGCTGCCTCCAGAATTGGCTGCCACCTGGTCAAGCTATCAAAACAGGCATGTCAATGGGACAATTTGATCCTAGAAGCTCATAGATCTATTGCCATTTAAATGACGTTAACTACTTGGAGCAAAAATCAAGAGAATGCCTAAAATAGTGCACCTGAAAGGTTGCAGTTTCTTTCATTTCAGCTGCTGCATTAAAATTATCTGAGATGTCAAGCTCCAATGCTTCATGAAGTTGATGGGAGTTTTCTTCTTGCACATGGATTCTGTGTGGACCTTTTCCTCCATCTTCACTTCCCTAGTTCTAGTTATGAAGCAATATAAACGATCTATCACCAAGACGAGCTTCAAATATTTTTGAGGAGACAAGAATGGTCAAGACACTTCAATGTTGTGATGAGTTGGCTTCACTGGTCATGGTTGTCAATTTTAAAGGGGTTGCTCCTTGAGATTTATGTTGGGGACTGTTGCGAAGATTGTCATCCATCTAAAAGGAAAGTAAATGTAAAGATCAGATAGATATGCCTTCATATTTTTAAGAATTGAATTATATTTATCTAAAATTACACACAAGTTACATCATTGGTTTCTTCTGTTTCCAATAGATTTTGCTTTAAAAAAAACGGGTCTATTACACAAGATATATCTGTACTTTTTGTCAAGTGGTGGGGATGAAAGGGGAGGAGTGGCATTACATGTCAGGGAAAATATCATAGCTCTATTCAGGTAGGACAGAACAGAGGGGCACATCTACTAAGGTTACATGGATGGAGATAAGGAATGGGAGAGGTATGACAAAACACATGGGGTTGTATTATAGACGCCCAATAGTCCGTGAGAATTGGAGGAGCAAATCTGTACAGAGATAGCAGGCAGCTGCAGGAAACATAGGTTTTGATAGTAGGGGATTTTAACTTTCCACATAAAAGGGCTAGATGGCTTGGACTTTGTCAAATGTGTTCAGGTAAGTTTTCTAAATCAATATGTGGAGGTTCCAACTAGAGATAATGCAATACTGGATCTCCTTTTAGGGAATGAGACAGGACAGATGACAGAGGTATGTGTTCAGTGATCATATTGCCATTAGTTTCAAGTTAATTAGGGTGAAGGGTAGGACTGGGCCTCGCATTGAGATTCTAAATTGGAAAAAGGATCGTTTTGAGAAAATGAGAAAGGATTGAGAATGCGTGGATTGGGATAGGTTGTTTTTAGGCAAGGATGTGTGAGGTAAGTGGAGGACTTTTAAAGGTGAAATTTTGAGGGTCCAGAGTTTGCATGTTCCTGAAAGTGTAAAAGACAAGGTCAGCAGGCATAGGGAACCTTGGTATTTGAGGGACATTGGGGATCTGGTTCAGAAGAGAGAGGTACATACCAGGTTTAGGCAACATGGAACAAATGAGGTACTTGAGGAGTATAAAAAAATGCAAGAAAAACCTCAAGAAAGACATCAGGAAGGCAAAATAAAAAGAGGTTGCTTTGGCAGACAATGTGAAGGAAAATCCTAAGGGTTCCTACAGGTATATTAAAAAGAAAAGGATAGTAAGGGACAAAATTGGTCCCCTTAGAGATGAGAGTGGTCGGCTTTGTATGGAGCCAAAAGAGGTGGGGGAGATTTTAATTTAAAAAAAAATCAGTATTCACCCAGGAAATAGGCACAGAGATGTGGGAAATAAAACAAGCAGTGAGGTCATTGAATCTACACAAATTAAAGAGGAGGAAGCGCTTGCTGTCTTAAAACAAATAGGGGTGGATAAATCCCCAGGGCCTGATAAGATATTCCCTCGGGCCTTGAGGAAAGCTAGTGTAGAAATTGTAAAATGTCCTTAGCCATGGGTAAGGTGCTGGAGGATAGTTCACGTTGTTGCATTGTTTAAATAAAGACTCCAAAGGTAACCCTGAAAATTGTAGACCTGTGAGCCTGACATCAGTAGCAGGTAAATTATTGGAAGGTGTTCTAAGAGATTGGATATACAATTATATGGAGAGTCATGAACTGATTAGGGATAGTCAACATGGCTTTGTGTGAGGTAGACTGTTTAACCAATCTTATAGTTTTTTGAGGTTACCAGGAAAGTTGACAAAGGAAAGGCTGTGGATGTTGTCTACAAGAATGTTAGTAAGGCCTTTGACAAGGTCCTACATGGGAAGTGATCAGGAAGATTCAGACATTAGATATTCATAGTGAACTGGATTTGACAATGGCTGGATGGGAGAAGCCAGAGAGTAGTGGTGGATGCTTCTCGGACTGGAGGCCTGTGACTAGTGGTGTGCCTCAGGGATCGGAGCTTGTTGTTTGTCATCTATATCAATGATCTGGATGATAATGTGGTAAATTGGATCAGCAAGTTTGCAGATGACAGTAAGATTGGAGATGTGGACAGTGAAGAAGGTTTTTGAAGCTTGTAGAGGGATTTGGACCAGCAGGAAAAATGGGCTAGAAAATGGCAGATGGAATTTAATGCAGATAAGTGTGAGGTGTTGCACTTTGGAAGGATAAACCAAGAAAGAACGTACACAGTGAATGGTAGGGGAGTGTGGTAGAACAGAGGGACCTGCAAATACATAATTTAATGAAAGTGCCATCACAGGTGGATAGGGTTGTAAACAGAGCTTTTGGCATACTGTCCTTCATAAATTGAAGTATTGAGTATGGGAGCTGGGATGTTGTGGTTATGTTATACAAAACATTGGCGAGGCCAAATTTGGAGTATTGTGTGCAGTTTTGGTCACCTCACTACGGGAAAAATATCGGTAAGATAGAAAGAGTGCAGATAAGATTTACTACGATGTTGCCCCAGACTTCAGGAACTGAGTTAGAGAAAGGTTAAACAAGTTAGGACTTGATTCCCTGAAGCATAGAAGAATGAGGGGAGATTTGATAGAGGAATTTAAAATTATGAGGGGAATAGACAGAATAAATGTAGATAGGCTTTTTTCCACTGAGGGTAGGTGAGGTGCAAACCTGGGGACATTGGTTAAGAGTGAACGGGGAAAAGTTTAGAGGGAACTGTGAGGGGGAACTTCTTCACATAAGAGTGATGGGAGTGTGGAACGAGCTGCCAGCTGAGGTGATGATTGCAGGCTCTATTTTAACATTTAAGAAAAATTTAGACAGGTACATGGATGGGAGCGGTATGGAAGACTATGGTCTGGATGTAGGTCCTACCATAATTGAAGGCTAGCATCCAAAATTCTACTGGCAAAAATTGCAATGAGTTATGTGCTTAACCGCCAACTTCAGAAAGCACAAGGAATGAGAGTAGATAGCAGCAGAATCAATGACATTAGAAACAAACAAAATCATACAAAAGGATTAACTTCGCAATACTTTGAAACATTGCAATATCTTTTTCCATCTTTCCATGGACATGATAATACCTGCTGTTACTTTTCCAGGTGCTATCAGCTTTCTACAGCCTTGCAATGAGACACTTTACTAACCACAGAGCATTTATGGCACAGGATGCCAGAGGTGCTCTGTGGTTAGTAAGGGATTATTAAGGTGGTATGTGAGTGGAAAGAAAAAGTTTGAGAACCACTGCTTTAGACAGTGTTAGTCAGCAGCAGGAACCACTACCATGTAAGATTCTGCCCTCACCCAGCATCTACGCATCAACAGGAATTGGAGGCCATCCTACTTCTGCCATGACAAAAAAAGGGATTGGATTATGGGGCCCCTTGTTTTATGACCAGGTATGGCATTAGAATTCATTTATGAAGTATTCATGGCCATGGTCTGGGAGGAATGCTAATCTAGTGTACCTGTACACTTAATGGATTAGAAGCAAATCATTATTCAAGATCTTGACACCTCATCGAACAGGCCCAGTTCAATAGAGAAGCAGTTAAAATGATCAACCTTTTCAATTAGGGTGCATTCCTTGTTTACAAGCTGGGTTAGCTTCTGCAGGTTTTCATCCACCATCTCTTCTGAGGTCAGCAAGAGAAAAAAATACAACAGAATAGCAGTGAGAAAAAAGGACTATACGCAGGAGACCTTTACATGCTCAGCAATGATGCGTCTTCACTTCAAGCCAGTTGTCTGCAGACCATGTTATCTTACAAGAAATTCCTCCTATGCATATTAGTTCTGCAAAATCCATGCATCTTGCATGTGTTCAGGGACAAAATGAAGCGACGGTACAAACAATTTGGTGTGCAAATACGAAATCCAGGGAGGGGTAAGTGAAGCTTCAGAAGATTTTCCATTTTTAATCTTTGAAGGCATTCAGAGATAAAAGAACAATGACTTTATCAATATGAAAGTGGTACTAGAGAACTGAAAATCTCTTCAATTACAATTTGGTCCAAAACAGATTTACATCAGGTATAAGCCTTCAGGTATAATAACTCAGGACAATATATGGATTAAAAATGAAAATAAGTATTGACTTAATAAAGTGGAGTTCAACTAAGTTAATGAGTTCTTTCCGTGCTCTTTGAAAAGTGTTGCTGAGGTAATCCAGTAGAGTTATTTTAAATATATAACTTACAGAATCTGGGTTTCCCTAACATTTATCAATCACCTCCAATTGTTGGTGAACCGGCATACTTTGAATCTTTGTGGCCATTATGGAAAATATAGTTTAGGTGTCATCGGGTAAGGGATTCCAGAATTCAGGCAGTGACATTGAGGAAATCATGAAGCATACCTCAGTCATAATAGAACACAATTTAGGAAGGAATTCTGCAGAAAGTGTTCTCCTGGACTTGCTGGCATTGTCCATCTCTACTACAGGTCCTGCGGTTCGATTACATGCTCAGAGTAGTCCTGGTGAACAAATGCAGCCCAGTTTGTAGTTACACATTGGAACATACTCCAGTGCTGGAGTAAATATTTAGGCTGCTTTGTCCTGTACGATTATGTTATTTCAACTGATTTTACAAAGTATTACAACAGAAAACTGTGGCCCATTGGATTTAAAGGACAGAAAGTGTGCACGCTGAATAGGCCACTGAAAACCAAAAAGATAATGACTTGTTCATAAGTAATCAAAGTGGCAGGACCAAAAATGGCTAGAAAAAAGGCAAAAAATGACAGAGAGCAAAATACTCCTTTCAGTTTCTGTTGGTTAGAGTTGTCGGAAGGCTTTGTTAACACTGGTCGTATCTGATTATTAGAAAGTTCACAAAAGTAGCCCACTCTCTCGTTTACCTAATTAGGGAAAGGGAACTGATTGACTGAGAAACCACACGAGTGAGTGGAATAATTTTTTTCTACTTTTTAAGTCATCTTTGCAAATAGAACCATAGAAAACAGGCCATTTGGCCCTTCTAGTCTGTGCTGAAACATCATTCCTCTTGTCCCACTGACCTGCACCCATTCCATAACCCTCCAGATCCTTCCCATCCATGTATCTATCCAACTTATTCTTAAAATTTAAAATTTAAGCCCGCATTTATCGTATCAGATGACAGCTCGTTCCAAACACCCACCACTCTCTGAGTGAAGAAATTCCCCCAAAGGTTCCCCCTAAACCTTTCACCCTATAGCCATATCCTTTCCTATTTATCTCTCCCAATCCGTGTAAAAAGTCTACTTGCATTTACTCTGTCTATTCTCCTCATAACTTTATAAACCTCTATCAAATCTCCCCTCCTTCTTCTACACTCTACGGAATAAAATCCAAACCTATTTAATCTTTCCCTGCAACTCAACTCTTGAACAAAATCCTTGTAAATCCTCTCTGCCCTCTTTCAATCTTACTGTTATCTTTCCTATAGTTTGGTGACCAGAACTGCATACAATACTCCAAATTCGGCCTCACCAATGTCTATACAACCTCACCATAACATCCCAACTCCTGTACTCATTACTTTGATTTATGAAGGCCACGATGACAAAAGCTTTCTTTATAACCCTGTCTATATGTATCACCACTTCCAGGGAATTATTTATCTGTATTCCCAGATCACTTTGTTCCTCCGCACTTCTCAATGCCGTACCGTTTACTGTGTATGTCCTACCTTGGTTAGTCTTCCAAAATGCAACATCTCACATTTGTCTGCATTAAACTCCATCTGCCATTTTCTGGCCCATTTTTCCAGATGGTCCAGATTTCTCTGCAAGCTTTGAAATCTTCCTCGCTGTCCACAACACCTCCAATCTTAGTGTCATCAGCAAACTTGCTGATCCAATTTTCCACATTATCATCCAGATAGGTATCACTATTTTTTTTTAAATTTTATTAATTTAGAGATACAGCATGGTAACAGGCCCTTTTTGCCCATGAGCTGATATAGTCATCTCAGGACCATTGCTGGAAGAGGAGGAGCAAGGCACTCAGGAGAGCTGGAGTGTTGGGAACCAGATTGAGATCATTTGGGAGGCAGAAGTAGTGAGAGGAGCTTCAGGGAGTCAGTCACCCCCCACGTCAGGAGGCAGGTAGTTGGGTGACTGTTAGGAGAGGGAAGGGGAATAGCAGTCAGTGAAGAGGACCCCTGTAGCCATTCCCCTCAACAATATGTATACTGTTTTGGATACTGTTTGGGGGGAGGGGGAGGGAGAAATGATCCATCAGGGACAAGTCGTGGTGGTCATATCACTGGTGCAGAGGCTGGCCTTTGGCTCAGAGGGGAAGGGGGGAGAAGAGGAGAGCTATAGTGATTGGAAACTCGTTGTTAAGGGGAGCAGATAGGAGGTTCTGTGATGAGATCGAGACTCCCGGATGTTGACTCCCAGGTACCAGGGTCAGGGACGTCTCTGATCAAGTTCACAGCATTCTGAAGGGGGAGGGTGAGCAACCAGATGTCATGGTCCACATGGGGACCAATGACATAGATAGGAGTAGTGATGAGGTCCTGAAGAGGGAATATAGGTTGTTAGGAAAGAAATTAAAAAGCAGGACCTCAAGAGTGGTAATCTCAGGATTGCTGTCTGTGCCATGTGCCAGAGAGGGTAGGAACAGGAAGTTGTGGCAGATGAATGTGTGGCTGAAGAGTTGGTGCAGAGGACAGTGGTTCAGATTCATGGATCATTGGGAACTCTTCTGGCGGTCAGCCCTGAACAAAAAGGATGGCTGCACATGAACTGGAAAGAGACCAATATCCTGGTGGCCAGCTTCGCTAGAGCGGTTGGGAAGGGTTTAAACTTGTTTGGCGGGGGTTAGGAACCAGAATGCAAGTGCAGTGAATAGGGCCAAAGGTCAAAAGCATGATGTTCTGAGTTGGTGAGGAAGGACAGGCAGGGGACAAAATACATATGTAGCCAGTTAGAGGGGCTGAAATTTGTCTATTTCAATGCTGGGAGTATTAGGGAATGAACTTATAGCACGGATCAGTACGTGGGACTACAATGTTGTGGCCGTTGCAGAAACTTGGCTGTAGGAAGGGCAGGATTAGATGATGCAGGTACCAGCATTTAGGTGTCATAAAAATAATAGGATGGGAGGTAAAAGAGGCGGGGGGGGGGAGGGAGGAGTAGCATTACTGGTCAGGATTAGTATCACGGCTATAGAAAGGGAGGACGCTGCAGAGGGAGTGTCTACTGAGATGGTGTGGGTGGAAGTCAGAAATAGAAAGGGCGTTATACTGTACTAGGTGTAGTCTATAGGCCTCTAAAAAGCCCTCGGGATACCAAGGAGCAGATAAGCAGGCAGATTTTGGAATGGTGCAGGGAATACAAGGTTGTAGTTATGGGTGATTTCAACTTCCCTAATATTGACTAGGACTTCCTGACTACAAGAGGGATAGATGGGGCTCATTTGTCAGGTGTATTCAAGAAGGATTCCTGCCAATGAGAGGAGAGGCCATACCGGATCCAATTCTGGGTAATGAATATGGTATGGTCAGGTGGCGGACCTCTTGGTGGGGGAGAATATTGGTGAGAGTGACCACAATTCCCTGAGCTTTAGCATAGCTATGGAAAAGGATAAAAGCAGACAAAATGGGAAAGTGTTTAATTGGGGAAGGGCCAATTATGAAGGGATGAGGCAGGAACTAGCGAGAGTAAATTGAAACAGATGTTCAAGGGTGAAAGCACAGAACTAATATGGAGGAAATTAGGGACCACTTGTGCTGGGTTCAGGATAGGTTTGTCCCAATGGGACAAGGAAAAGATGGTAGGAAAAGGGAACTGTGGTTGACAAAACAGGTGAGGTAGCTAGTCAAAAGGAAGAAGGAAGATATAGGAAGCAGGAAACAGGAAGAGCTCATAAGAAGTATATGGTAGCCAGGAAGGAATTTTAGAAAGGATTAAGAAGAACACCAAGGCATTCTATGCGTACGTGAAGAAAAGGATGACAAGAATGAAAGTAGGGCTACTAAAGGAGGCAACATGTGCCTGGAGGCAGTGGAGGATGGGGAGTTCCTAAATGAGCACTTTGCTTCACTATACACAAGAGAAAAGGACTTTAATCAGAGTGAGGCCTGAATAGAACACGCTGGTGTGCTGGATAATGTTGAGATTAAGAAAGAGGTAGTGTTGGATCTTCTTAAAAACATCAAGATTGACAAGTCCTTAGGGCTGGATGCGATGTGCCCCAGGTTGCTGTGGGAAGTGAGAGAAGAGATAGCTGGAGCAGTAGCTATGATCTTTGAGTCCTCTTTGGCCACAGTGGAGGTGCCAGAGGATTGGATAATGGCAAATGTAGACCCCTTGATTAAAAAAAAATTGGGAATTATACACTGGTGTGCAAACTACTGGAAAGGATTCTTAAGGATAGGATCTCTGAGTATTTGGAGAAGTACAGTCTACTCAAGGATAGTCAGCATGGTTTATGAAGGGAAGGTTGTGCCTCACCAGTCTAATTGAGTTTTTTGAGGAGGTAACAAAATAAATTGATGAAGGAAGGGCAGTAGATGTGGTCTATATGGATTTTAGTAAGGTATTTGAGAAGCTCCCCCATGAGAAACTCATCCAGAAAGTCATGAGGCATGGGATCAGTGGAACCTTAGCTGTGTGGATAAAAAATTGGCTTGAAGGTAGAAAGCAGAGAATAGTAGTGGAAGGAAAGTATTCTGCGGGAAGACAGTGACTAGCGGAGTACAGCAAGGATCTGTTCTGGGACCCCTGCTGTTTGTGATTTTCATAAATGGCCTGGGTGAAGAGGTGGAAGGATGGGTCAGTAAGTTTGCAGATGATACGAAGGTTGGAGGAGTTGTGGATGAAGCTGAAGGTTGTTGAAGGCTACTAGAGAATATAGATAGAATGCAGAGTTGGGTGGAGAAGTGGCAGATGGAGTTCAATCTGGATAAGTGTGATGCGATGCATTTTGGAAGGACAAACCAGAAGGCTGTGTACAGGTACCGAGGGACCTTGGGGTCCAAATCCATACATCTGTCAAGGTCGCTGCACAAGTTGATAGGTTAGTTAAGAAGGCCTGGGATTAATTAATAGGGGGATTGAGTTCAAGAGTAGAGAGGTTATGTTGCAACTCTACAAATCTCTGGTGGACCACACTTAAGAGTATTAAGTTCTGGTCACCTCATTATAGAAAGGATGTGGAAGCTATGGAGAGAGTGCAGAGGAGATTTACCAGGGTGTTACCTGGATTGAAAAACAAGTTTTATGAAGCCAGGTTAGCAGAGCGAGGACTTTTCTCCTTGGAGTGTAGAAGGATGAGAGGAGACTTAATAGAAGTCTACAAGATTATGAGAGGCATATATAGGGTGGACAACCAGCACCTGTTTCCCATAGCAGGAATAACAAATACCAGAGGTCTTAAGTACAAAGTGAAGGGAGGAAAGTTTAGTGGAGACATCAAAGGTAGGCTTTTTTTTACATGCAGAGAGTTATGGGTGTCTGCAATGCCTTGCCAGGGATGGTGGCGGAGGCTGAAACATTACGGGCATTTAAGAGACTCTTAGACAGGCACATGGATGGAAGTAAAATAAAGGGCAACTGGGTAGGGAGGTTTTAGTACTTTTTCTTTGAGGAATATATGGGTCAGCACAACATTGAGGGCCAAAGGGCCTGTACGATATTATAGTGTTCTATGTCTATCAGCCCGTGCTACCCAAATACACCAATTGCAAACCCCGTACATTTTTGGAGGATGGGAGGAAAATAGAGCACCCATAAGAAACCCATGCAGACATGGGAAAACGTAGGAACTCCTTACAGACAGCACCGGATTTGAACACGGGCCGCTGGCGCTGTAATAGTGTGGCACCAACCACTATGCCAACCCTGCCACCCTAATGCTCAGAGTGGTGTGATAAAAGGTACAGGAAGACCATGAACAAGGCATAGTTTGACACGTCAATTTCCAGCCTCGGCTGGGAAGTTGGGTTATGGCCAGTGGCCAGGAAACACAAAAACACAAGTGAGGCTTCAGCTGTGCAGCTGACGGACCACAGTGCAGGAAACTACAAGGCCCTGCATGATGGAAGTTTCAAATGCTTATTCACCATACTGGGAAATCCAGGTCCCACATGAGGTTCCTCTGACAATGTTCATGCCTGAAATAAATCTTGGAGCACTACAAATCAGAGTAATTAGATTAAATTCCTGGGCAAATAAAAGAATACGAAATTCAACCTGAAAAAAAAAGGAGAAATAACACAAATCCCCATTGCCTCAAGCCTTATAAGAACAGAAGAAGCAGGAATAGGATTAAGCCATCTATCTCTTTTATGCAGTACTCCAGGTGAGGCCTCACCAGGACCCTATACAGTTGCAGCAGAACCACCCTGCACTTAACTTCAATCCCTCGAGCAATGAAGGTCAACATTTCATTTGCCTTTTTGATTTCCTGTTGGACCTGGAAATTAACATCCAATTCTCTCTGCACAACCAACATGCTTTAATCTTTCATTATTTAAGTATGATTATTTAATTTAATTTGGTGAATTTAATGATTCACTACTTAAATAATTCCTTCTAAACCATGCAACTAAACCTACAATTTTAAATCCTGCACAGTCTGTAGTTAGTTTATATGCTAATGAGACATTTTTTGTACTTTCTCACTTGCTTGAGCATCATGAGAAATTTTGGCTGGCTTGCGTCAAAACTTATCCAACAGACCCAAGCATGCATGAAACCTCATATTTACTCAGTGGAATGTATGGGGCACAAGTTAGTAACACACCTCAACCTCAAAGGAATTGAAGGTGCTATTAGGTCACCCCATCTGCCCCGTCATTCAATAAGGCTATGGCTAATCCATATCTCGTCTGTACAAGGTGTTAAAGATAGATAGACTACGAATGTGATCCATATCAACTCCTCTTTGGTTTGAGTGCCCTGTATACTATCAATCTTGCATTTGACATCAGTGTTAGTTTTACTTTTTTTGTGGGTAAGTTGTGGTGATAGTCAGTATTCCCAATCTACATCATTGTGTCAGAAAGCAATTTTTCCACATTGACCTACGTTAAAATTGAATCATAACATCTCCTTGTTCTGTGCTCCTGAATTTCTCTTGATACGAGTTAGATAAGTTTACCAAAAGACCATAAGACACAGGAGCAGAAATGGGCTATACAGCCTATTAAGTCTGCCCGGCCAGTCAATCATGAGCTGATCCATTTTCCCACTCATCCCCACTGCCTATCCTTTTCCCCATAACCTTTGATGCCATGACTAATCAAGAACCTATCAATCTCTGCTTTAAAAACACCCAATGTCCTGGCCTCCACAACTGCCTGAGGCAACAAATTCCACAGATTTACCACCCACTGGCTGAAGAAATTCCAATGCATCTCCATTCTAAGCAGATGCCCTTTAATCCTGAAGTTGTGCCTCCTTATCCTAGACTCTCCCACTGTGAGAAACAACCTTTCCACACCTACTCTGTTCATGCCTTTCAACATTCAAAATGTTTCAATGAAATCCCCCCTTCATTCTCATGAATTCCAATGAATACAGGCCAAGAGTTGTCAAATGCTCCTCATATGATAACCCTTTCATTCCCGGAATCATTCTTGTGAACCTCCTTTGAACCCTCTCCAATATCAGCACATCCTTTCTTAAATGAGGAGCCCAAAACTGTTCACAATACTCCAAATGAGGTCTCACCAGTGCCTAAAAAAACCTCCAAATCACAACCCTGATCAGATATTTTATTCCTCTTGAAATGAACGCCAGCATTGCATTTGGTTTCTTTACCACTGACTCAACCTGCAAGGTTACCTTCAGGCTACCCTGCATGAGGACTCCCAGGTCCCTTTGTATTTGGGTATTTTCAATCTTCTCCCCCATTTAAGAAATAGTCTGCTCATTTTTTTTTCTATCAAAATGTATAACTGTACATTTCCGACATTATATTTAATTTGCAATTTTTCTGCCCATTTGCCTAATCTGTCCTCTTCTCCTTCTGCAACCTTCCTCTACACTATCTGCTCCCTCGTATTGTCTGCAAACACAGCCACAAAAAATTATTCATTCCATAATCCAAATCATGAGAATAAAATCTAAACTTTGCAACCTGTCTTCATCATTTCATACTTTTAGAAACCCAGTTTCAGTTCAGCAACTTTGCAGTGCAGAGCTCCCAACCCTAATTCTACCTCCAGAGCCATAGGACACACAAACAGAAAAATACACTGGAGCATAGTTTATAATCCTTTCTGTTCTGGATCTTAAGATGGATAGAATGTCTCATCCTACTGGTTTACTTTTCATAGGTGTTAAATAAATACTTAGCTATTTCAGTGTCTGGACCCACACATCTCTACTTATCCACAATCCATGACGCAGTTATCTGTTCTCATTTTCCTCACAGGTCTAAGGTGAATGACCTCACTTTCACACATTATGCTTTATTTGCCACAGTCTTACCACAACTAAGGCATCATGCCAATTCACTCTGCTTTTTACATATTCACATACTGTAGAAAGGAAAAGGTTACTCACTCACATCCCCTTCTTCACCTTACAATGACTGAATGGCATACCCACTCTTGATGCATACGGTGAACCATAAATAACTTGCAACAGGATACCATGGAACTTCCTATGAAACCCCGCACATATCATGAGTAAGTTTGGTCAGGTAGGCACAGTTTTCCACCCACTCTGTCCAGTGACTCACCTACAGAGCTTTGTACAAAGTACTGAGTCAAGATGTTGTCACAGAAGTGACATAGGTTATGGAGCTGATGTAAGTGCTTCTGGAGATGAGCATTAGGCAGCTCTGCTTTATACAAAGGAGCAAGAAATCCAAATGCAAAGGCATCAAAACTTGTTGGTCTGAAGATGAAACAATGAAAACACATTATAAAATAATAACATTGCACCTAACATTAAAGACATCAATACTCGAGTGTTTTTGGATTAATATTTTAAATTTGAAAAAAAAAAAAATTCTTGTCCCAAAAGGAATTGGATTGACAGGAACACTCCAAGGTCAGCCTAGAATTAATGGGCTAAATGATTAGTCTTGTGCTAATTCCGGAGATGAAGAGGTTAGCCTATGAGGAGAGACCGAGTCCTCTGGGACTATAGTCACTAGAATTTAGAAGAATGAGAGGGGATCTTATAGAAACATAAAATTATGAAACACATAGATAAGATAGAGGTGGACAAGTTATTTCCATTGGTAGGGGAGACATAGCCTCAAGATTCAGGGTAGTAAATTTAGGACACGTTTAAATTTTAAATTTCAATTTAGACCTACAGCACGGTAACAGGCCTTTTCAGCCCACGGGTCCTTGCCGCCCAATTTACACTCAATAAAGCTACACCCCCACATTTCAAACGGTGGGAGAAAATTGGAGCTCCTGGGAAAAACCCATGCAGACACGGGGAGAACATACAAATTCCATACAGGCAGCGCGGGATTAGAACCCAAGTCCTGATCACTGGCACTGTAAAGACATTGCGCTAACTGCCTCGCCAACTGTGCCAGAGGAGGAATTGCTTTTCCCAGAAGGTGGTGAATCTGTGGAATTCACTGCCCATCGAAGCAATGGAGATGACCACAAACTCATCTCCTTGATACTGATGGGCAGCACTCTTTCACCTCTCTTGTTCAAGATTCAATCGATCTTTGTTTCGAAAAATGTATAAATGTATAAATACTAGAGGAAGACTTGATACTTAGTTTCAAAGATAAAGCAAGGCACAAGCAATTTTAATGCTTCCTCATTAATTCCTCTGTATTTTTATTACTACAGTAAATTCTTTAATTATGAGAACAGGCTTTGATTCTCCCCTCACAATTAGGGAAAATAAAGGGCAGGAGAGGTGCAGTGGCGAAATAAAGGCAGGGGCAAACATTGGCTCAGAGCTGGGAGAAACCAGAAATAATTCACGATTGACTAAAGAGAATTTAAGGTTTTCTGTACAAGTTTTATGTCCTTCCCAAAAGACTGTACAAGTCATTAAAAAAAGGTTAGAACCATTTTTCCCCATTGTTACTCACGTTTTCTCAAAGAAAAAATTAGATGTTCCCAACCTAGAGGACAGAAGGTTCAGACATTCTTTCGCATCTCTGTATATCTATACAAAACATGCAAAACAGTAACATTTAAGCCAACTTTGCAGTAAATCAAAGTAATTCTTAAATATGTACCAATGACTTTAGACAGTACTGAATAATATGCAATTTAATAGAGCTTGCTTAATTATGAAAAATAATTTGCATGTTGGTACTTTAATTGCAGGCTGTTCAAGTGCTATTGAAAACCAATGTTCTTTCATTTGGGCATTTATGAAAAGAGCCAGTCAATGGATGCCAATCAAAAATTTATTCTCCTCTCCCTTCTCCACACTAACCACCACTTGTACAGCAAGAAAGATTCAAGCACAAAGGCCGAGAATTTTATTCACACATTAAAATGCCAGAGCTGTCCCATTTAGGAAAGAAACATTCTCCATGTAGCCGCAGAAAATGAAACGCCTGCACTTTTATCTCTTCCAGGGACAAAGAGTCTTTTGGTTACAGCGGCAATTCACTTCCACTTCTTCCTATCTATTGAACATCATTGGTTTCTCCATTGTGGAGGAGACAATACCCAGGTATAGATTGCAGAGCAGCTGCATTTAGTCCACAGATGTGACTCATGGCTTGTCCTACTTGCCACTATCTCACTACCACATTCATTTCTCTATCTCTAGCTTTCTACACTGCTATCACAAAATGCAATGCAAACATGAGGAAAAGGACCTCTTCTCTATTTCCTAAGGAGTCTGATGAGATCTTGCATGTCATTGAATACTCCATCAAACTTCTTTTGGCTTTGTTGGGACCAAGGTAAACTGCCTCAGGATCTTCGTGATGCCACCATCATCACCCTGTACAAAAACAAAGGCGAGAAATCAGACTGCTCAAACTACAGGGGAATCACGTTGCTCTCCATTGCAGGCAAAATCTTCGCTAGGATTCTACTAAATAGAATAATACCTAGTGTCGCTGAGAATATTCTCCCAGAATCACAGTGCGGCTTTCGCGCTAACAGAGGAACCACTGACATGGTCTTTGCCCTCAGACAGCTCCAAGAAAAGTGTAGAGAACAAAACAAAGGACTCTACATCACCTTTGTTGACCTCACCAAAGCCTTCGACACCGTGAGCAGGAAAGGGCTTTGGCAAATACTAGAGCGCATCGGATGTCCCCCAAAGTTCCTCAACATGATTATCCAACTGCACGAAAACCAACAAGGTCGGGTCAGATACAGCAATGAGCTCTCTGAACCCTTCTCCATTAACAATGGCGTGAAGCAAGGCTGTGTTCTCGCACCAACCCTCTTTTCAATCTTCTTCAGCATGATGCTGAACCAAGCCATGAAAGACCCCAACAATGAAGACGCTGTTTACATCCGGTACCGCACGGATGGCAGTCTCTTCAATCTGAGGCGCCTGCAAGCTCACACCAAGACACAAGAGAAACTTGTCCGTGAACTACTCTTTGCAGATGATGCCGCTTTAGTTGCCCATTCAGAGCCAGCTCTTCAGCGCTTGACGTCCTGCTTTGCGGAAACTGCCAAAATGTTTGGCCTGGAAGTCAGCCTGAAGAAAACTGAGGTCCTCCATCAGCCAGCTCCCCACCATGACTACCAGCCCCCCCACATCTCCATCGGGCACACAAAACTCAAAACGGTCAACCAGTTTACCTATCTCGGCTGCACCATTTCATCAGATGCAAGGATCGACAATGAGATAGACAACAGACTCGCCAAGGCAAATAGCGCCTTTGGAAGACTACACAAAAGAGTCTGGAAAAACAACCAACTGAAAAACCTCACAAAGATAAGCGTATACAGAGCCGTTGTCATACCCACACTCCTGTTCGGCTCCGAATCATGGGTCCTCTACCGGCACCACCTACGGCTCCTAGAACGCTTCCACCAGCGTTGTCTCCGCTCCATCCTCAACATCCATTGGAGCGCTCACACCCCTAACGTCGAGGTACTCGAGATGGCAGAGGTCGACAGCATCGAGTCCACGCTGCTGAAGATCCAGCTGCGCTGGATGGGTCACGTCTCCAGAATGGAGGACCATCGCCTTCCCAAGATCGTATTATATGGCGAGCTCTCCACTGGCCACCGTGACAGAGGTGCACCAAAGAAAAGGTACAAGGACTGCCTAAAGAAATCTCTTGGTGCCTGCCACATTGACCACCGCCAGTGGGCTGATAACGCCTCAAACCGTGCATCTTGGCGCCTCACAGTTTGGCGGGCAGCAGCCTCCTTTGAAGAAGACCGCAGAGCCCACCTCACTGACAAAAGGCAAAGGAGGAAAAACCCAACACCCAACCCCAACCAACCAATTTTCCCTTGCAACCGCTGCAATCGTGTCTGCCTGTCCCGCATCGGACTGGTCAGCCACAAACGAGCCTGCAGCTGACGTGGACTTTTTACCCCCTCCATAAATCTTCGTCCGCGAAGCCAAGCCAAAGAAAAAAAAAAAAAAAAAAAGAAACTCAAGTGCCTGGGAACACAGAAGCCTGCAGAAAATGACAAACCTAGCCAAGTCTATCATGGGAACCAATGCCCTGTCCATATAAGACATCTGTACGAGCAGCTGCCTCATACAAAAAAGGTAAAGGTTCCATTATTGTCACGTAGTACTACACTTAGAATGCAACATATATTAAATATTTTAACTTTTGTTCTCCGAGAGGCAGATGGAGTTGCCCCTTTGTCCAGCGCCCCTCACAGAAACCTACAGCACCTGGTGTTCCTAGGCGATCTCCCCTCCAAGTACTGACCAGTCCTGCGCCTGCTTAGCTTCTGAGATCAAGCAATCCAAGTCGTATTCAGGCTTTATGCTTTAAGTACAGCAGCCGAGTACAGAGTCGTTGTCATACCCAGCTCCTGTTCGGCTCTGAATCATGGGTCCTCTACCGGCATCACCTACGGCTCCTAGAACGCTTCCATCAGCGCTGTCTCCGCTCCATCCTCAACATTCATTGGAATGACTTCATCACCAACATCGAAGTACTCGAGAGGGCAGAATCCGCAAGCATCGAATCCACGCTGCTGAAGACCCAACTGCGCTGGGTGGGTCACGTCTCCAGAATGGAGGACCATCGCCTTCCCAAGATCGTGTTATATGGTGAGCTCTCCACTGGCCACCGAGACGGAGGTGCACCAAAGAAGAGGTACAAGGACTGCTTAAAGAAATCTCTTGGTGCCTGCCACATTGACCACCACCAGTGGGCTGATCTCGCCTCAAACCGTGCATCTTGGCGCCTCACAGTTCGGCGGGCTGCAACCTCCTTTGAAGAAGACCGCAGAGCCCACCTCACTGTCAAAAGACAAAGGAGGAAAAACCCAACACCCAATCCCCACCCACCAATTTTCCCTTGCAACCGCTGCAACCGTGTCTGCCTGTCCCGCATCAGACTTGTCAGCCACAAACGAGCCTGCAGCTGACGTGGACATTACCCCTCCATTAATCTTCGTCGGCGAAGCCAAGCCAAAGTAAGAAGAAAGAAGAATGAAACAGCAGCCAACATCATAAAGGATTCCAATCACTTTTGTGACCATCTCTTCTCACTATTAACTTCAGACATAAGGTATAGCGGAAGCCTGTAGTCTGGTATCTCTGGGCCAAAATTGTCAGGCTGTTGAACCTTCCTATAATACCCTTTCCAGAAGACTACTCCAGGAACAAAGATGTGTCTGCACTATTAGAAGATAAAACAGTAGAGCCTTCAGTCCGCCATGTTGTGCCAACAGATATAAACCTACTCCACGATCAATCTAACCTTTCCCTCCCTTATAGCCCATAACCCATTTCTTACATCCTCATACCTATCCAAGGGTCTCTTTCAATTATGCTATTTTATCAGCCTCAACCACTACCTCAGATAGGGCATTCCAAGTACCCACCACTCTCGGTTTAAAAAAACGACATATGACATCTCCCTTAAACTTTCCTACACTCATCCTAAATAGATGTCATCCAGTATTGGCCATGCCCACCTTGGGAGAAAGGTGATGGGTGTTGACTCTCATAATTTCATACACCTCAATTAAATTGCCTCTCTATTCTGTCACTCCAAGGAGAAAACCATAGCTCACTCAACCTTTCTTCATAAGACGTTCTCTGATCCAGGTAACATTGTCTGCATCCTCTCTAAAGTTTCCACATCCTCCTCCAATGAGGCAATGAAACTGAACACAGTACTCTGTGTGGTCCAACCAGTTGTATAGAGTTCCAACATTATCTCACAGCTCGAGAACTCAATTCTGCATCTAATTAAGGCCAGCACACCAAGTGCCTTCTTAACCACCCTACCTGAGTGGCAGTTTAGAAGGATCTATGGACTTGGACCCATATCCCTCTGTTCTTCACACTGCTAATAATTCTGCCATCAACTATTGTAACGTCACGTTTATTTTTGCATTAACTACAAATATGAATATTTATCAATCCTTTCATATTTATTATCTTTTTATTCTCATGTGGTAATACAATTTATGAGTGATTTTACGTACTTGTGTCGCTGCAGAAAGCAAGGACATTTCCAGTGCATTTGTCCATTGTCATACATATATGACAATTAACTCCGGTCATCACCATCAATGCAGTTTTCTGATTTAACTTTGTGCAGCTCACTCTTTCTTTCTCATTTTATTTTAGCTTAATTTAAAAAATAGTTTAGAGTAGCATAACATAGAAATTAGCCTTTTTTTTAAATTTAGAAATACAGGCCCTTCCAGCCCATGAACCCATACCACCACCCAATTACACCCATTACCACCCCCACATGTCTTTGGAACATGGGAGGAAACCGGAGTACTGAGGAAACCCACATGGTCACAGGGGGAATGTACAAACTCCTTGTAGACAGCAGTGAATTTGAACCAGGGTCACTGGTCCTGACAGATATGCTAAGCATGCCAACCTAACCCATTCAGTCCACCATGATGTTTACATAACCTCCTTGTATCCATCTATACCTTTCCTATCCAAGTATTTGGCTAAATGCCTTTTAGACGGTGTATCAGCCTCTACCACCTTCTTTGGCAGCTCACTGCAGATAACCACCAACCTATGTGTGGAAAAAAAACATATGCCTCAGATCTCCTTTAAATTTCTCCCCTTTCACTTAAAACTGTGCTCTTTCATTCGCTATTTCCCTCTCCTGGAAAAAGGATCTATACCACCCATACAGAATCTCTGTAAGGTCACCGCTTGGCCTAAATAAACCTAAATATCATGTAAACCTAAATTTACAAACATAGCCAGCTTCACAATGAACCTCTTTCTGTAGCATGGAGACACAACCTGTACACCAATACCCCAAGTGCCGTTTAATCCATCTTTGGTACAGCTGCAACATGACACCCAAACTCTTGTCATCAAAGTCTTGGTTCATGAAGGCAAGCATACCAAACTACAAACAAGTCTCTGACTGGAGTGATCTGTCAAAAGCCATCTGGGTGCATGGGGGTCCATCCCAAGGACAAAGCTGTTTTCTGGAATAAGGTTTGCAATGTAATTGGATCCAATGGTTTATTGATAAGTTGATCTTGTGCCATATGTCACATTTCAATCTCAATATTGTGGAAATGCTTTGCAAAGGGATTATTAGTATTTGATGTCATTGTTTAGCCACATAGCTACTGGCTCAATATCTTTTAAATTTCAGAGGTAACTATGGTGTCTACACCACAGTCATTTGCATGATCACATTTAGTTAAATGCTTCTACTTTGAAAATCATTTCAGAGGCTAGTCAGTGGGATGAGGCTCATGACACGAGGAGTGAAGTAATGCTCAGTTGCCTAAAATAATAGTCATAATTTTTCTTAAAACAAAAACTTTCCCTGAAAACATTCAGCTTTTCCTAGATTGTTCAGGAATTGATTCTCTCAACATGCATTGGAACCAGGACCCAAAAAGTTTTCTTTGTATCTCACTGACCAGAAATCAATTTTGCGTTCAAGATGCACTTTGATTACCATGAACACAATAATTCACAGAATGGACTGGAAAAACAGATGCTGAGAGAGGAGAAGGAAAAGTTCACTTAGACAAAGGAGTTGGCTGTTACTGCCTCTGTGCTTAAAAAAAAAGTAAGTTTATCACAGACATAAAATGCTATTTAAAAAACAAGTCAGAAACAATTTCTAAAAAAATCTTTGAGAACATTTTACCGATTTTGACTGTAGACAAAAACAATTGCCTTTCAATAACAGAAAAAAATGTAAACAAAAAATTCAGAAAATGTTTGAAAAAAACTCAGCAGGTCAGGCACCATCAGACAGAGGGACTTTGACCCAGGATGTTGTTTTTATTTTGGACGGATGCCGCTCAATCTATTGAATTTTTTAAAGCATTTTCTGCCTCCCAGTGACAATGAAATATTCGGCACGGTTGGTGTAGCTGTTAGCACCACTCCTTTGCAGCGCCAGTGATCGGGACCTGGGTTTGAATCCCACGCTGTCTGTAAGGAGTTGGGATGTTTGCCCTGTGCCCATGTGGGTTTTTCCTGGAGGCTTCGGTTACCTCCCACTGTTCAAAACGTACCGGGGGTGTTGGTTAATTGGGTGTAAATTGGGCGGCATGGACTCATGAGCCAAAATGGCTTGTTACCGTGCTGTATGTCTAAATTTAAAATTCCCGAAACAACATGCTAATTTAAATTGACTATTAAATGATTAAGTATTCAAATGCTCCCTTACCTGTGTTTCGACATCCTTCATGTTGCAGAAAGGTGGCTCTCCTCTGGACAAAACAATTTGATTCATTGCCGATCTCGACATCTGCCCTGGTATGTAGAAATTCAATGGAAAGGGGATTCTTGAAGCAAACCAAGGTCGGGTCAGATTGCAGTAATTCTCGATGTCAACCCAGAAAGCGTGCAGCTGTACAGAATTGTCATTAGGGGCACCATTTATCAGTATTAGCAAGCAAAAAATATTAGAAACTTGCACAGTAAACAAATGCTTGTTCAATAATCTTAGGAGACACAGGGACCTGGTTCAGAACAGAATATTTTAAATTATCAAAGAATTTCATTAGGCATTAGGGTAAATATTTAATCATGTGCTAATTATATGAAGGAACCATTTCTTAAGGATCAAATAGAAAATTTAATCAATAAATCAGTGAAGAATGATACAAATATAAAAGTAAGGGAATTATGTTATAGCTGAATAAAACTTTGGTTAGGCAACATGGAATATTGTGGGGTATTCTGGTCGCATCATTACACGATGGACGTAGAAGCTTTGAGGATATGAGTTATGGGGGGAGAGGTTAGACAAATTTGGGCTGTTTGCTCTGGAGTGTTGGAGCCCAAGAGGAGACCTGATAAAAATTTATAAAATCATCAGACAGTCAGAATCTCTTACCCTGGGTTAAAATATCAGAGGACATGCATTTTAGGTGGGGGATGGGGAGAAGCTTAAAGAAGGGGTGTAAGGAAACTTCCCTCTCCCACCCTGCCTCTGCACGGAGAGGTAGGCACCTGGAATGAACTGGCAAAAGTAGCTGTGGAAGTGGATCTGACAGTAGTTTAAAGGGTTTCTCGATTAAACACACGGATATGCAGGGAACAGAGGGACAGGTATCAGGTGTAAGCAGCAGTGTTAGTTTAATTTGGGCAACCCTATAGGCTGAAAGGCCTGTTCCTGTGCTGAACTGTTCTACATTCTAATGACAAAAATTTGCCTTACATTTAATTAAAAAGAGCAGAATTTTGCTGAAAGTTTCTATTATTTCTCCAACTTTCATTTGTCAAGAGTGTTAGTTCATGGTCTGAAGGAGCATGATCAGGAATAGATCACGCACCAAATTGTTTAAAAAGAAGGTCACCAATTTAAGACAAAGGAAGTAATTTCTTTTCTTCAAAGAAGCTTAGGCCTTTGGAACACCAACTCATCTCATCTTCATGCAATACTTTAAGGCAAAGCGACATATTCTTGATAGATAAGGGAAAGAGGGGGGGAGATTGGGCAACAACAGCTAGAGTAAATGCAGAGATGAGGTCACGATCAGTATGTAAATAGTGGCAGAGGTGAGAGAGGCTGAGAGGCCTGCTTCTCACCCCACTTAATTTTGATCTTAGTATTTCAGTGTGCTATCTTTGTTCATTGTAAATGTGAGAATAATCTGATACTTCTACAGTATACTCCCATGTTACAGAGGAGCTGGTTCCAAGAAAACTCTCCATATAGCGATTTTCTGTAACACAATCCCTGCATTCCTTATTGAATCCCTAAGTGGAACTGCATTCCAGGCTACGTTGCTCATTTCACAATCACTTTGATCCAGAAGACCCTGGAGTGCCACAGATCTTGGAATACCTCTAATATTGGGATGTGATTTGAACGCTTAAACCATTTAGAGTGTTGCTAATGCCTAATCAGCAACTATTTTTTCGAAAAGGTTTCCTTCTTGGGGGGAAAAAGGGGATTATGATGAACAACTTCAAGTTGAACACAAAGGTAATTTCAGATTTGCTGCATCACGTAGGAAGTTGGAGAATCATTAAATTAACTTTAATTGAATTTAGCATTAAGCAGATACTCGCCACCAATGTAAAAAAAAAATGCATCGTAGGTCTTGCAACATTGATGAGATATTTCTGCCATCTTGAATCTTCCTGAAGACAATAAATACTATTGTTCAGTACATTCACTATGCTATTGCCTTAAGAACATGTATATCAACATGCATTCAATCTATATCAATGTAATGGAGAAATTTTCCAAAAGTTTTTCCTGAAATTGGCTGCAGGTTTTTTCCTTGTTCTTTCACACACCCCCCCCCCCCCCCACACCCACCCAGGATCCTCACTACTAGCATAGTAGGCAGAATGTAGTAGAGTAGTGGTGAAGGAGGGAATGCGGGGTACAGAGCACGGGATTGACAGGGAGAGTGTGGGTATGGAGCCCATGGAAGGGGAATGTCCCTCTTGTAGGATGTGGATTGTTAGGGAAGTCAGTAGTTTCCCTGATGACTCAAATGAGAGAAGTGCATCCAGCTGATGCTCCTGACAAACCATGTTAAGGCTTTGGAGCAGGAACTGGATAAACTCTGGAGCATTCGGGAGGCAGAAGGAGTGATAGATAGGAGTTACAGGATCTCTATTACACCAAGGAGACAGGAAGAGGTAAGATGGATTACAGTTAGGAGAGAGAGGGAATAGGCAGGCAGAACAGGGCCCCCAGTGGGAATCCCCCCCTGAAAAACAAGTATACTGTAGAGGAGGATGACCTATTGGGTATAAGCCATGGCAATCAGGACTCTGGCACAGAGTCTGGTGCTCTGGCTAAGAAGGGAAGGGGGATAAAGAGGCGAGCTGTAGTGATAGAGGATTCCATAGTTAGGAAGACATGTGAGAGGTTCTGTGGAGGAGATCGTGAATCCTGGATGGTACGTTGCCTCCCTGGTGCCAGGATATGAAATATCTCAGATCGAGTTCACAACATTCTTAGATGGGAGGGTTATCAGTCAGATGGCGTGGTCCATGTAGGGACCAATGACATAGGTAGGAAGGGTGAGGAGGACCTGCAAGGAGAGTTCAGGGAGTTAGGCATTCGATTGAAGAAGAAGACCTTAGTGATCTCAGGATTGCTTCCCATGCCACATGCTGGAGAGGTTAGAAATAGAAGAATAAGGCAGCTTAATACGTGGCTGAGGGCTTAGTGTAGTAGTGAGGGTTCTGTTCCAGGGAAGGTGGGATCTGTACTAATGGGACAGATTGCCTCTGAACTGGAAGGGGATTAATATCCTTGCAGGTAGGTTTGTTAGTCTTGCTCCGATGGGGAACCAGACTGTTAGAGCCGTTACTGAGGAGGATGATAAAGGTCATGCGAGGATCGCATGTAGAGACAGAAATCAAAGGTTTGTACATGATAGAAATATTCTCAGGTGTATTTATTTTAATGCAAGGAGTATTGTTGGAAAGGCTGACGATCTTAGGGTATGGATTGAAGTGGGATTATGACATTATTGCTATTGTTGAAATTTGGTTGCAGGAGGGGCAGGACTGGCAACTTAATGTTCCAGGATTCCGCTGCTTCAGACGTGATGAGGGGAAGGGATGAAAGGGGGAGGAGTTGTATTGCTAGTCAGGGAAAATATCTCAGCTGTACGAAGTAAGGACAGGAAGGAGGGTTTATCTACAGAGGCCATATAAGTGGAGTTGAAGAATGGGAAAGGTGTGACCACACTGATAGGGTTGTATTATAGACTGTCCAATAGTCAGAGAGAATTAGAGGAGCAAATCTGTAGAGAGACAGCAGCCCGATGTAAGAAGCAGAAAGTTGTGATGGTAGGAGATTTTAACTTTCCAAATATTGATTTGGATTCCCATACTGTGAAAGGGCTGGATGGTTTGCAGTTTGTGAAATGTGCTCAGGGAAGTTTTCTAAATCACTATATAGAGTTATCAATGAGAGAGAATGCAGTATTTGATCTCCTATTAGGAAACAAGACAGGTCAGGTGACAGATGTATGTAAAGACAAATATTTTAGGTCCAGTGACAATAATTTAATTTTTAATTTAGACATACAGCACTGTATGCCTAAAGAAATCTCTTGGTGCCTGCCACATTGACCACCGCCAGTGGGCTGATATCGCCTCAAACCGTGCATCTTGGCGCCTCACAGTTTGGCAGGCAGCAACCTCCTTTGAAGAAGACCGCAGAGCCTACCTCACTGACAAAAGGCAAAGGAGGAAAAACCCAACACCCATCCCCAACCAACCAATTTTCCCCTGCAACCGCTGCAATCGTGTCTGCCTGTCCCACATCGGACTTGTCAGCCACAAACGAGTCTGCAGCTGACGTGGACTTTTTACCCCCTCCATAAATCTTCGTCCGCGAAGCCAAGCCAAAGAAAGAAACAGCACTGTAACAGGCCATTTTTGCCCACGAGTCAATGCTGCCCAATTTGCACCCCATTAACTTACGCCCCATTAACATACACCACCCCCCCCGGTATGTTTTGAATGGTGGGATGAAACTGGAGCCCCCAGGAAAAATCCATGCAAACACAGGGAGATCATACAAACTCCTTTCAGACGGTGTGGATTCGAACTGAAGTCCGGTCCCAATTGTTGGTGCTGTAAAGACGGAACCGTTCTGCCCTTACCTTCAGTAATGACATTATCAAGATGATTATGGAAAAGGATCTCTGGTCCTCATAATGGGATTCTTTATTGGAGGAAGGCAAATTTTGTGGAAATTATAAAGGATCTAGGAAGAGTGGATTGGGATATTCTGTTTTCTGACAAGGGTGTGTTAAGTAAGTGGAAGGCCTTCAAAGGTGAAATTTTGAGAGTGTAGAGTTTGCATGTTCTTGTTAGGATTAAAGGGAGAGTAAACGGGCATAGGGAACCCTGGTTTTCAAGGGATATTGGTGATCTGGTTTACAAGACAAGGGATGTGTATCGCAAGTATAAGCAACAAGGAGCTAATGAGGTACATGAAGTGTACAAAAAAAATACTCAAGGAGGAATTCAGGAAGGCAAAAAGAAGACATGAGGTTGCTTTGGCAGATAATGTGAAGGTAAACCTGAAGGATTTCTACAAGTAGATTAAGAGTAAAAGGATAACAAGGGACAAAATTAGTCCCTTAGAGGATCAGTGATCAACTATGTGTGGAGCCTCACGTAATAGGGGAGATCTTAGTTTTTTTTGCATAGTATTTACTCAGAAAACTGGCATAGTGTATAAGGAAGGAAGGGAAACAAGCAGAAGTGTCATGAAACAGATGGAGATCAAGGAGGAGGAGGTGCTTGCTGCCTTACAGAGAATAAAGGTAGATAAATCCCCCGAGCTGGATATGATATTCCCTCAGACCTTGAGGGAGATAAGTGTAGAAATTACAGGGACCCTGGCAGATATATTCAAAATGTGAAGGTGAAGTGCCAGAGGATTGGAGAGTAGCTCATGTTGTCCCGTTATTTAAAAAAAGGCTCCAAAAATAAACCAGGTAATTATAGGCCAGTGAGCTTGACATCAGTAATAGGTAAATTATTGGAAGGAGTTCTGAGAGAGAAGATATATAGGCATTTGGACAGCCATAGGTTGATTAAGGACAGTCAGCATGGCTTCGTGAATGGTAGATGATGTTTAACGAATATTGTAAGAGTTTTTCAATGAGCTTACCAAGAAGGTAGATGAAGGCTGTGGATATTGTCTACATGGACTTAAGTAAAGCCTTTGACAAGGTCCCACATGGGAGGTTAGTTCAGAAGGTTAAGACACTAGTATCCATGGAGAGGTTGTAAACTGGATTCAAAATTGGCTATGTGGGAGAAAACAGAGAGTGGTAATGGATGATTGCTTCTCAGACTGGAGGCCTGTGATTAGTGGTGTGCCTCAGGCATCTGTGTTGGGTCCATTGTTGTTTGTTGTCTATATCAGTGATCTGGATGATAATGTAGTAAATTGGATCAGCAAGTTTGCTGATGACACAAAGATAGGAGGCGTTGTGGACAGAAAAGATTTTCAAAGCTTGCAGAGGGATCAGAACCAACTGGGAGAATGGGCCAAAAAATGGCAGATGGAGTTTAATGCAGACAAGTGTGACATGTTGCATTTTGGAAGGGCAAACCAAGGTAGGACATAGACAGTAAATGGTAGGTACGTGAGGAGTGCAGAGGAGCAAAGAGACCTGTACATTGTTCCCTGAAGGTGGCATCACAGGTGGACAGGGTTGTAAAGAAATCTTTTAGCATCTTAGCCTTTATAAATCAAAGTATTGAGTATAGGAGTTGGGATGTTATGTTGACGTGTTTTTTAAGACATTGGTGAGGCCAAATTTGGAATATTGTGTGCAGTTCTGGGCGCTTAACTACAGGAAGGTTATCAATAAGATTTGAAAGAGTGCAGAGAAGATTTATTAAGATGTTGCTAGGTCTTCGGGAGTTGAGTTACAGGGAAAGATTAAATATGTTAGGACTTTATTCCTTGAAGCAAAGAATGAAGGGAGATTTGATAGAAGTTTACAAGATTATGAGGTATCGACAGAGTGGAAGTGAGCAGGCTTTTTCCACTTAGATTGGGGGCACTAAATACGAGAGGTCATAACTTTAAGATGAAAGGGGAAAGGTTTAGGGGGAACATTAGGGTATAGTTTTTCACTCAGAGAGTGGTGGGAGTGTGGAATGAGCTGCCATCTGATATGGTGAATTGCAGGCTCAATCTTAAGAATAAATTGGATAGATACATGATGGGAGAGGGCTGGAGGGTTACGGAATGGAAGCAGGCCAATGGGACTAGTGGAATAATGGTCGGCATAGAAGGGCCGAATGGCTTGTTTTTTGTGCTATGGTTCTAGTGATTATTAAGTTGCCAAAATTGTCACCCAGTTTACACAAGTGTTAGAAATCTACACAGTAATGTCACAAAATCATGAACAACTAGCATTTAGCAGATTTCAGACAAGTAAATCATGCAATTGTATGGAACAGATATAAATCTGGGATTAGTTGAGTGGTTGGCGTCAGTACATTTGCTTCTATCTACGCAGAGTCCAACAGTGGACTTGTTGGTTGGGATTTCCAGCATTAAAGTGAGAATTCATTACTATAATTCTATGCTAGTCAATCCCGTACAGTATTTTAATTAGTTCTTGCTCTATTAACGCACTTACAATTTTTTTTGTGAAGGAACCCCATTTATTTTTGTTATACAAATTACACAAGAGCTATTTTTAATTCTATACATCAAAAATTTTGGTAGCATTTTGTAAATTCCACAAGGGCTCATTTCCATTACCTGAACTGCCACAGTGAGAGGTAACACTGGACCAGCAAGGAAGCTAAAAGTAACCCACATTTCCCAAACCCTTTGGAGAGAAAAGTAGTCAAAAAATATCTACTGACGGGGTTCAAAGAGAGTAGTATTACAGCATTTAATGTGAAGAGACCAAAACAAAGTTTATTCAAGAGTCCTTTAGATGAGCAAACTAAAGATTACAAAGCAGGACTCATTAAATTCAGATCGACAAGTTTAAATGAGATGTAAATAAAAACTGCTTAATGTGTAATGCCAGAGAATGTGCAACTTGATTTTTTTTTTACCAAGGCTGGACGTAGCTTCTCTTCAATCAATGCTATAAATGCCAAAGTGTCAGCTCCCTGTTTGGCCGTTAGTTCGTAGTCAGCATTGTATTTCTGTTAAATGAAATAAAGAGTGAATAAAGCAATAGATGCATCCTTTAAACTGTTCCAATGCTCTTCATTCTCATTAAGATTCTCTCCTGCCAACACTTCCCTGTGAACTACATCCTATAATATTACCAAATCAATATCATGCATTTTGCATCCATCACCACCAGACTTTCATGCCAATATTTCTTTCAGTGAGAAGTGCAATCAGCTTAGACACCTCTTCATTGAGGTCATCCATTGCTTCTCAATAAACATTAATATTCCTTTGCTAGGTTCTTTTTTGGTGGACAACTGTAGAGAAAATACATAGAATCTGCAACATAGAACATGGCTCAGCCAAGGTAGTGCATGTCTGTATTTTTTCTTCATCTGAACATCCTCTGCCTGTTCTTTAACATTTATATTCTTCTTCATTCTGCATCAATTCTTTACTAAAACAAATCACATTTGTTTCAACAATGTGATAATGAACTCCATGTTCTCACTACTAATTCTTTTCCTGATTCATCTTCAGCTATATTGCACTGTTCTGGTCTATCCTACCAAATCGGTCCTTTAATGTCACACTCTTGTCTTCATCCAGAGAAAAGAGACAGCACATTGGTATAGGAGCTTCCCCTCAGTTGCAGAAAGGTGGTGGTGGGGGAGGGGGGGGTGGGGTGGAAAGAGAGAGAGAGAGAGAGAGAGAGAGAGAGAGAGAGAGAGAGAAAGGGTGTGTGTGGGGCAAAAAAAGATAATTGATGAGTCTAGGTTTAAGATGAGAAGGAGAAGGTTTAAAGGGCATTGGAGTAAATTTTTCTCCATGCAAAAGACAGTTAATATCTGGACTGATCTGGCAGACGAGGCCTTCTATGATGGCAGATGGTACATTGTTTCCCTAGTTCCAGCATCAAGTTATCACTGAATGGTCAGAGAAAGGAAGCATGTGAACGCTCAGAGATTATAGTTCGTATTGATATCAACAGTACAGGGGTAAAGAGTTCAGGGAAATGGAGAGGCAAGATCTTGGAAGATAGTAATTTTTGGATTGCTCCCATTGGCAGGCATTAGTCAGTTCAGTCTCTAAAATATTTAATCAATTCTGAATCCCATGCATCTTTACCTTCTGGATCAGCCTACTAAGGGGTTCCTCAAACACCTTAGTGAATCCACTGCCCCACCCATATCAGCCATCTCCTTAAAAAATGTTAAATTTGCATATCATGACCTGCCCTGCACAAAGCCAGGTTGGCTGTCCCGATCATGATTATGTCTATCCAAAGGTGCACAAATTCTATTCCCAAGTACCCTCCCCAAAAGCTTCCCTACCATTGATGTGAGGCTTGCATGCCTATAATTTTCTGGATTATTCCTAATCCCCTTACCGAATAAAGGTACAACTTTGGCTATTCACCAGGACATTGCCTGTTGCTACCATGGACAGTAAACTCTTTGACAATGCACAATCTCCTTTCTCGCTTCTTTTAATAACCTGTGATATATCCCTTTAGGCCCTGGGGACAACCATCTTAATGGTCTTCAAAGACCCAGTGCCACCTCTTTCTTTTCTTTTGCAATATTTTTATTAACATTGAAGTTTCACATTCAAAAATGCAGAGTACAAATTCAAAAGAATACATTACAATTAAAACATATCATTTAATCCAGGGTACTCACATTTTAATCAAACAGATTATATTCTATTAATATTTTATATTAAAAAAGGAAAATCTAAACCCACTATCAAGAAAGAAGCTGTTTGTCCAAAAAAAGTCAGAAATCTTATCAAAGTGATAAATTACTTCATTAGTCAACATTTTTACCTTCATAACAAATCAAAGATTATAAAAGTAATTCAAAAAGGGTCCCCAGAGTGTTTGAAGATTTACTTTCAAATTGGAAATTGAGCACCTAATCTTCTCTAAATTTAAACATGACATGATGTCACGTAGCCATTAAGCATGATTAGGTGGGGTAACATCCCTCTATCTGAGCAACATCGCCTGCCTAGCCATAAGAGAAATAAAAGCTAATTCATGCAGCTCAGATGCTGTTAAAGTTATTTCACTCTCTCCAACAATACTAAATAAAAAGTTAAGGGATTAAGTTTAAAATTTACTTTGGCGGCGGAGGGGGGGGGGGTGGGTGGGTGGTAACGCTGAAGATCTGAGCAGATGTGTTTTGAAAGAGCTCTCCATAAAAGGCATTAAAGAGACAGTCTGAAAGCACAAAAAAAAAATCAGAATTTTATCATCAAAAATGGATAACACTAATGCAACAAAAGCAGAAGAAAGAGCTCAGCCAGGAACATCAAGTGGAAGCCCGATGAGGAGCAGATCAGGAGGGACCATGGGACTGGTTGAAGCCAGAAGAGCTGTGGAGTGATAGAGTCAACATCCTGAACAAGATGGAAACTTTGTGTACTCGTTTCACAAGTGATAAGAGACATCAAAAAAGATACCGGAAATTAAATAAATCGTGGAAAGTTTAAGGGAACAAATGACTCAAGTGGAGGCTGAGCTGAATAAAATACAGGCTGAAGGCTCCAGAAGAAAAAGGAAAAGCATGGGACACAGACAAAAAAGGACTAATTGACAAGATCGATCATATGGAAAATTTCAGCAGACGTAACAATGTAAGAATCATTGGACTGAGAAAAAGAATCGAGGGAAAAGACTCGGTGAGTTTCTTTGAAACATGGATCCCACAAATACTGGGACAAAGCAAGTTAAAATGCAAAGTTGTAAATTGAAAGGACTTTCCAGACCCTCGAACCCAATACAAAGTAATGTTTTTTCAGGACTTTAGCCCTGCCTTAGTCAAACAAAGAAAGGAATTTGATGAAGTAAAGAGACAACTGTGATCTAAAAACTTTAGATATTCAATGACTTACCCAGCGGTGTTGATGGTGAATGTCTCAGAAGGTAATCGACAAATTTTCAAGAATAAAGAAGTGGAAGAATTTTTAAGAAAATTATGAAAAGATTAAAGTCGCCAGATGAGAAGATTGAAAAAAACTTTTAAAAATGGGTCTAACTGAAAGACATTTTTTTTATTTAGTAGAACTGAACCATCTTGTTTTTACTGCTAAAAATCATTGTAATTTAGATGGTGAGCTCTGGAAAGAAAGGAAGTGGTGAAGAAAGTGGCAGGTGGGAGCTCCGATTTAAGGTGGAAAAATGGCACCGGGAGAGGAGCGGTTGTAAAAGTTGGCACTAAAGGGAGGGGCTCTTCTTCTTCGGAAGATTCTGTGGGAAGTTTTTTGCGGACTTCTGGGTTCTAATATTAATGTCACCTTCAGAACTATGGATACGTGTGTGTTTCTTAAAGGAGAAATGTATATGCTTCTTAAAAGGGAAATGTTTCTTACAAGTGAAATTAAAAAGGAAATGTCTCTTAAAAAGGAAATGTTACAGTACTTTTTTTAAAATTGGAAAGCTTTTATTATTATACAACATTTGTTTGAAAAATGGTATGGATAAAACACTAAAGTTTATGAGTCTTAATATTAACGGGATAAATGGGATGAGGATGAAAAGCGTCTTCACATACGTAAAAAATTTAAAGCGGATATAATCTTTTAGCAGGAAACACACCTAACCAAATTGGAACATGATAAATTAAAAAGAAGATGGGTGGGACAGATTATATCGTCTTCCTTTGGTTCAAAGGCAAAAGGATTAGCAATTCTAATTAATAAAAATACACCAGTGTTAATAGAAGACACTTCTATTGATCAAACCAGAAGGTATGTAATGGCACATTATAAAATTTGTGGAGAAGCATGGACATTTATGCATAGTTATGGACCAAATTATGACAATGAAACCTTTATGAAGGATATCTTCTTAAAAACAGCAGAGGGGTGACAAAATATATTAGTTGGAGGAAATGTAAAGGTTAAAACCTTGTGTTAATGATTTTTGATTATTTAATTACTTTCCCTTTAAGGATTAATTGTTTTTGTAGAGTTACGATAGTTCCTGTAATGTCATATGTCGTAATATCTGAGCAGATGAGGAGCCCATTCTTGGAATAACCATGGAAGGAGAGGAAGCTCCCTCGAGAAACTCTTCTTTGAATTCATCATTATTATTATTAATCATTTATTATCATTTCAATTCCTTTATATTTGTTTGAAGATGAGTATCGTTATCATTTACAAATATGCTTTGGTTTACTCATCATTATGAAGTGCGAAGCTATGAAAATATTTATTTGCTTTTATCAATGAAAAATCAAAGCTATTTACAGCTGCAATTACGAAGTTTGATTTATTTGGATGAATGAGATACAATTCAGAATATCAAGGCTTACTTTTCTTGGAAGGTGACATGTTTTGAGATTGAGAAATAATAGAACCTGGGAAGTGTCATCTTCTGGAGATTTTAATTTTTGCTTGGATCTAATACTAAATAAATCTGCAAGAACCATAATGAGGACAAAAGCAGCAAAAACCACAAGTTCATATATTAAGGATCTAAATCTTATTGATATATGGAGGTAATTAAATCCCACAGAGAGACTACTCCTTTTACTCAAGGGTGTAGGATTCACATACTAGGATTGGCTTGTTTTTAATGTCAGCCCAGTTAAAAAGTAGAGTGATAAAAGCAGAATACCTAATGAGGCTTCTATCAGACCACTCACCAGTAACATTAACTTTTGCAATAATGAAAAAGCATGAGAAAGTATAAAGATGGCATCTTAATACCACACTACTTAAAATAACAGACTTCTGTGAATTTATAAAGAGACAGTGTAATTTATATATATTTGGGAGAAAAATTGGAAAAATTAGAGTAGGTTATATACATACACACATTTTAAAACATGTTATTTGAAATACTGAATTCATATTCAGTGAACTTTACAGAAACTATGGAGAATGCTATGCACATTCCACAAGTATGTGCTAATTGAAATGATGTCATCAAATGAATCGAATGGAGACAGGTCATCTATGTTGGAACATTTTTACAAGGCTTCTGACCTTTCTGCTAGCCTGAAAGAAAGAGGTTACCATCTGGAGAACCCTGATGGGGCAAGTTTCATCAGCAAGACATTGAGGTGACTAATGGTGGTACCTCAGTTGTGGAAATCCTGGAACAACAAATCTCTCTCTGCAAACTTCCAAGAACCTTCTTGAGCAGTAAACATTTAACTTTCGAGCACCAAAGCCTGATGAACTTTATACATGTTAAATGCTGGGCACAGTAGCAGAATTGCCTGGAACCAGTGAACTTGGAAGAATAAGAAGTGAGATTGAACTGTGAACCAAAGAACTTTTAAATTTACACACACATCATTCACGTGCACTTAGAATTAGAAGGGGGTTAATTTTAGTTACTTAAGTTAATAGAGATAAGTTAAAGTTTGATACTCTTTTTATGTTTAAAGATAATTAAAACAACTTTTGTTTAAGTAACCATATGTCATGGTGAATACTTATTGCTGCTGGGTTTTGGGGTCCTCTGGGATCATAACAACAGATAGAAATATTTTGTGAAACAAATCAGCATCTACTAACAATAGTTTTTTGATGGGCCACACTCAAAGCATATTTGAGGGGACAAATTATATCCTACACAACAAATCTTAAGAAAGAATATATAGCAGAAGTAAGTAGTTTGGAGAAAGAAATTATAGAATTAGGAAAAAAAAATCAAAGAACAGAACTAAAAGAAGAATACAAATTACTGGAGAATAAAAAGCTAAGATATAATACAACACAAACATATAGAACAGATAAAGCTATATTAAAAACTAAACAACAATACTACACTTTAGGTGAATGGGCACATAAAGTTTTATCTTGGCGGATTAAAACAGAAGAGTCATCAAGAATGATAAATGCTAATAAAAAAAAGACAGACACTTTAGCATATAAACAAAAGGAAATGAATGACATTTGTAGACTTTACACAAAATTATACAAATCAGAATTACTAGGAGACGAGAATGAAATGGAAGAATTTTTGTTGAGTGTTGAACATCCAAAACTAGAAGAGGGTGAAAGGATAGAACTAGACACCCCCTTTACAATGGAAGAAATTGAAAAGGCTCTGGGTACCCTATGGGCTAATAAATCACCAGGAGAGGATGGATTCCCACCTGAGTTTTACAGACAATTTAAAGAATTATTAATTCACCTGTAAATGGATGTTCTGGACCAAGCAGTAGAAACACAGACCCTCCCAGGATCATTCTCAACTGCGATCATTATAGTGTTACCAAAAAAAAAGGGACCCCTTAAAAACTTCATCATATAGACCAATATCCCAATTAAATGCTGATTACAAGATACTAGTGAAACATTGGCTAATAGGTTAGGACAATATTTACCAAAATTGATACATACAGATCAAGCAGGATTTGTTAAAGGAAGACATTCCTCAAATAGTCTAGGAAAATTATTTAATATAACAGACATGGAAAATTTCAAACGGAATCCAAAATAAGGTACAAAATCCTTTATCCAGACATGTAAAATCTGGAAAGCTCCATAATCCGACAAGTGGGGAGAGAGATGGCAGCGCGAATCGGGCGGGTGGGAGTCCGGCAGCTTGTGTCAGTTGGGCGGAAGGGAGAGACCAATAGCGTGAGTTGGGCGGGCAGGGGTGGGGGGGGGGGAGACAGCAGCGCGACTAGAAGGAGATGGAGTGGATATGGCAGCACAATTCAGGTGGATTTAAATCTGTCTTTCCAAAATCTGGAAAAATCCGAAATTCGGAACACACTCTCCCCCAAGTGTTCCGGATAAAGGATTGTGTACCTGCATTAGTCTCCCTGGATGTGGAAAAAGCATTTGACTGTTTTGAATGGCCCTTTCTATTTAAAGTACTGGAAAAAATTTGGCATAGCAGAACATTTATAAACTGTTTAAAAACTTTATACCATAAATCACAATCAGATCTCAGCAGTGTTCCCCTTGAGTAAATTGAGTTGACTGGGATTCCCCCTGTCACCAGTGCTTTCTATTTTAACTAGGGAGATAATAAAGGGATCCAAGTACAAAAGGCTTTAAAGTTGGACAAGAAGAACATTAAATTAGTATATTTGCTAACGATGTGATACCTATCAAACCCATCTAAATCTTAGGAAAAATTACAAACAACACTAAAAAAATATGGAAGAATATCAGGTTATAAAATAAAAATGAACAAAAGCAAGATAATGCCATTAACAAATTTTGAATATGAAAGATAGCAAAAAGGAATACGGATGGAATAAAATATCTTGGAATAGCAACAGACAACTTATACAATCTGTACAAACTAAATTATATTCCCCTTCTTGGGAAGATAAAAAGGGACCTGCAGAAATGGAGAGACTTACCGATTACTTTAGTGGGAAGGATTAATTGCGTCAAAATAAAAGTGATACCAAGACTGCAGTATCTATTTCAATCACTACCTATTCTGTTACCTAAAACCTTCTTTAAACTACTAAACAATCACATTAGACAGTTCCTATGGAATAATAAGGTACCAAGAATCGCATTGGAAAAACTGACATGGGATTTAGACTGCCAGTTTTAAAAAAAATTAGCCTTCTTCAGTGAAGACAAGCCCACGCTCTTGGATTCAGATGAGAATGTACTTAATGGGGGAAGCAAAGAATTTTATTTATAAATGGAGTGCCAAGTCACAAGAAAAAAAAGACAGATAATCCCATATGTATTAATATGATCAGAATGTGGCAAGAAATTAATGAATGTAGAGGAAATAAAGTAGGGATATCAATAAAACCACCACTGTGTAAAAATGTGTTGTTGCCTATGAACATATGCAATAAAGTATTAAATTTGTGGTATGACAAAGTATGAAGACTGCTACACGTAAGAAAGTCTTATGTCCTTCAAACAACTAAAACACAAATACGGAGTGGCCAATGGGACCTTCTTTTGTTTTCTCCAGCTTAGATCATTCTTAAGAGAAAGATGGGGACCAATATTGACCCCACCTGAAATTAGTGAAACTGAACGAATGGTCTGGATGAGGAATACACCCAAATTTATAACAAAAATGTACTATGCTCCCCAGAGCGAAAGTGCAAAAAAAGGATTACAGAGGTCAATGAAAGATGGGAATCTGACTTGGGTGTGGAGATTTCAGAAAGAAGCTGGTCAGATTGGTGTAACGGCAGCATGACATCAATTATAAATGCAAGATATGGATTGGTTCAGTATAATTTTCTACACCAATAATATCTTATCCCACAGAAATTACATAGATCAAAACCAGAAATATCAGAGATGTGTTTCAGATGTGGGACTGAGACAGGAACATTTTTACGTGCTACGTGGTCAGGCATGAAGGTGAGACCATCATGGCAAGGCAATACAGAAAAATTAACCATGCCTAAGCTTCTGAGGGAAGTAAGAATCACAGGGCAGGCCCTCCGAAAGGCAATTAAGTCTTTCTCCGACACAGCAAAAATGAGTAGTCACTGGCTCTGGCTGAAAAGGAGGATCGTATCTGGGCTCCAAAATGACCACTATGAGAAACGGATATGGGGAAAACACCCAGGTCTGATCAGCCTGTGGTGGGCCTGCCTTGGCAGAAGGTGTCTTGTGTTTAAATAGCTGAAGCACCCAATGATGCCAGGGAATACAACTTAAGATGTGTCCCACACATACATTCATATCCAAATCCCCTATTGGTCATTCCCCCATCATCGTCTATAAGAGATGATCAATCTAAACAATACTGAAATGTCAGGCATTGTAACACCCAGTCCTACAAATCAACCAACCATCAACATTAGACTCACAGGTCTAATATCATCTGGCTTATCCCTGCTGCTTTTCTTGAATAGGGAAACTACATTTGCTGCCCACCTTTCACCCAGCACCTCACCCTTGGCCAGTTAACATTTAAATTCAGCTAGGACCCCATTTACCACAATCTCTGGCCTTGAGTCCCATCTTTGGCTTGGCTTCGCAGACGAAGATTTATGGAGGGGTAAACGTCCACGTCAACTGCAGGCTCGTTTGTGGCTGACAAGTCCAATGCGGGACAGGCAGACACGGTTGCAGCGGTTGCAGGGGAAAGTTTGTTGGTTGGGGCTGGGTGTTGGGTTTTTCCTCCTCATGGGATAAATCTCATCAGAGGATTTGTCCACCTTTAAGTCCATTTAATGCCTAATTTTTAATAACATGTTCTAGAATTCTTCCACCCCAAATTCTCCAGCTACAATGCTCCACTCCTTAGAAATTCTGCACCCTATGGTTTCATGAACAGATTTCATCCCCAAATTCTTCTTTAACCCACTTGTCCTTAATGTATGGGCTGAATTTTAATGGGGTTGGTTTATTGCATCAGAATCATCTTGTGGACTCTCTTCATGGTCCATTCAATAAAGTCTTACTCATAGTTTTACTAGCTGTCAAAGGTGTGAGCATCATTTAACAGTTTGTGTAATTAAGAAGTCTGACATTCGGGGGGGCGTGGTGAGATAGCGTAGGAAGAAGGCGTGCAGTTCCACCTCTCCCCAGTTGAACTAATTAATACCCGAGTTTAAAAGTTTTGAAAGTTACAAAAAATTGTTTTTAAAGGTGTCTGAAAGGTGATGAATGAAAATGACTGCAAATGTGAAGAAATCTAAAGCTTAACTACAGAAGAAATTACCTTACAAGAATGTTGAAGAATTGAGACCTACTCACCAGGTTGAAGCCACAGAGTTGTCAGAATTAATACCCAAGGCTTAGCAGTTGCAAGATGGTGCCGGCATTGTTTTGAGCTCGGCAGACTCTGGTATACGCACACGTGAAGCCGGGCACGTGAGTGATTCAGCCGAGCAGCATTTGTTGCGTGAACCCACTACAGCGTTCGGTGGCCTGGAGATGCGCAGGGGTGCATCGGAAGAGAATCCTGCGCGGTCGACAGTGCTCCCGGGCATGCGCAAAGTGACGCGCGTCCGGGAGTTGCTGGAGAAAGTGTGGGCTGCGGGGGACCCGGACGGCAGCGGGCTGACGAAGTCGGCCCGCTGTTGACGGGGATGCAGACCTGCAGCTGTACTGAGCATTTTACTACAAGTGCAGGTGAAGAGGGAGAAGGAAGTACTGCCTTGTTGGAACCAAGACTGGAGGAATTTAACCTGGGGGCTGTGGCTAAAGAAAGTAGGCCCCACAGGGGAGTAGGGGAGCCCGGATTTGAGTCTGTGTTTACTATCATGCAAAGGATTGCTCACCAGATGGTTAATATGTCGCTGCAGATGTCTACACAGTTAAATCAAGGATTTATGGAAATGAAAGTTAAAATGAATAATATCGGTGAAGAAATGTCATCTGTGAAGAATGATATGAATGTGATTAAAGTTGACATCAATAGATGTCTGAAAGTGTTGGATACGTACAGGATAATTTTTTTTAAATTGAAGAGGCTTTTCACGAGTGTAAGGATCAAGTGGAAAAAAATAGCCAGAAGAGAGAATTGTTGAAAAAGATTGACTCTTTGAAGAACAAGGTCAGAGGAATAATTTAAAAATAGTAGGTCTTCCAGAAGATAGAGGGTTCAGATCCAGTAAAAGAAATTTAAAGGGGATTCCTGATGTGCTAGGAAGTGAATTTTTTCCGGACGGCTTGGTATTGGATCGGGCGCATGGGGCATTGAGAAAGAAGCCCTTCCCAGGCCAACCACCACGAGCAGTTTTGGTTCGGTGTTTGAGATACCAGGACAGAGAGATGATACTACGGATTGCTGCTCAAAAGGCATAACAAAATCAGACTTCAATGATGGTTCAGGGCAACAGAGTGTTTTTTTTATGCTGATTAGAGTCAAGAAATTAAGAGGCGTAGAGAATTTAATTCAGCTAAAGAAGTGTTGTGGAGAAATTTGCTTTTCGTTACCCTGCTGTATTGAAAGTTTTTTATGGAAATTTTCAGTCTCAATTTTTTGAAAATGACCATAATGCACTAATTTTTGCTAATTCATTGCCAGATTTACGAGGAGATGGTCGGTCACCATTATCGTCACCTAAAAGGAGGGCATTTGATAAACGGAATGGGAATGGAAAGAAGGTTGATTTGACACAGAGTCTGCTTGATATTGAAGACCCGGAACAGTCTTTGGGATTGGAATCATTGGGTTGAATGTGACTGATTTAATAATTGTGGAATAGTTTGACTGAGTGGGGGTGGGGGTGGATGGCTCTGAAACTTTCCATAGTCATCTGCCACTAGTGGGTTTTATTGCACCCAGAATTTTGGGAAGTTACTACATTATTGTAGTTTGGGGAGAGAATTTTTTTTTTTAACTTTATTAGGGGTTTTTTTTATATATATATATAAAGGTTTTTTTTTTAATTTTACTTAGTGGGGTTTTTTAAGCAAGGGGAGTGATATTTTGTGTAGTATGAAGTGTGTATATTGATAAGGTGAAGAAATGTCTAATCTGAATTTTGCAACTTTTAATGTACAGGGATTGAATAATCCGATTAAGCGTAAACGTGTACTGGCTTATATTGATATTGCTTTTTTACAAGAAATACATTTGACGGAAAAAGAGCATTTAAAATTGAAGAGAGATTAGGTAGGGTATGTTGTTGCTTCTTCTTTCAATTCTAAGGTACGAGGTGTGGCGATTTTGATTCATAAGAAAATACCTTTTGAGTTGGAATCATTTACAGAGATTGCAGGTAGAGTTTTGATGGTGAATTGTAAAATTTTTGCAGAACCGTGGTCATTGTTGAATGTTTATGCACCTAATGTGGATGATGATCGATTTATGTCTGAAGTTTTTCTAACATAAAATCAGGCCAATGAAAATATTTTAATTGGAGAGGATTTTAATTGTTTTGGAACCATTACTGGATAAATCTCCGAAAAGTATAAGGAAATCAAAGAGGGCAACACAAATGGGATCTTTGATGAAGGATTTGAATTTAGTTGAAATTTGGAGGATAAATCCGACAGAAAAAGTCTTCTTTTTATTCATCTAGGCATGATTCATTTTCTAGATTAGATATGTTTTTGATTTCAGCACACCTCCAAGCTAGAGTTGTGCAGGCTGAATATAAGAGTAGGGTTATATCTGTGTTTATATCTTGTGTTGGTTCAGAGATTATGCAGTTGACTTACCGGTGGAGACAGAATGTAATGTTATTGAAGAAGTCGGTGTTTATTACTTTTGTTAAGGAACAGATTGCTTTGTTTTTGATTGAAAATACTTATTCAGTACGTAGTAATTTTATTTTATGGGATGCTTTAAAAGCATATTTACGTGGTCAAATTATTAGTTATTCTACAAAAGTAAAAAAGCAGTATTTGGCAGAAAGTTTAGCTTTGGGGAAACAAATAACTGAGTTGGAAAAAGAATTTCAGAAGAAGGTCACACAATATAAGAAAGCAGCATTAGCTAAGTTGAAATTACGCTTTAATACTTTACAAACATATCAGTACGAGTGATTAATTCAAAGATCTAAGCAACGTTATTATGAATTAGGTGAGAGGACTCATAAGGTATTAGCTTGGCAATTAAAAACAGAACAGGTGTCAAGCACTATTAATGCTGTCAAAAAGAATTCAATAGTTACTTATAAACCTCATGAAATTAATGACCAATTTTATTTATTTTACCAGAAATTATATACTTCTGAAGGAAATCAGGATGATGGTTCTATTGAATCCATTTTATCTAAGTTGCACTTATTGGTTTTAGGAACTGGAATCTCTGTTGACAGATTTTGAGATTAAGGAAGCCATACAGGAGATGCCAAATGGAAAGTCACCAGGTGATGATGGATTCTCAGTAGAGAATAAGGTGATAAGGTGTTTTATGAAGACTTGTCCCCTATATTTATAGATGTGCTTCAGCAAATAACAGATGAACAATCATTACCAGAATCTTGTTCGAGTGTGATTCCAAAAAAGGATAGAGATCCATTCAATGTAGCTTCGTATCGACCAATTACTTTATTAAATGTGGATTACAAAATAATAGCTAAGGTATTGGGAAATACCTCAGTTAGTGCATATTGATCAAGCAGGTCTTATTAAAAATAGATGTGCTTCTGATAATATTCTTAGATTGATAATGTTGATCAATGCGTCAAGACAGCATCCCAACCAATGATGGTTGCGCTTGATGCAGAAAAAGCATTTGATCGGGTTGAGAGCAATTTTTGATTTAAGTGTTGGAGAAGTTTCATTTTGGCCCTCTTTTTATGGGTTGGGTTAAAGCATTGTATAAAAATCCAATTGCTAGGGTGGTGACAAATGGCCAAACATCAACACGATCAACACGTCAAGGTTGCCCATTGCCTTGTTTGCGTTGGTCATAGAACCGTTGGCACAAGCAATTAGACAAAATGATAATATTAAAGGGATAAGAATTGTAGATGAGGAATATAGGATTAATTTGTTTGCTGATAATGTATTGATTTATTTGACATATCCAGAACAATCTCAAGAATGTTTAGTTCAATTTGGTGCGTTATCTTGGTGCAAGGTAAACTGGGATAAGAATGAAATATTGCCAGTTTCAGAAGGGAATTACAAAGCGTGTAAACACATTACAAAATTAAGATTGTCTGATAAAATTAAATATTTAGGAGTAATTGTGGATGAGGATTATCAATCTTTATATAAATTAAATTATGTACCGTTATTGAAAAAGATTAAAATGGATTTGATTAAATGGAAGGATCACCCACTAACATTAATAGGTCAAGTAAATTGTATCAAAATGAATATTTTTTCTCGTATTCAGTATTTATTTCAGTCAATTCCATGTTTACTTCCAAAGGGTTTTTTTTCAAGATTTGAATATAGCGGTGTGGTGAATGTCTGCCAAGCTTCCTGTTTCTCCTCTGGCGAGCCTTGCTGTACTAACATTGGCTGTGCATTAAATGTATTAAGGACACTCCCCTTGGATATAACTGTATATGCATCTATTGTACCACGAGTTTCTGCTAATAAAAGCCGTGATTATTGTTTGACCACATCGTCTTTGTCTACTTCATCAACTGGCACTTCAATTTTATTAGCAGAAATGGATGCAGCACTCAAGCCAGAGCGGTTGATAATCGACCAGTCTGCCCCGAGGGCCAGAGAAATTTTCAACCACTGGATTGATTGCTTCGATTACTACATGGCTCGAAACAACGTGGTCGATGAGGCGAATCAGTGGGGCCACCTGAACTCACTGCTGGGTGAGGACCCTTTCGGCGTAATGCAAGGAGTTACCACTCTGGCTATAGCCCGGGAATGTCTGACTGCTTGCTATGCAGCACCACGGAATGTGGTGCTTGCTTGACACCAGTTGCTGACTAGATGCCAGAAACCCGGGGAAAGTGATGCTGCCTATGCAATGGCTCTCGACTCACTGGCAAATAAATGTGATGTCAGGGCAGTCAATGTGCAACAACACCGCAATGCCTTGGAGCTGGATGCTTTAGTCAACGGGATTGACTCCAGTTACATCCGACAGAAGCTGCTGGAGACAGAGCCCTTAACCTACGACCGGGCAATCACTCTAGCCAAAACACTGAGAAGTGCCATGCAGTCCAGTGAAATGCTAGAAACCGAAAAGGAAACATCCAGGCATGCTGGAACCCCGAAGGAAAGAAAAAGGCGAACTCCTAAAAAATGGTACTTCTGTGATAAGAGCTGGCACCCCAGACAGAAGTGCCTGGCTCGATTTGCTACCTGCAGCTATTGTGGGAAACTCGGCCACTTTGCTAAAGCATGTAAGGCAAAAAGTATTCCCACTGATAAGAAGAAGAAGCACCAAGAAAATGCATCCTGGAGCTGCAGGAATAGAAGACAACTGTGAAAAGGGGGAATGTTCAGACAAACAGGCTGAATCGACTTCAAGCGACGGCGAGGTGAGATGCCCTGTGATAGCTCAATTGACTCCAAAGCTTGGGGGATGTTACGGACTGGAACGGTTGACTATGAAGGGGGAGGTGAATGGTGAGACTCTTGATTGTCTAATAGACTCGGGGAGTGCTGACAGCTACATCCACGAGAAGTTGCCAGAGCCTTAAATTTGTGGAGATATCCAGTGAACCGAAAGATATCGATGGCTTGTAGTGAACTTACAAAAACTCTTTGGGACAAGTGTAAAGTTACTTTAAATTTACAGGGACATTGCCTGGCTGATGTGTAGCTCTTTATTATGCCGGAGCTCTGCGCCCCTGTGGTACTGGGGTTAGATATTCAATCTCAGAGGAACAGTGTAGTGTTCAATTTCGGTGGGCCACTACCCACATTTACCATCCCCTGTGCTAGTTACTGTGGTCTTTCCACATTAAAGATCAAAGCTCCCTCCCTTTTCAGTGATTTATCCCCCGAGTGTCGGCCGATTGCCACTAAGAGCCGTTCTTACAGCAAAGAGGATCGTGAGTTTATCAAAGCTGAGATTGCTTAAAGAGGGAGTAATTGAACCCAGTAAGAGTCTGTGGCGAGCCCAGGTGGTAGTTGTGAAAAATCACACTAAGAAACGACTGGTTAGTGACTACATCTAGACAATCAAATGTTACACTAACCTGGATGCCTACCTCCCTGCCACGCATCAATGAAATGATTAATCAGATAGCGCAATACAAAGTGTACTCCACTATCGACCTCAAAGTAGCTTACTACCAAATCCCCATTAAAAAAAAGGAACGACCCTATACAGCCTTTGAGGCTGATGGTGGGTTACCTTTTGGTGTCACTAATGGTGTGTCAGTGTTTCAGAGGGAAATGGATAAGATTTTTAGGACGTATGAGTTACAGGGTATGTTTCCCTATCTGGATAATGTCACTATCTGTGGGAAAACACAGGCTGAGCACGACAACAACTTAAAGAAATTTTTAGCAAAAGCTAAAGAACTCAACCTTACATTTAATGAGGACAAATGTGTGTTCAACGTGACAGAGGTACCCATTCTGAGCTACATTGTCCGCAAGGGCGAAATCCGCCCCGATCCGGAAAGAATGGCCCCCCTTAAGAAGTTACTATCCCCAAACTCAGCAAAAGCCCTTAAAAGGTGTATGGGATTATTTTCCTACTACTGCAAATGGGTTCGGGGCTACACCACGAAGGCACGCCCTCTGTTTGACACTAAATCTTTTCCTCTCTCTCCAATGGCCTTGAAGGCTTTCGAGAGAATTAAAGCTGATATTGTCAAAGCTGCACTCTCGTCCATTGATGTCCCATTCTAAGTGGAAACTGATGCCTCAGATTGTGCCTTGGCAGGAACCCTTAATCAAAAGGGCATAGACATGTGGCATTCTTCTCCCGTACGTGACGCGGACTTAAACATCCTGCCATTGAAAAAGAAGCCCAGGCTATTATTGAAGCTGTTCGCTATTGGAGACACTTTCTAGCTGGCAGAAAATTTATTCTTGTCACTGATCAGAAATCTGTAGCCTACATGTTCAGTACTAAACACAAAAGTAAAATCAAGAACGATAAGATGGCATGCTGGTGAATAGAACTCTCAACTTATAATTATGAGATCCAGTACAGACCGGGCAGGTTAAATGATCCCTCTGACGCATTGTCACAATCTGCTGCTGGTGCTCAACTGGAGGGGCTAAAAGAGATCCATAGCAGATTGTGCCACCCAGGAGTCACGAGATTCTGCCACGACATAAGGGCTAACAACCTTCTTTACTCTCTGGAAGAAGTCAGGAAACTGACTAAAACCTGTCCTGTTTGCGCAGAATGCAAACCGCAATACTTCAAAGCTCCAGAGGCCACTCTCATCAAGGCAATCTGACATTTTGAGAGGATTAGCTTAGATTTTAAATGCCCATTACCTTCCAACAACAATAATGTTTATTTCCTTAATGTAAATGATGAATATTCCAGGTTTCCCTTTGCGATATCTTGCCCTGACATCTGTCATTAAATCACTAAACAGAATTTTCAGCATTTTTGGTTTTCCCAATTACATTCATACCGATAGAAGCTCAGCATTCATGAGCACTGAACTGTGGCGAGATACAAAAGGGGATTGCCACCAGTCGTACTACGAGCTACAAACCGCAGGGCAATGGGCAGGTTGAAAGGTGCTACAGTCTGGAAGACTGTTAATCTTGCTTTAAAAACACATGGTTACCCTGTTACCCGGTGGCAGGAGGTGCTGCCTGAGGCACTACATTCTATTCGGTCTTTATTGTGTACTGCAACAAATCAAACACCTCATGAGCGTATGTTAGCCTTTCCTAGGAAATCAGGAACTGTGATGGACTGCCCAGTCTGTTTACCTGAGCCTGGAACCGTGCTGCTGAAGAGCCATGGTCGGGTGCATAAAATAGACCCCATAGTCCAACCAGTTCAGCTAATGCATACTAACCCCAACTATGCTCATGTTAAATTCCCAGACGGGAGTACTGACACTGTACCCTTAAGAGATCTGGCCTCGCCTGGTTCACCCCTTCCTCACACCCCTACTCAGAGGGAACCTGAGAGGTTGGACTCACCCCTCCCCCAGCCTGTGACCCCTAGTCAGCTTTCAGATGGCTATGCTGAGTCTCCACTGCCTCACGCTGGCGATTCTGGAGCGGGTCCAGGAGCCAGTCCTTCACACACTAAAGACCCAGGACCTGTACCAGTTCCCAAGGTTGCAAAGGAGCCATCTGTTTTGAGACGAAGCACCAGAATTCGTAAATAATCTGATAGGCTGACATATTCATAAAACATCTAATTATATTTCGATTGTTTGCTAGATACTGGCGTATTTTGGCTGTGAGAGTATCTCAAGGCCAAACATGGTATCCATGTATCGCTTGCTTCAGTCTTTCCTAGCAGCTGTCCTTTTGATTTTAACCCTTCTTCTGCCGGGGGGAGACTGTAGTGAATGTCTGCCAAGCTGCCTGTCTCCCCTCTGGCGAGCCTTGCTGTACTAACATTGGCTGTGCATTATCTCTACTGTTACGGACACTCCCCTTGGATATAACTGTATATGCATCTATTGTCTTTCATTATTGTACCACGAGTTTCTGCTAATAAATGATTATTGTTTGACCACATTGTCTTTGTCTACTTCTTCAACTGGAACTTCAAGCGGTGAGGAAATTTTTATGGAAGGGAAAATTACCACGAGTAGCTTTACAGAAGTTGACGTGGAAGTATGCGTTAGGAGGACTTCAGTTGCCTCAATTTCAAAATTATTATGAAGCTGCACAATTAAAGTTTGTTAGTAGAATGATGGATACTAAGCAGCCTCCTAGTTGGGGTAAGGTGGAATTAGCTTGTATTTTTGAACCAGTTTATATATAAATGGAATTTGCGTTTATTGCAAGGATATAATATGCCAGTATTAAAGCATTTACTAAGGATATGGATTAATAGAAATGCTGCTATAGGTACAAAGGGTAAATTATCAAATCAAACTCCATTATATCAAAATCAACTTATTTCCTTTTCAATGTTTAATAGGTATTTAAAGGTATGGCATTCTGAGGATATAAAAGTGATTCAGGATTGTTTTGAAGGACAGTTCCGTTCCTTTCTTTTAATCGATTGAGGGAAAAATTTGGGATACCAGTAAATTCTTTGCTTGTGTATTATAAACTTAGATCTTTGATTTAGGATAATTATGGAAAGGATACGAGATTACCTGAGTCAACAAAGTTTGAATCTTTGATTTCCTCTATACCAAGAAGGGGTTTTATTTCAGATATGTATAGGCTGTTACAAGAGAGTACGGATAAACCAAATTTGGAGAAATCTAGAAATAAATGCGAAAGTGATTTAACTTTTGATATACCCCAGGAGGATTGGAAAGTTTTGTGTCATGAAGGGGTAACTAAATTGACCAATGTAAGGTATGATTTGGTTAATTATAATTTTTTTGCATCACTTATATTTGAGCCCTGAGAAATTGAAAAAATATGGCTTTAGTAATTCAGATTTGTGTTTCAGATGTGGGTTGATTATTGGAACTTTCCTTCATGTAGTTTGGTCTTGTGATAAGGTACAACCATTTAGGGAAAATTATTTAAAATTAAATTACCATTAGACCAGAGATTTTTTTTGTTGGGTTATATGGTTTCTTTGACTGGTTTGGGGTTAGATAAGTTTCAGATATCTTTTGTTTGTTTAGCATTATCAGTGGCATGGAAATGTGTAGCGACTACTTGGAAAGAATGTAGAGAATAATATAGTTCGTTGGCATAGTGAATTCAGATCTTGTATTTATATGGAAAAAATAACATACAATTAATATAATTTTTTTGTTAAAATGTGATCGCCTTATTTGGAATGTATGGGTTTAGAAATATCTTAAAATTTTGTATTGTTTTTACATTTGAAATATGTTATTTTTTGGCGGGGGGGAATGGAGGGTTGTTTGTTTGTTGATTTGTTTATTGCATTTCTTTTTATGTAATGTTTTCATATTATTTTTTAAAGTTTTAAATAAAGTTTAAAAAAAGAAGTCTGATATTCAAGGGCATTTTTGAAGCAACTTCAATTTTAGTCGATTTTATATTTTAAATTTAGACATACAGCACAGTAACATGTTCTTCTGGTCCACGAGCCCGTGTCGCCAAAATAATCCCAATTATCCTCCAACCCCATATATTTTAAAGGTTGGGAGGAAACCCGGAGGAAAACCACACAGGCACGGGGAGAACATACAAAGTCCTCACAGACAGCGCTGGATAATAATCCAGTAAAATAAAGCAAAAAAAAAGTATTCATCCAAAATGAACCATTAACAAAGAAAGTGCCACCCCATTTGCTTCTCTGCAGCATTACAATCACCATTAAAATCAATAGGATCTCAGATCCTTTGCCGGGTTTGATCAACAAGAACCAAAGAATGGTCACTCTGTTGTCTTGGACACAAAGTTTCCAGGACTAAATTCATTGTTACTGGGTCATTATCACAATGCAATTTGTGGAACATTGGACTTAGTGTAACAACAGGAGACATCTTTCAGAAGTACATCTTTGACAGTACAGCATTCTAAAATTACGACTTGTACATAAACAAAACCTAATGTAAAGCCACATATTACTGCAAATAATATTGAATAAAGCTGTAATCTGCCCTCAATATTCCTCAAGTAAAATCTAATTTATTTGACGAGAATTATTTTTGTATGCAATCACTTGCATTCAATTAACCTGGCACAACAAACGCACCTGCTTTCTCAGGAAGTTCAGAATGTTATCAGGTTGCACAACATTCATATTATTGGAAATCAATACTGGAATTTCACCTGAATGAGAGAAATTAAAAATGATAAATTAATCTTCTCTGTAAACAACATTACTCAGACCAACCCCTGGATTGTTAGCTTTATTCTACCACAGAAAAACATGGCGGCAAACAAGAAAACTGCAGGCAAACAAATGTGTGTTGCTCAGGACATGGAAACATTCACTTTGGGAGAGATTTCCAGGTTACAATTAAAATGTTCCAAATTATGTTTCAGACAATTTCCACATCCCACTCACTCCCTATAGCTGCTTATAAAGCCACGCTTCGCAATTTAAAGAGGAGGAAAATTCATTAAAACTTACAATGTTTGAGATCAGTGCTAAAAGCTATTCCACCCAAATGAAGACTCAAGAGCTAAGATCAGGATTCATCCATTTAAAACTGAGATGGGGAGAAAACGTTTCTGTCCTAGTGGGCCTCAAATGCAGTCCAGGTTGTTGAGTGCTCTAGAGGTGGACTGCTGGATACAAGGATGGCAGGCAGCTCATTCCTGCCATACCGCTATCACCATTAACATTTCCACTCATTCTTCCCCCTTCATATGAGGAGAGCTGAATGAATGCCCTTACTTACTCATCCTTGGAGCTAATCTTTCGTCTAATTGTTTACCAATCGTAGGAAGAGGCAGTTTTCTAATTTGTCAAACAAAACTAACTAGGAAGATAGAGCAGCCATCTCTGCTGTGCACGAATAATCACCAAGTCGTACTTGGACATGTCTCCCTGTGTTCCCTCCCCTGCTTCCAAACACTAATTAGGTTATAATTTTGAAAGAGAGAAAAATGAAACCTTCCCATTTCACCCATAAGGGAATTAAGCCCCAATCAAACTTAAAATGCTGATAATATTTCTTATTCTGAATTTCCATCTTCCTCCTCAGTACATCCACAACGTTAGTCACAGGGACATCAGCAAAAATAACCATTCAGATAAAGCTCAGTTTATTTGACTACAGCACAGAAAACAGGCCATTTGGCCCTTCTAGTCTGTGCTTCTTTGGTACTTGTCATATTTGGAAGGATGTCAGGTTTGGTGGGTTCACAATTGGACACAAGTGTTACAATTCCAGATAACTTTATTGAACAAACAGGAGATAAACAGGGGATAATGTCAAATGATACGTAATTACTACATTACTGAACAACTACATAGACATTCACATCAGACCTTGGTTAGATTCCGATATCAGTGGCCACCTATCATCTACACACTCACAGGTGGACTTCAGCAGACATTCTCTATACCTTGGGGTGCAGCTCAGTGTTAAGTAATATACAGTTACTAACACACTCTAACAAGACAGGGACATAAATGAACATTCCCGGTCCCCTGTACAAATGGAGGAAAGGGGTGGGGGGAGCTCTCTGCAAGTACTTATCTATTTCAGTACTATGGCTCAGTTTAAATGTAGTGCACTCCTTATCCATAACACTTCCAGTGATGTCCACAGTAGTGACCTGGCATGGAGCAATGTCCAGGACTTGGACAAGGCATAAAGAAAGAATGTGCTATGCATTGATTTCTGATCTGGACGCCTAGTCAATAATAACCCTAGGTAATGTAAATGACCCAACGGCAAGGTGTTCACTAATGGATGGCCAGAGTCCAACCTTGATTGACAGGTGATGTGACTTCCAAATAAGTTTCAGAGAGGGAGGACACATGACCATCAGCAATCCACAATATTCCAGAAAGGCCCCATATGTTTCTCCATAATCCACATATAACAATACTTTATTGCTACATGATTATAATCATTTGTATTGCTTATGGGCAACTGAAATAGGGTGGTCCAAACTGGATAGTCAGTGTGGAAGAATAGAAGGACCTATATATAGGTCAGCATAACATCTTGAGCTGAATGGGCTGTCCTGTGCTGTAGTATTTTATTTAATTCATGGCCTTTCACAATTACAGGTGCTCCCTTACTTGTGAAGGTCCGACATGATTTTTCGAAGTTACGATGGTACAATAGAGTGACTGTCGCTATTTACTTTAACGTAATAAGTAAAAGTAAGGTAATCGCAAGCGTCGTTGATTTTTCCAATAAACATAATTTGTAGCCTCCTTTGTCAATCACTTCATTTAGTTCAGTCGGAAAGCTTGCAGGGACTGATACAGCACTGTTGGGAGAGAACTGGGCAGCGGGATCAGTGTGGGAACTGACACTACACTGTCAGGAGAGAACAGGGCAGTGGGATCAGTGTTGGAAAATGATAAAGGGTTGTGTGGAGAATACAAGGCAGTGGGATCAGTGTGGGAACTGATACAGCACTGTTGGGATATAACGGAGTAGTGGGATCAGTGTGGGTACTGATACAGCACTGTTGGGAGAGAGTGGGATCAGTGTGGGGACTGATACAGCGGAATCAGTGCTATACAAGGTGTACCAGTATTCTTTGTTGACTTAAGATTTTTTTTCCATTTAAGATGGGTTTTCCGGAACGCAACCCCATCATAAGTTGAGGAGCACCTGTGTAAAATAATCATTGTTTGGAAGGCAGAAGAGGGAACACAGGGGGACATAACAAAGTACTACTTAGTAACTATGATAAATTATGGCTTAAAGAACGACCTGAGCCCTGCATTACTGGTTACAGATTTTCTCACAAATTAGAAAACTCCCTCTTCCTAACAAGTCCAAATTTAAATGCTGTTTTTTTTATTAGATATTTTATCAAATACTAATGATGTCTGCACCCCCAGATTCCTGGATGAGTACAGGTCCATTTGACCTGGCAGCATTATTAGAAAATTAGACATTTTTTTAAAAATATGTATATTCAGAATGTCAAATGGAATTGATCAATAATTTTAAAAGGTTTTCACAATGTTAACTCATTAATGGATGGTGGAAAGGGGAGAATCTGTACTTCAGACAATGCAGTTAAAAATATTCCAAATACATCATCTCAGATGGCTTCCACAACTATTTCACCTGATGGATGAGTTTGAATTTACTTTATAAGATAAAAGTTAAATATTAAATTTAGACATATAGCACATTAACAGGCCATTTCGGCTGACGACCCCGTGCCACCCAATTACATCTAAATGGCCTACAACCCCTGGTACATTTTTGAATGGTGGGAGGAAACAAGAGCCCCCAGGAAACTCTACATAGATACAGGGAGAATATACCAACTCCTTACAGACAGCGCAGTATTCAAACCCCGGACCCGATGCTGGTGCTGTAACAGCGCTGTGCTAACCACTAATGCTAAACATGCCGCCCTATTGAAGGTAAAATTTATTATTTGACTAATGCAATATTTTGAAATTCAATTGGAGAGGCAAGATTACCCTTCAGGAGTGAGATAATCCTGATGCCAACTCTGTGGCCCAATTTAACACAGAAAATGTAAAGATTTATTGCTGTTGGAATACATTTAAATTGGTACCTGTGGGTGTTTTCCATGGATTATTAATGAAGTATACCTTTAGAGGAGCCCGTGAAAACTTGGCATATGCCTGCAGTGAAAAATAGATAGGTGCATATTATACACAGGAAATAGTCATCTCAAAGATTTTTTTTTTAAATGTGTTCAGTGGATTTCATTCTTCAACCAAATGAAGAACATTATTTCAAATTTTGTTTTGCATCCACTGGCACATCCAAGCACTTACTGGCTGTAACATGTTAAACGCAGAATAAAGCTATTTCTATTCTGACCATAAGAGCAACCCCCCCCCCATCAATGTGATCTACCGGGATCATTGTAAGAGAGCGCGCAAATTGAGGACCCCTTCCACCCTGCACACTGCATCTTTCAGCTGCTCCCGTCAGGGAAGAGATACAGGAGTATCAGAGCGAACACTACCAGGCTGAGGAACAGCTTCTTCCTATGGGCAGTGAGAATGCTGAACAACCAAAGGAACTGCTCACACCAACCATCCGAAACTCTCATATGTACAAAACAATATTTATTTATTTGTATTGATGAAATGCTTGTCCTGTATATATACTGTTTGTCAGTATGTGTGTTATGTTTGGTTGTGTGTCTGCATGTTTTGCACCGAGGACCAGAGAACTGTTTTATCAGGTTGCACTCGTACAATTAGATGACAATAAACTTGACCTGACCTTTAGCGATAATCAAATGACCAGAATGGAGGCAGCTGATGGTGCAGCTTGAGTTAATGGAATTGGAGACACTACCCATGTGCAAGCAAACATGGATAGCAGGAAGAATACCGGGTAAGCAAGATATTGTTGTATAAGTCAGGGCATAGTGAGTGTTTTAAAAAAAAAGATCAAAACATTTTGCATCATGTTGTACTACTTCTGCCCCTCACCAGTATGGTTCACACATCCTGATGCATGAAACCGGGCTTTTGGACACCATTAGGTACAAAAGACAATGTCCACTGAACCTCTTTAAAGCCATAAACCACGGAAGTGTTTTGACAATAGAGTAGCTAAGTGTGTGAAACTTGTGTTTTGTCATTCAGCCTCTTGCCTTGCAACTCTCCACACAACACAATGTAGTGAAAATCAAGATACTTCGTCAAGCCCAACTTTGATGAAGGGCTCAGGCCCCTAACATTGGTTACCTTTTGCTTCCTATAGATCCTGTGTGACCTGCTGAGTTTCTCCACCACTTTTGTATAATATGGAAAAATATTTTCAATGAAGTGAGATCTTATTCTGCTGTAATATTTTAAATATTTTTTAATTTATACAAACTCACAATGCAGATTATTTTATGGAAGACATGCTATACACACACTTTTCCATAAAGTTATTCAGAATAAGTACAATATGAACCAAGCCAAAACAGGCCAAGTTTACCTGGAACATTACAATAAAAAAGACATTTACGTATGCACTTATGATTTATTCTTAATCACCTTCATTCAATACACAATTATCTAAATTATGTTCAGTGATAGGGTAAACAACAGTGTACGAATGGAGGAACTTTTAATTTTATGTGCTTGAGTTGGCTTACAGAGAGGAGGTTGGGCTTGTAAAATGGTGCAAGAACAAAAACCTGAATCTTAAAGTTGTCAAGACAAAGGAGATGATTGTGGACTTCAGGAGGACAAAGATTAGCCACTCTCCATTACACAATGGATCCACCATGGATAGAGAGTGGAGAGCAAAGTTCCTTGGTGTGCATATAAAGGACGATCTATCCTGGACCCACAACACCTCCTCATTAGTCAGGAAGGCGCAGCCACACCTACACTTCCTAAGGAGGATGAGGAGGGTAAAGATACCAGCTTCCACTTGGCAACGTTTTACAGCAGTACAATTGAAAGTGTCCTGTCTGGCTGCATCATTGTGTGGTCTGGTCGCTGTAAAGCATCAGGCTGGAAGCTAATACAGAGAATCATTAAAACAACCAAGAAGGTTACTGGGGTCATGTATGTAATGAGTGTGTCTATTGATGACATTTACTGGGAGCATTGCTTAAATAGGGCGAAAAGAATTATTGAAGACCTTTTCCATCCAGCGCACAATATCTTTGACTCATTACCATCAAGAACATCAAAATTAGGACTGCAAGGCTGGGAAATAGATGCTTCCTGCAAGCTGAGATTAATGAACAACATCCTGTAATTGAGTTAATCATCCCAAAATATTTATATATATTATATTTTAAAGGATGGCTTTATGTATATATGTGATTATTATATGCTGTGCATTTTGTGCACTGAGGTCCAAGAAACAGTTTCCTCTTGTATATGTACAGTCAGATGACAATAAACTTGAACCTTTCCTCTGTACTTTATATCATTGGATTATTTCTCAACCTTCTCAGTTTGGACAATTCCCAACATTACTGTGACCAGAACTGAAAGATACAGTTTCTGCCCAACAATCAACGTTTTTTTTTGTTCAAAAGATTGAAGATACTGGAAAGGATGCATGCACGGAGCACTTATGGAGGGGTTTCTCTGCTGCATGGAATTCTGGGAGGTCAGGTCTGCTATCGCTTTTTCCCATGGTCTTTCTGAATTGTGCGCGATAGCGCTTGCCACTTTCCCACGCTGTTTAAAAATTATCCGTGATTGTTATTTATTGCTAGCATTTTCCCCTCTCTCTCTCCTGCTGCAACTTTCCCAGTGCAAAGTGTATACCTTCATTTTAATCTTTTCTTCCTTAATGTTCCTGCACTCACCCAGAAACTTGGGTCATTTCTACCCCAGAATGCAATTGCCTGATTGCAACGCCAGCATCTGCAGACGCCCCTGGATTGCACTGGGGGGGGGGGGGGCGGTCGATGTCATCTTTTCATTCCACACTCGACCCTTTTTAGATTGGCCGTTAATTCCTGGGACCACTTGCAAAAATGTGAAAGGGGCGCGGGACTCATTGAAGGACTCTTTTTTTTTAAAATTGATTTCCTTTTTGTTTCTCTCTGTCGTGCACAGTCTGTTTTCAGTTCTTGTCTTTGTTTACACTGTGCAGAGTTTATTCTAAACACGACCAATTAGTGGTGATTCTGCCTCGTCCGCAGGAAGAAGGGGAATCTCAGGGCTGTAGGGGATGTCATGTACTCTGGACAATAAGTCTGAAAGGAAAGGCTGTGATTTATTTCAAAAAAATAAATCTTCTTGCTGTTGTTTCATGAGTTCAAAGAGAGAGAAGGGCAATTCCCACCCCTGAAAAGCTTGTCCCTCTCCAAAGCCCACCCACCCCCCTCCCACCCCCCCCCCCCCACCCCCCCCCCACCCCCCCCCACCCCCCCCCCACCCCCCCCACCCCCCCCCCCACCCTCCCCCCACCCCCCCCACCCCCCCACCCCCCCCCCACCCCACCCCCCCCACCCCCCCCCCACCCCCCCACCCCCCCCCACCCCCCCCCCACCCTCCCCCCACCCCACCCCCCCCACCCCCCCCCCACCCCCCCCCCACCCCCCCCACCCCCCCCACCCCAAAGGTGTTCAATGCACTGCAACGCCAGAGACACCAACAGGCAGAAATTAATTCCCTGATCCCAATCTCTTTAAAACAAAATCGGAATTTCGAAAAGACCCCAGTTCGAGCCCTCCCGAGGGCGGCCCGACCTTGAGTGAGGGGTCGCACGGCTCCACTGTAAAAATAACACAGGCTAAGAGGAGCTTGACAAAGGCCACCCTGGTTGACTTGATCAATGTGCGGCATCTGCCCTTCTCCCTCCGTCCGCGGCCAACCCGAGGTGCCATTCAGCTGCCGAGCGCCTGCAGTTCGCGCGACCACCGCACAAGATAAGCCAAGACCACCGCACAAGATAAGCCAAGACCACCGCCCCCCCGGGCTGAACGCTTCGTTTACCAGGACGATGAGCGAGTCGGTGTGGATGGAGGGCAGCCCCCAATCTCCCGGCCAGCACATCAGCTCCATGGGCGACGCCATGTCTCCGCGCGGCCGCGGCCGGAAGCAGCCGCGGGTGCCAAGCGACCTGCCAAGACGCGACCCGTGACGCCTAGCGAGTCCTCCCACCGAGCGGCCGCGCGTCACGTGACCGTCCCCCTCCCCCGCTTCGGCCTTGGGGCAGGGAGTTACCTTGTAATTTCTTGCTCTGTTGTTTCGTGAGTTCAAAGAGAGAGAAGGGCAATTCCCAACGATCCTGGGGGTTCTTCCGTGGTCACAACTTTCCCCTTGTTTACAGGACAAATAATTTGAAACTTTAACTTATTATTATTAACTCAACCCCCTTCTCATTCGAAGTGCCCGTGTATGTAATGTGTGTGTCCCTTCTCATTCCAAGTGCCCGTGTATGTAATGAGTGTGTCCCTTCTCATTCCAAGTGCCGGGTATGTAATGTGTGTGTCCCTTCTCATTCCAAGTGCCCGTGTATGTAATGAGTGTGTCCCTTCTCATTCCAAGTGCCCGTGTATGTAATGAGTGTGTCCCTTCTCATTCCAAGTGCCCGTGTATGTAATGAGTGTGTCCCTTCTCATTCCAAGTGCCCGTGTATGTAATGAGTGTGTCCCTTCTCATTCCAAGTGCCCGTGTATGTAATGTGTGTGTCCCTTCTCATTCCAAGTGCCCGTGTATGTAATGAGTGTGTCCCTTCTCATTCCAAGTGCCGGGTATGTAATGTGTGTGTCCCTTCTCATTCCAAGTGCCCGTGTATGTGATGAGTGTGTACCTTCTCATTCCAAGTGCCCGTGTATGTAATGAGTGTGTCCCTTCTCATTCGAAGTGCCGGTGTATGTAATGAGTGTGTCCCTTCTCATTCCAAGTGTCCGTGTATGTAATGTGTGTGTCCCTTCTCATTCCAACAGCCCGTGTATGTAATGAGTGTGTCCCTTCTCATTCGAAGTGCCCGTGTATGTAATGAGTGTGTCCCTTCTCATTCCAAGTGCCCGTGTATGTAATGAGTGTGTCCCTTCTCATTCCAAGTGCCTGTGTATGTAATGTGTGTGTCCCTTCTCATTCCAAGTGCCCGTGTATGTAATGAGTGTGTCCCTTCTCATTCCAAGTGCCCGTGTATGTAATGAGTGTGTCCCTTCTCATTCCAAGTGCCCGTGTATGTAATGAGTGTGTCCCTTCTCATTCGAAGTGCCGGTGTATGTAATGAGTGTGTCCCTTCTCATTCCAAGTGCCCGTGTATGTAATGTGTGTGTCCCTTCTCTTTCAAAGTGCCCATGTATGTAATGTGTGTGTCCCTTCTCATTCCAAGTGCCCGTGTATGTAATGAGTGTGTCCCCTCTCATTCGTAGTGCCGGTGTATGTAATGAGTGTGTCCCTTCTCATTCCAAGTGCCCGTGTATGTAATGAGGGTGTCCCTTCTCATTCCAAGTGCCCGTGTATGTAATGAGTGTGTCCCTTCTCCTTCGAAGTGCCGGTGTATGTAATGAGTGTGTCCCTTCTCATTCGAAGTGCCCGTGTATGTAATGTGTGTGTCCCTTCTCATTCCAAGTGCCCGTGTATGTAATGTGTGTCCCTTCTCATTCCAAGTGCCCGTGTATGTAATGTGTGTGTCCCTTCTCATTCGAAATGCCCGTGTATGTAATGTGTGTGTCCCTTCTCATTCCATGTGCCGGGTATGTAATGTGTGTGTCCCTTCTCATTCCAAGTGCCCGTGTATGTAATGTGTGTGTCCCTTCTCATTTCAAGTGCCCGTGTATGTAATGAGTGTGTCCCTTCTCATTCCAAGTGCCCGTGTATGTAATGTGTGTGTCCCATCTCATTCAAAGTGCCCGTGTATGTAATGTGTGTGTCCCTTCTCATTCCAAGTGCCCGTGTATGTAATGAGTGTGTCCCTTCTCATTCCAAGTGCCCGTGTATGTAATGTGTGTGTCCCTTCTCATTCCAAGTTCCCGTGTATGTAATGTGTGTGTCCCTTCTCATTCCAAGTGCCCGTGTATGTAATGTGTGTGTCTCTTCTCATTCCAAGTGCCGGTGTATGTAATGTGTCTGTCCCTTCTCATTCCAAGTGCCCGTGTATGTAATGTGTGTGTCCCTTCTCATTCCAAGTGCCCGTGTATGTAATGAGTGTGTCCCTTCTCATTCGATGTGCCCGTGTATGTAATGTGTGTGTCCCTTCTCATTCAAAGTGCCCGTGTATGTAATGTGTGTGTCCCTTCTCATTCCAAGTGCCCGTGTATGTAATGTGTGTGTCCCTTCTCATTCCAAGTGCCCATGTATGTAATGTGTGTGTCCCTTCTCATTCCAAGTGCCCGTGTATGTAATGAGTGTGTCCCTTCTCATTCCAAGTGCCCGTGTATGTAATGTGTGTGTCCCTTCTCATTCCAAGTGCCCGTGTATGTAATGTGTGTGTCCCTTCTCATTCCAAGTGCCCGTGTATGTAATGTGTGTGTTCCTTCTCATTCGAAATGCCCGTGTATGTAATGTGTGTCCCTTCTCATTCCAAGTGCCGGGTATGTAATGTGTGTGTCCCTTCTCATTCCAAGTGCCCGTGTATGTAATGTGTGTGTCCCTTCTCATTTCAAGTGCCCGTGTATGTAATGAGTGTGTCCCTTCTCATTCGAAGTGCCCGTGTATGTAATGTGTGTGTCCCTTCTCATTCAAAGTGCCCGTGTATGTAATGTGTGTGTCCCTTCTCATTCCAAGTGCCCGTGTATGTAATGAGTGTGTCCCTTCTCATTCCAAGTGCCTGTGTATGTAATGTGTGTGTCCCTTCTCATTCCAAGTTCCCGTGTATGTAATGTGTGTGTCCCTTCTCATTCCAAGTGCCCGTGTATGTAATGTGTGTGTCCCTTCTCATTCCAAGTGCCGGTGTATGTAATGTGTCTGTCCCTTCTCATTCCAAGTGCCCGTGTATGTAATGTGTGTGTCCCTTCTCATTCCAAGTGCCCGTGTATGTAATGAGTGTGTCCCTTCTCATTCGAAGTGCCCGTGTATGTAATGTGTGTGTCCCTTCCTTTTCAAAGTGCCCGTGTATGTAATGTGTGTGTCCCTTCTCATTCTAAGTGCCCGTGTATGTAATGAGTGTTTCCCTTCTCATTCCAAGTGCCCGTGTATGTAATGTGTGTGTCCCTTCTCATTCCAAGTGCCCGTGTATGTAATGTGTGTGTCCCTTCTCATTCCAAGTGCCCGTGTATGTAATGTGTGTGTCCCTTCTCATTCCAAGTGCCGGGTATGTAATGTGTGTGTCCCTTCTCATTCCAAGTGCCCGTGCATGTAATGAGTGTGTCCCTTCTCATTCCAAGTGCCCGTGTATGTAATGAGTGTGTCCCTTCTCATTCCAAGTGCCCGTGTATGTAATGAGTGTGTCCCTTCTCATTCGAAGTGCCGGTGTTTGTAATGAGTGTGTCCCTTCTCATTCAAAGTGCCCGTGTATGTAATGTGTGTGTCCCTTCTCATTCCAACTGCCCGTGTATGTAATGAGTGTGTCCCTTCTCATTCGAAGTGCCGGTGTATGTAATGAGTGTGTCCCTTCTCATTCGAAGTGCCCGTGTATGTAATGTGTGTGTCCCTTCTCATTCCAAGTGCCCGTGTATGTAATGAGTGTGTCCCTTCTCATTCCAAGTGCCCATGTATGTAATGAGTGTGTCCCTTCTCATTCCAAGTGCCCGTGTATGTAATGAGTGTGTCCCTTCTCATTCCAAGTGCCCGTGTATGTAATGTGTGTGTCCCTTCTCATTCCAAGTGCCTGTGTATGTAATGAGTGTGTCCGTTCTCATTCCAAGTGCCCGTGTATGTAATGAGTGTGTCCCTTCTCATTCCAGGTGCCCGTGTATGTAATGTGTGTGTCCCTTCTCATTCCAAGTGCCCGTGTAAGTAATGAGTGTGTCCCTTCTCATTCGAAGTGCCGGTGTATGTAATGAGTGTGTCCCTTCTCATTCCAAGTGCCCGTGTATGTAATGTGTGTGTCCCTTCTCATTCCAAGTGCCCGTGTATGTAATGTGTGTGTCCCTTCTCATTCCAAGTGCCCGTGTATGTAATGTGTGTGTCCCTTCTCATTCCAAGTGCCGGTGTATGTAATGTGTGTGTCCCTTCTCATTCCAAGTGCCCGTGTATGTAATGAGTGTGTCCCTTCTCATTCCAAGTGCCCGTGTATGTAATGTGTGTGTCCCTTCTTATTCCAAGTGCCCGTGTATGTAATGTGTGTGTCCCTTCTTATTCCAAGTGCCCGTGTATGTAATGTGTGCGTCCCTTCTCATTCCAAGTGCCCATGCTTGTAATGTGTGTAATCCTTCTCATTCAAAGTGCCCGTGTTTGTAATGTGTGTGACCCTTCTCATTCGAAGTGCCTGTGTATGTAATGTGTGTGTCCCTTCTCATTCCAAGTGCCCGTGTATGTAATGAGTGAGTCCCTTCTCATTCCAAGTGCCCGTGTATGTAATGAGTGTGTCCCTTCTCATTCGAAGTGCCCGTGTATGTAATGAGTGTGTCCCTTCTCATTTGAAGCGCCCGTGTATGTAATTGTGTGTTTAAGATAAGAAAAGTTCTTTGATTCACAGTCCGATCTCAATTCTCACTTCTGCAAGTTCATCAGTATCAGACAATTCTCATACTGTGCACTGTACATTTGTGAACCTTCACAAAGGTTTTGGTGCATGAAAGGTAAATGGTTACCACTCAGGAAGGTTCTTGTTGGTTTTCAGAGAGAGATTTGTTGCTCGTTGAACACACACACACACACACTGATTCCTTCCAATCAGCCACTTCAGTGTCTTGACGAAGAAACGTGCCCCATGATAACCTCCTTCTTCAGGTCACAACAGAGTTCCTTTTCTGTTTCCCTTATCTCAGGCGAAACATTATTCCACCAGCCATCTCCTCTTGTATGAACAAGGGCTTTGAATAGGCTGACCTCAGAATTCACAACCCGTCTTCAAAATGGGGTTTCAAAAGCCACTACAGGAGACGATCAGTCTCTCTTTCTCTCTCTTTGTCACACTCAGAGAAAAACTTGTTTGACTCTCTCTGCTTGCAAAACCACATGTCCTTCCTAAAACAGCAAACTACCTTCAGACAGATTGCGGCACTGGACCCAATCTTCTGAGTCCGTTCAGCAATAATCCATTACTCCACAGCATGTCCAATTAACACCTACTTGTGAAGTCCTTCAGCAAAGCAGTTTCCATTGTCTTTACCTGGACTGTCTGGCTTGAGCCAAGCTCTGGTATTTTAAATGAGATCTGTGTTGTGAAGGGTTTGTGTTTGTTTGTGACCTACACAAAAGCCTCCCACCCCCCCCCCCTCCCATTTATCTCCTTTAAAACAATATAAAATATAACATAATCCGTCACAGAACCAATTCTCCATTCTTCTTCAACCTAATGGAATTGATTTTTTTAAATCCAAGTAAAGTGAGTTTAAGGAAGGGATGTGACTCGCTTTCATATTTTATAGCAAAAGTTCTGTTCAAGTTCTTTATCCAAAATTTTTTAAATGCTTTGTTACATACTTCATGCAATAAGTGCCTCTTTATGTAAATTGTAATCACTCGTTCATTCCCCTAAAAGTGTGTACTATGATTAATGTAAGAAACCATTCGTCTTCCAAAATCAATGCAAGTAGGCAGTAATCTTTAGTCACTAACTCAGGTTGCCAATCTATGTTGGGACCAGGAATGACATTTGATGAGATGCAAGTTTAAAATCATAAAATATTTCTAGGTCTTGAAAACAGCTCATTGGTTAAAATCCCACTTTTTTCCCCAACACATTATTATTCACTCCTGAAGAAGGGCACAGATCTGAAAATTTGCATGCCTTTTACTTTCTATGGATGCTGCAAGACCTGCTGAGTTTCTCTCGCTCCTTTCTGCAATGCGCTACACCCTAGCATCTGCAGATTTTCTTGTTTACCACCATTTCTTTACAATATTTTCTTGCCGACCCTAACAATAACACGTTCAACAACACAGAATAATTTATTTTTTGTTTCTAATTTGGAAAAGCACTGGAATCGCTCTCCAATATTCTAATCTCCAGAATTTGTTCTTGTGGCAATACAGTTGCTCAACATTTTGTCTGGAGCCAACATCATTTTCATGTTCAAAGAAGTCTCTCAGTAAACCATAGGAAATAGAGGCAGGAGTAGACTATGTGGTTCTTCATATCTGCTCAGCCCTTCAGTAAGCCTCTCACCCTGCCTTTTACTTTAGTTCCACTTTCCTGCATGGACCCCATATCATTATACCTCAACTCCATTTTGTCTGTTCCCACCCTCCCCCCCACCAACAGCTATCCAGTCCCTTCCAACCTACATCAATAATACCTCACATGCTTCAACAACTTCCAGTTCCCTGGGCTTAACCATTTCATTTTCATTATGGACATCCAATCTGTAAATACCTCCACCCTTCGAATACTGGCCTCAGAGCCATCCATTTCTTTCTCAATAACAGACCTAACCAGGCCTTCGACAGAGTAGAATGGAATTATTTGTTCAAAGTATTGCAAAAATTCAGTTTACCGGAGAAGTATATTAATTGGATTAAAGCATTATATAAGGGACCGTTAGCGAAAGTGACAGTAAATGGACATGTATCAAAGCAATTTAACTTAAGCAGGTCAACGCGGCAGGGATGCCCACTATCACCTTTATTGTTTGCGCTAGCTATAGAACCACTAGCAGAATTTATAAGAATAGATAATAATATAAAAGGAATAAAAATAAAAGACAGGGAATATAAAATCAGTCTATTTGCGGATGATGTTATAGTGTACTTAACAGAACCAGAACTATCAATAAAAGAATTATATAAGAAATTGAAGGAATATGGAGAAGTGTCGGGTTACAAGATAAACGTAAATAAAAGTGAAGCAATGCCTATGAATAATGCGGATTTCTCAAAATTTAAGGAGGAATCTCCATTCAGATGGCAAATGCAGGCAATAAGATACCTAGGTGTACAAATAAACAAAAATCTAGGCCAATTATATAAACTCAATTACAATCCACTAATGAAAAAATTACAGGACGATTTAGAGCATTGGAAAGATCTACCACTAACACTGATAGGAAGGATAAACTGTATTAAAATGAACATTTTTCCAAGGATATTATACTTATTTCAGGCATTGCCAATACAACTGACAGAAAAATTCTTCAGAGTTAAAGAAAATAATAAGGAAATTTTTATGGAGAGGGGGGATAAATTAACAGAATGGTATAAACAAGGAGGTTTACAATTGCCAAACTTCAAAAATTATTATAGAGCCGCACAATTAAGATACCTATCAGATTTTTATCAAACAAGGGAAAAACCAGACTGGACGAGATTAGAATTAGATAAAATAGGGGAAAAGATACCTGAACACATATTATATAAATGGGATGAAAAATTGGTACAACATAGAACTTCTCCAGTATTACATCATCTCCTCAATATTTGGAAGAAGATTCATGTAGAAAGAAATAAAACAAATTATCAATTACCAAAACTAATATTGACGCAAAATAAGCTACTCCCTTTTACAATAGATAACCTTTCCTTTAGAGAATGGGAAAAAAAAGGGATTAAAAGAATAGAAAATTGTTTTTCAGGAAGTAGATTCTTATCCTTTGAACAAATGAGAGATAAGTACAATATAACTGGAGATACAGCGCTGGCATATTACCAACTGAGATCCTACTTGAAAGATAAATTAGGAAGCAATTTGAGTTTACCAGAGGGAAGTAACCTTGAATATGTGATTACAGATACAATGTTAATCAAAAGATTTATAACAAATATGTATATTAAACTGCAAGAAAAGGAGAATGAGGAAACAAATGGTAAAACTAAACAAAAATGGGAACAAGATTTAAATATAAAGATAAAAAAAGAAACATGGGAGAAATTATGTTCTGGAACGATGAGAAATACAATAAATACGAGGCTACGTATGATACAATATAATTGGTTACACAGACTATACATTACACCGCAAAAGTTAAATAAATGGGACCCAACAGTATGTGATAGATGTTTTCGATGTAAAAAAGAAATGGGAACAACAATTCATGCAATCTGGACATGTGAGAGAGTAGAAAAATTTTGGGATGATCTCAATCAGATATTAAATAAAATAACAGAAAACAATATACCAAAGAATCCAGAGATCTTTCTCCTAAGTAACATAAAAAACAAATAATTTGGAATTGATTTGGAGGATGCACAAAAAAGATTTGTTAAGATAGCCCTAGCCATAGCAAAAAAATGTATTATGTCAACCTGGAAATTGGAAGATAATTTGAAAATACAACAATGGTATATAGAAATGAATAAATGTATTCCATTAGAAAAAATAACATATAGTTTAAGAAATAATATTGAAATATTCGAACAAGTATGGGAGCCTTACATTAAATACAATAGCGAAAACCTACCGGGGACAAACATTACCTAAGTTGATGGAAGGAGAAGGAAAGAAAAGAATGGACTCAGTAGAATTTCTGGTGTATTTTTGTTGAATGACAACATTGTCTGACTGGTTTAATGCAACCTAGATTGTATACTTAAAATGGATGAGAGGGGTGGGGGGTGGGGGGGGTGGCTTGGGAGGAGGGGGGGGGAGAAAAAGTCAGTGTATATGTGTGAAAAAGAAAAAGTGTATATCATGGCTAATGTGATTTATGGTGTGAAAAATAAAAAATTTAAAAAAAAATAAAAAAAAAATAACAGACCTAACCAGTCCTCCTCCTCCACCTGGCTGAAGGAAAACACAAAAGTCTGCAGACGTCGTGATTGAAGTAAAAACACAGCGCTGGAGAATGGCAGCAGGTCCAACAGTGTGCTTTATATGGCAAAGATAAAGATAAACATTCAATGTTTCAGGCTTGAGCCCTTCATCAGGATAACTTTGGGCTCAAGCCCGAAACATTGGTTATGTATTGTTAACTTTCTTATATAAAGTACGCTGTTTGACCTGCTGAGTTTCTCCAGCTTTGTGTTTTTCCACCTGTCAGAACATGTTCTCACCCTCAATAACTTCTCCTTTGTCTCATCCCACAGTCTGCATGTGGGGGTCCCGTTTTTACCGGCGATCTCATCTGCATTGTTTTGGGCCAAGTCAAGGGTCCTGGCAAGCGGAAAAGCACCTTCAGGGGCAGCTTGTCCTCCTCGAGCAGTCGCTTACGAATGTAGTCAGACCTCACTCCAGACACGCAGGCATCTTGAATCAGATCCTCCACATACTGGGCTATGGGCATGGGGGCTGTAGCAGTGTCCCAGCAGCCTCTCCTCAGGTCGTACAGTACTCGGAGGAACTTGTCCATGGACTCATCAGTTTGGTGTCTCCTTGAGGCCAGTCGGTACCATGAGTACACTTCATTCAGCTGGGGTGATTAGAGGTTGCGGAGTTCAGCCATGGCTTCCGAGTAGGCTGTGCAGTTCCAGATCGCCAGGTACACTCGGTGGCCAACTCTAGCTTGCAGGACCTTGAGTTTCTTCTCATCAGAGTCCACCAAGCCCACTGTGACTTCGTGGACATTTGTGAAGCAGTCGATCCACTACTTGTATCATTCAGCAGCTCCGGGCGTTTGTGGATCGATTTCGAGGCGGTTGGGTCTCAGCAGCTTGTCCATCCTGTGTGGAAAATTAATGTGTATTAAATTGATACACAATATCAATGACTCCAAAAGCTGAGTGAGAAAAGACAGGCTTTAATACACATTAGATTTTAGCTGGCCCAACTCCATGTGCTCGAATGAATGGAAGGGGATAGGGAGGTTGACCTTTACAGCCAGGTCACAGGGGGAGGGGATTACAGGGGATCAAGTCACCAGTGGACAGGCCAGCCACTTATACACAAGACAGCACAGAACAGTAGATACATATCACCACAATTATCAAACTTATTTTGAAGTATATCAACATTTTTTCTATGTACAAAAGCAGTGAACCATTGTTTTATCTAATATATATTTGTGCATTTTTGTTTGTCTGTTCTCCAAGTAAACAATATAGAGCACTCTAGAAATGTCCAAGGAGGTTTAGTAGAGGGTAATATTTGATTCTGAATGTCGTGACCACATTGAATTTAACCTTTAACACAGTGGTTTTCGAACTGCCCCCCAAACTCACATTCCACCGTAAGCAATTCCAATGCCATAGGTGGTCTGTGATTAGTAAGGGATTGGTTACAGTGGCATGTGAGTGGAAAGAAAAAGTTTGAAAACCACTGTTTTAATTGTACCCAATTGATTTGTTATGTGCACAGTTTAATAACTCAAAATGGGCCAACGATCATTTTTCTCAAGCAAACTATTTCAGTAACATTTGGGTCTTGAGCAGTGGTTCTCAACCTTCCCTTCCCACTCACATACCACCATAAGCAATCCCTTACTAATCGCAGAGCACTTATGGCATCGGGATTGTTTAATGTGGCATGTGAGTTTAGGGGAACAGTTTGAAAACCACTGCTTTAAGTTCATATGAAGTTCAAAAATTTAAAAAAAAACCTCAATTAGATACAGTGCTGTGCACCAGTGTACATTCAGAATAAAAACAAGTGGTCAAACCCAGTTCAATATGAGTCCAAAAAAGTGAAGCAATATTGGCAGAAGCTCTTCATAAGCCTGTAGATTTAGACAAAGGAGAAAGCGAGAGACAGCAGAGGAACATCGGTCTTGCCTCACTGTTGATGCTTCCAGGCATGCAAGGAACAGCCAGCAGGGAACAGAACAGCAGCAATACACCCATCTCAGTGCTCAAGCCTCCAGACAAACAAGGAGCAGGCAGCAGGAAACTGAGGAACAACACCAAGCCTGCCTCAGTGGTGATGCAGCCAGGTCTGCTGAAGAAGAACAAGCAAGACTCCAAGCAATATAAACAAAAGTCATCAGCCAAAGGTTAGTACCATTTACTACAGCCAACCTGCTAAACGCTGCATTCAATTACTCAGTTAACATTGAGTATTTTTCCATTAATGCAGTTGCAATTGGCTTCATGCCAGATATATACCAACATTGTGGAGAAAAGAAGTGGGAAGGTGAAACGCTGTCAATATGTTGTTCCAATGTAAAACATAGCATACCTCTACTGGCCGAGCCTCCACAGCCATTGAAAATACTGCTGCTGGCCAACACGGTAGAGTCCTACAACTCAACATTTTAGATGACATCTTTTGGGTCCAACAACTGAGTGTTTTATTTCTTGGGCCACGCTGTGTATACAGCTAGGAATAAATAAAGTAAAACTTTCATGGGATTTTAAAATGGATGTTCATGCAAATTGGTGTGGACGTGGAAGTACTAGCATGCTCTTATAGGGTTGGTAGGTTAATTCGTCACATGGGTGTATTTGGATGGCACAGGCTCGTGGGCCAGAAGGGTCTGTTACCATGCTGTATGTCTAAATTAAATAAACAAGGATTAGGTACAAGAATTAATCACTGAGTTCCTCATTCTGCTCTGCCATTCACTCTTGCTCAACAAGAAATCTCTTTATCTCTGTTTCAAAAATATTTCAAGACCCTGCTTCCTTCTCCCTTTGAGGGAGAGAGTTCCAAAGACTCATAACCTGATGAGAAAAAAAACATTATTCCTAAATGGGTAACTGTTTGTTTATAAACAGTGATCCCAGTGAATCTTCCTGAAGAGAAACCATTCTCTCCATACATGTCCTATCAAAAAATCTCAGAATCTAAGGTTTCAGTTTGTGCTCCCTCACTTCTAAATGTCAGTGGATACAAGTCTAGCCAAACCTATTCAGCCTTCCCTCTGAGATAATGCACCCATTTCTTATGTTAGTCGATGAATTGTTTCCTTCCTTAAATAAAGTGGCCAATATTGTACTCAACACTCCAGATATGGTCTCACAAAGCCCTAAATAATTGAGGCAGTATGGTTAACATAGCAATTGGTGCCACGCTGTTACAGCATCAGTGACCCACGGTTCAAATCCAGCACTGTCTGTGAGGAGTTTGTGCATTCTCCCAGTGTCTGTGGATTTCCTCCAGGTGCTCCGGTTTCCTCCCACTGTTCAAAATGTAGGGGAATTGTAGGTCAACTGGATGTAATTGGATGGCATGGACTTGTGGGCTGGAAGGGTCTGTTACTGTGCTGTATGTCTAAAATAAAAATTTTATGTACTAACATTTTGGTAGCTTTAAAAAATTGGCTTTATTTTAATTTATTGGAGGTCTGAAGTTCTTTTGCATTGGTTTGGATGTGAGTTACTTCCCGGCCTCCTTTAATTACAATAGTGTAGGAGGGTCATGTGACCTCTCTGGGTGGAACCTGGTCAGAATGCAGATTGCAGAGGGTCATGTGCCCACTCCAGCTGGAACCTAGTCAGAAATCACCTCACCTGCCAATCAATGGTTAGATCTGCCCACAAGTGAGGCTGACACACAATTGGTCCTTGTAGGTCATGTAGACAGGCCCTGCATTGAAAAAGCCTAGCACATGGAGTGTTTTTCTCTCTTTCTCTTGCTGCTGCCTCGAGACTATCACTTAAATCCAAAGGGCCAACTGCAATGGGCCCATCCCAGATCCTACCCATGGTCAATGTTAGTTCATTTGATATACTTGTTAGATGTAATTAATTTACCCTTCATTAGTGTACTGTGACTGTGGATGGATGGGCATTGTGTAATTAACCCTTGCATTCTCAGTCAGGAGTTGAGAATATTTAGCACCCGATATGTAGCTATTTGTGTATTATTCCAATTAGTCTGTGAGTGTGTACCCTTTTGTGAGTTCCCCTAGACATAAATAAAGCTCACATGTGTCCAGCCTTGATTTTATTTGAATCCATCTAACCTATTCTGAGCACAGCATTTGGCATTGCGAGCAGGTTCAAGGAATTTTGACTGGACCCATGCGGTTGCAATGTTTTTGCACAATACAAACCAATTTAACCTGTAACATTCACATGTCCAGGGCGTGCGTGTGTGTGTGTGTGTGTGTGTGTGTGTGTGTGTGTGTGTGTGTATGTGTGTGTGTGTGGTGGTGCGTCCTTACTGAGAGGTGGTCAGGTGGAGTGTCAAGTCTCCTGGCCAAGAAAAGGGCTCCGAGAATGGGAGAGGTTTGTAGTGCATGGACTGGGAAAGCCATCACGTGTGTGTGTGTGTGTGTGGGTGTGTGTGACCTGTTGTGCACACTTACTGAATGGTAGGCAGGTAGAGTGGCCTGTGGTCAGATAGAACAGCCTGTGGCCAGGTGGAGCATCGTCTTCTGGCCAAGAAAGTGCCACCAAGAAGGAAGGAGGTTTGTAGCGCATGGGCTGGGAGATACGCAGTGGGTGGTGTTACCCACACTATCTAACCCAGAGAGAGTGAGTTTCCTTCATTCACGGGATGACTTATCTGCGGGCGATGAAAGCGGTGATGGCGGTTGTTGAACGCATGGCTGATGAATATGCCGACAGAGCCAACAACTTGAACGCTACCAAAGGACTGTCGCGAACACTGATTCCTGCCGATGCTGAAAACAGAAACTCTGGGAGAAAATTTCCCAGCTCCATGGATTTTGATATTCCTGTGTTGGGAAGGTAATAATCACCAACCAGCTTCACCCAACACCAGTAATAGTCACACATCCAGTGACCCTTGGTCAGATCAGTGGCTCAATCTGGCCAACACAATAAAGTCCTGACTCTCAGAGTGAGCCCCCAAACAGTAGGTAGGTCTTGGGGATGTTTGTGCAGATGGTTCAATCAGCACTGGTCCAAGCAATTGGTGGGAGTGCGAGCAGGAACAGTATCCTGGCTTGAGAGAGTCTGCAGCTGACAGCCCAGTGAATATGCATGCTCTCTAGGGAGTTAAATGGTATGTCCTGTATGTGCAGTTGTCGGGCCGACCCCTGGTTACCCATGGGATGGTTCAGCGCCAGCTATCTGGGATGCGTGCCACTCTATGCCTCGTAGATCTGAAGGAGCACCCAGATGAACGGACACTGTGGTGGAGACACTGGCCAATGAGATGGCTGTGGCACTTCACCATAAGGAGGAGTCAGGATGATCTTGGACTACCTGCTCGCAGACGGACGTGGTACCAGTCCTTGTGATGTATCTTTTATTGTAATAAATAAACTCGGGTTCTTTTAAAACAACTATACACTATTAGCTAAAGTACGCACAAATGGCCCTGTGGAGGCATCCATCTTGAATCCAACCAAGCTGCAAACAAAATTAGTCTCTAAATCCCTCTAGTGATCAGGAAGATCACTAGCACTCTATCATTACACTCCTTTTACTTGAGATGTTTAATCTAACAACATGACACACTAATACTACAGTATTCATTTCAAAGTTCAACACAAATATAAACACAACATCAGCAGCACCAAACATTTAAGTGTGCAGTCCTTTTTTATTTAGACCAGTGGTTCTCAACCTTTCTCTTTCCACTCTCATACAACCTTAAGTATTCCTATGCCATCGGTGCTCTGTGATTAGTAAGGGATGGCTTAAGGTGATATGTGAGTGGGAAGGAAAGGTTGAGAATCACTGCTCTTGACCCAATTGTTACTTTGATGCGCTATTGAGCAGAAAAGCAGGCACAAAACATAAAGGCTGTTCAACAGGCTTTATTCCATATAAACTTCCACAGAGCTGGCTGTGAGAATGCTGTTGCAAGCTCTGAGACTGACCTCGAGGGACCGGATCTAGCTTATATCCTGGAGGATGATTGGCAGCCGACCAGGTGGGGCTTGGTCCATTCAGGTCAGCTGATTGACAGCCGGCCAGGTGTTGCCTTGTCCTCCAGTGCTCTTCTGCAGCTACACAGGTTTCCCCCTGCAGTGGGCTAATGGTGTATCACCACATTTAGTGCAATATTTTGCTTGAGAAAAATTGTCATTGGCCCATTTCCTTTGGAGTTATGAAACCATGCACATAACAATTCAGTTAGGTATGATCAAAACAGTGGTTTTCAAACTTTTTCTTTCCACCCACATACCACCTTAAGCAATCCCTTACTAATCATAGAACACCGATGGCATAGGGAATACTTAAAGTGGTATGTGAATGGAAAGAAAAAGGTTGAGAACCACTGTTTTAGAGATTCACTTTGTCAGGTGCTTTAACAATATGTGTTGATCTTAGCACAGGTGCTTGTGTCTGTCTCTGTCACGAACATTGGTAGACCATACACATAACTGTGGAATTTCTTGAGTCCATAGACCAAACCCAGACTCTCTTTCTTGATCTGTGCATATTGACATTCAGATGTTGTCATTGTCCTCCCACAGCCTGAAGTACTACGGCACCTACTCCATTTTTTGAAGCATCCGTAGATATTTTCGTCTTTCTGGATGTGTCAAAGTACATCAAAAGTACTGGATCTGTCTCTGTGGAACTCTCATTGTGTGCTTCACTCTGCATCATTGCCCTGGATAATGCATCAGTTAACACACCCTCTTGATTGATTCATGTCCATCTGGGACTATTGCAAACCTGAGGTGGTGTTCTTTATCTTTAACTTACACCTTGAGTTTACATGTTTTTTTCATGTCGATGTGCTATCCATTATCGGCTTTGAGTTGTACAGGATTTGCATGGATGTATGGTTTTATCTTCATTGCACTGATGTCATGCTCACAGATCAAATTGACCTTTGTCCCTGTGTCCAGCTTAAAAAGAATTTTTGCTCCATTTGTATATAATAACACATTGTATGTAATATGACTCTGTTCACACTTAGCTGTTCAGTGTCTGTGGTTTATAATTTTCCCACACTACCATGCCAATGAATAGTGTGCCATTTTGTGAGTTCCCCGTGTGTAAAGAAAGCTCACTATTTGTTGATAACACACACAGCCAGCCTTAATTCTCTTCTCATATCTATTCTGAACATATGTTACAATGTTTACATGATTATTGTAACATATCAAAGGGAGATGGACTCCTGGCAGGAATGAAGAATTGTTGAAGTACTTCATTTTTGATGAGATATCCAGAGGGAAGGAAATATACCAAAGCATTCAGTGTTATTCACTTCCAATGCTTGCCATCCCGTGCACTCTTATCTCATCCAAGGCCATCTGCTTACATCATCCATTCTGCAAACCTTGGCTAACCTTTCAGTAAATGCCCATTTGTTTGTCCTCTGTTGCTTTTAATAACTACAATCTTTTAAGCATCTGGAAGTAGAGAAAATATAGATGTACGTAACTCTCTCATTCTGTTCATTAAATTTCACTAATTTATTCATCAGAAGCACACAGGTGTATTTTATTTCCTTAACTTCTGCAAATCTGTTTGAACATATCCCTTTCATGTAGTTATGTTGATCCCCTGTATTATTGTAGATCAGGGGTTTTCAATATTTTTCTTTCCATTCATACACTACCTTAAGTAATCCCTATGCCATTGATGCTCTGTGATTACTTAAGGTGGTGTGTGAGTGGAAAGAAAATGTTTGAAAACCACTGTGGTAGATAATCTACTTTTAGTTTTGCTTCAGTCATAATTCTGAACTGACATGGCATAGGCTCCAGAACAAAATATGTAACAAACATTGACCACTCCTGAAGCACTGTGAATTGTTAAGGACACCACATATTCGCCTTGGTGAGAAGGGGTGTAGATTATCAGAATATCCAAAAGGATAATGATGTTGCAAGAAATTAAGTAAATAAAAATCTTCCATAAAGCCACTTCTGAACATAGCAATTGTTTCAAGGCAATCTGAGATGGATTTGTTTTTGTTAAACAAGGATATTGAAGGATATGGGATAATACAGATCTAGCTTATAGTTTAGTCATTTTCTGATTTCATAATGGAACAAACCTGAGAGACCAGATTGTTGTCTCATCTTCCTATGCTCCTGGAAATGGCTGAAGGCACAGGGAAGTTCAAGGAGGAAAGCAGATTGGAAAAAATGTATGACCTCAGGAAGGGTGTTGTTGGCGAGGTTGTGATGCTGGTAGGGGAAGACTCTTGGTTAAAAAATGCTCATTTGATGGCCCTGAAGGCAAGGACTCAATTGATTTAAGGTGCTATGCAAATACTTTCTAGAATTTACTCGATACCCCCCCCCCCCCAAAAAAAAAGGTTTGTGTTTACCCACAGAATTTTGAAATACAGGTATTCAATAGCACTTGCCTGCCCATTAATTATTTTTGTAAGTTTAGTCGCTGTGGTAACAGAAAGGTCATAGGAGCCTAAATCTCATATTGCAAGGCCTAAGTGTCTGCTAATGGCAGCGCTACCGAAATGAGAGACGTCCGCACAGCACAAGGGTGAACCAGTAACTGAACTTTATTTTGAATTCCTCACGCTACTCGAGGGGACTGCCCACTTTCTGTGAGAGGTGTGCTGGCCTTAAGGAGTGATTTCAGCACTTCGCGGTGTCACTACCTGTCCAGCAGCGTTCAACCAGGAAGCGTCATCATCCCCTGAGTCCCCCTCTCCTCAGAAGGGCAGGGGGGCCCACTCCATCTTGTGTCGGACGACTGGGGCAGCGATTCGGCCCGTCTAACTGCACAGTTGCTCGGCCCGCTGAAATATGATATTTCGTGCTGTTGATTAAGGAATAAATGTGATTCAGCAATCTAGTTTGTTCCATTGTGAAATAAGAAAATGATGGATCTATGAGTTAGTTCTGATTTATCCCATCACTCTTTGAAATGCTGCAAGTGATTCGTTCATTCACCCATGCAAGATCCTTGGTTTAATGTACCATTCAAAAGACCAGCTATCTGAAAGGCTAGCTCACATTTGGTGCCAGCCAAGATTTCTGTGCTCAAGTCTTAAATGTCCGACCTAGCAGGTGAAAGTGTGACCAACTGAGCCACGACTAACAAACCAACAGGAGCCCGAAGACGAACATCTGGTGGAACAAGGACAGTTTCTTCCCCTCTGCCATCAGACTTCTGAATGGACAATGAATCACAACACATCTCACTTTCTCTTTCTTTTGAACTAATTTATTTATTTTTAAATGTAATTTATAGCTTTAATATTTGCACCTTTAATGATACCACAAAGCCACAGATTTCATAAGAAGTTCAAGACAATAAATTCTGATCCTGATTCTGATCTCATAGCTTGGGAAGCTTATAAATGTGATTTCCATCTTTGGGAAAGCATTTAGGAATTTAGATATTCTGTTTTAGGCCTCATGGAAAATATTTGAAAGTATTAGTAGAGTTAATGCAAGACAGCATTGAGAGGGATAAGATATTACCTACAAAAGTGATTGCATTTTTTAGGAGTAACCCTCCTGGAAACAGCTCAGCAAATCCACATCAACATCTAGTGCAGAAAGAAACAGTTTGTGTTTCACATTCCACTCCCTTCATCTGAGTCAGCAGGACCTGTGATATATAGGATGTACGTACAATGTCAGGTGTCATCACATTATGAAGGGCCCACAATCTAAAACAATCATAGTTTATCTCTCCACAGATAGTGCCTGATCTGCTCAATGTTTCTGCCATTTTCTGTTTTAATTTCAGGTGTCCCTTCTTCAAGAAGGGTTCAGGCCTGAAACATTGGGAATGTATCTTTACCTCCTATGGATACTGCAAGACCTGCTGAGTTCCTCCAGCATTTCTGAGTTTATATTATGAATAAAAAAGTAGGACGGGCCCACAAGATAAACTCCTAACTTGGTACAAGCATAATTTTGATAGAATTAGACAGGAACTTGCAAAGATTCTTTTTTCTCCCTCTGATGCTGCTCAACCCAATGAGCTCTTCCAGCAAAATTTTTATATCCAAATTCCAGCAGTCTCTTGTGTCTCCGACTTGCAAAAGTTGATCAGAAGGCTGTTTGCAGTTAAAGGTATGTCTGGCAAGAGGGAAGTGTTTAAAAGAGAGACCGGGAGAGTTCAGGGCAGCGTGTTCTTGTTAGAATGAAGGCAAGGCTGACAAAATTAGGAAACCCTGGATGACCAGAGATATTGAGGCAAATGAAGGAGATATAGTAAATTGAAATGGAACAAACCCTTTCAGGAATATATAATGATGTAGGAGAGAAATAAGCAGAGCAAAGAGGGGCTATGAAGTGAATCTGACAAATAAGGTTAAGGAGAATCCTTAGAGATTCCACAATACATTAAAGGCAAAAGAGTAACTAGGAGAGGATAAGGTCCTTAAACGTCAACAAGATCACTTTTGTGAAACCACAGGAGATGGACAAGTTGCAAAATTAGTATTTCTCATCTGTATTTCTCATCGACAAAGACGCAGAGGCTAGGGAATGCAGGGAAATAAATAGCCATGTCATTTCCACCAGCTACTATGTGATCCCACCTCCTACTATGTGATCCCACCCCCAAATGCATCTCCCCCCTCTCCTCCCTTCAACGTCTCCCACAAGGACTGCTCCCTCTGTGATTCCCTTGTCCACTCCTCCCTTCCCACCAATCGCCCCCTTGGCACCTATCCCTGTGACCGTTGCACCCACATCTCCTCCTTCACCAAACAGTCTTTCCAAGTGAAGCAACATTTCACTTGTGAATCTGCAGAAGTCATCTGCTGCATCCAATGCTCCTGTTGTGGTCTCCTCTACGTCGGAGAGACTGGGCAAAGATTGGGAGATCACTTCATTGAGCACTTCAGCTCTGTCCACCACAATAGCAGGGATCTCCCAGTGGCCACCCATTTCAATTCCCTGCCCCATTCCCTTGCCAGCATGCCTGTCCATGGTGTCATGTACTGCCAGACTGAGGCCACCTGCACATTGAAGGAACAACACCTCACATTCCATCTGGGCACCCTTCAAGCGCATGACATTGACATCACCTTTTTGTTGGCCCCCACCTCTTTCTATCCCCGTTTCTCCTTTCCTCTAGCTCTGCCTCTCTATCTCTTACCATTTTCCTTCTGTTGCCTTTCCTTCAGCTCTGCATTCACAGAGCCGCCCCCACCCTCTGTCAATTCTCACCTTTCCTTTCCTGTCCTCCTAGCCATGTCCAATTTGTCTGTTGGTCATGCTCCTCCCCTTGCCTTTCTTTCCTTCTCCCAGCCTTTTAATTTAGATGCCTACCAGCTTTTCACCCCTACCTTGAAGAAGAGCTCAGGTCCAAAATGTCAGTTATATGGATACTACGAGATCTGCGAGTTCCTCCATCATTTCTGTGTTTTTACTTAGATTCATGGTCTCAGGGTGGGGGAATCTAAAATGAGAGGGCATCAATTTGAGGTGAGATGGAGAAGATTTATGAGGGACCTGAGGGACATCTTCTACCACAGGATGGTAGAGGCAATTAAAAGACATTTAGGCAGGTAAATGGAGAAAAAGGTTCAGACAGACATGGGCCAAACAAAGACAAATGGGACTAGCTTGGTCAGCAAGAACAGGTTGTGCCGAAGGGCCTGTTTCACTGGTGTGGAACTCTATGACTTTGACTCCATGTATGGGCCATAAGCCAAATCATCAAACTTCTTCTCGAAGTGGACCATGCCAAGGATCCTTGATCTCTTGAGACCATTCATCAATTGTGTAGTGTCAGCAGAAGGCAGAAGCATGCGAGTCTCGTTATTTTAAAAGTGTACTCATTATATTGTAGCTTTATTAGTGGAGTTTTACTAGTGTTTTAAATAAATACATTATTGTACTTCAGATTTATTGAAAAGTTGATTCATCATTGATCTGAATTCTAGCAATCGATTTGTATTGCTACACATACAGTAGGTCTTGAATTAAGGTGCCCTATCAACTGTCCCGGTTGAGGCGGTACAAAAGGATAAGATCACCGAGACCTGTATGGTGCACGGCTACACCATGCGGTATCTCAACCATGAGCCAGAAAAGATGTATCGCCACTTTTTTTTGTATGAATAGTTACTGTTTCGATGTATTCCCACAATAACAGTACATCAATAGCATCTTAGCCTCACACAAAGAAAATTAGCCAGCATTGAAATGATACATGCCCCCTCTCATGTAACGGCATAACATATCAATTAACCAAAGTTTTGCGACTGTGAGACTGACAAACATTTGCAGGCATTCAGTATATCAGATGTTACTTAACTAGGCAGAGTCAACATTCATTTATAGGACATAGTATATAATGGCAGATCAACTAGAAATAATGAAAGTGAAATTGCATTCAGCAAAGACAGTGTGAGAAAACATTCCTTTTGTCCCATGCTACTTTCACAATTTGACAGTATAATATCAACAACAAGGCGGTTGGTAGTCATGAGGGGAAATGGATCTGTGAATGAAATTGAGATTTTCTCAGCCTGCTGTGGAATCGGTCTTCACCCACAATGTACATACATCAAGCACTTGGCAGGACTTAGGTTGGGAAATGGTATTTCTACTTTGCAGATAAAAGAGTGTCAGGTGTTCACATGGATTCATTTAAATCTAGCAGTAAACTGAACATTTTTGGCACCTTGGCCATGGAATTGGTCATCTTTTTTGAAATTTTACGACGTAAAATATTGAATTGAATTAAATTGTTTATTGTCACGTGTACTAAGATACAAATAAAAAACTTTGTTTTGCATTCTATCTATACAAGTCAATGCAGAGTTAAATACAACAAATAATGCAACAATAAAACAAAAGCACAGAGCATAGCATTACAGTAAGACAAAACGTGCAGGGTGGAGGGTTACTAGGTCAAAATAAACGATGTCGAGAAAAGTACCGTTAAACAATGACAAGGGCATCATTCGTTTCCACTGGAGGTGCAGTCAAGAGTCTGATAACAGCAGAGAATAATTTGGCCTTGTTTTTGGAAGTTTCTGTTTTCAAGCTCATGTATCTTCTGCCTGACAGAAAGGGGGGGAGAATGTAACCCAAGATTTTGGCAGCTTTCTCAAGGCAGTGGGTGATATAGCTGGTGCCAGAATTCTGAATTAAAAACCGCATATCAGGTAGCATAAGTGGAAAGAGGAGCAGAGTAAATGACTCATTATCTGACAGCAAATAACAAATGAATAAATATGCTAAGAGATTCAAGTCCTTTCTACTTTTATTTTAAAAATATCAAGTATTCAATACATAATATCAATGTTGAATCTAAATTGTTAGAGATTTTCTGAAGATTCAGTGGGCATAGACTAGCTGTGCTGTGCTATTCTATGATTCTATTAGATTAAGTACTGATAATAATTCAACTACTTGAAACAGATCTAGAATATATTTGAATAAACTATACCTGAACAGTATTCAGCTGTATAAACTATTATCCCAGTAACATTGCCTCCAGATTCTTTACATATCAACTGCGAAGAATTTAAATGAAGTTGGCACTTTGGTAAGACCCAACATGTTTAGGAAGGTATAACATGTAAAATATTTAGTTTGCTCTGTGATAAAATATACATTCTTCTACTCCATAAGTATGAATCATTGAACTTGCTAGAAAGTATTGGATAAGTTTCATTTACAGAAACTGAAGATGGATGATGGTATGGCCTTACCGAATTTGACATTTTACTATTGGGCAGTTAATATTCATTATATATATATTTTTTAATTTATTACTTTGATAAATTTTATTGTCCGCTCTGGGTAGATTTGGAATTGGGATCTATCCAGAATTATTCCTTAGCTTCTTTTTAGGGCCAGCATTACCTTTTAGACTATCCAAAATCAGTAAGTATACTTCTAATCCAATTATTAAATATTCATTATCTATTGGGTTTCAATTTTGAGGGCTTTTGGATGAAATTTTTTTGCCTTGGCTATTATTATATATCTTAATTACTTTTTACACCATCTACTCTTGACTGAACCTTCCTTATTGAGAAGATTAAAGGAATTATCTCTGATGTCTTTTGAACAACTTTCCACCAAATATAATTCAACATACACACATTTTTAAAAATATCTACAGATTAGATATTTCCTGAATACGGTAATGTCTAATTAGTTAACATTACAACAATCAGATTTACTTGACACTTTGTTCCAGTTAAACCCCTTTCAGAAGGGTTTAATTGGTACTATTTAAACTCTTATGTTAAATTTGAGATCAGTCCCCATTGATAAGATTTGACAAACATGGGAATCGGTATTTCAACTAACATTATCTCCTGAAACATGGGGAAGAATTACTAGACTAGTTAATACTTGTTCACTTTGTGCATATCATTCTTTAATACAGTTTAAAATAGTTCATAGAGCTTATATGTCTAAAGATAAACTAGCTCGTATCTTTCCTAATACGAGCTCTACTTGTGATAGATGCAATAATAAGGTGGCTTCATTGACTCATATATTTTGGTCACGTCCCATGTTAGAAACATTTTAGAAAGATATTTTTGAAACTCTATCAATAATACTGGTTATTCAATGACCATCTAACCCCTTAACTGCTCTTTTTGGAATTACAGATGTAGGCGTTTACTTACCTCTGCAGATTAAGTTATAGCTTTTTCTCCACTATTAGCTTGAAAAGCCATTTTGCTTAAATGGAAAGACTCTGATTCTCCTATTTTATTTCAATGGATTTCTCATATTATGTCTCTCTTAAATCTAGAAAAAAAAATCAGAAGTCGTACATTAGCTACAACTATTAAATTTGAAGAAACATGGAAACCATTTATTGATTACTTTCATGGGATATAACTGCCATTATTCTATGAATTAACTCTTCCTTTTCAGACATAATATAATTTTTACTGTTTTGTTATCTCAGATCCTCGAGATAGGCCACACTCAGTTGTTTTTCTTATTATATGATTTTTTTTAGTAGATTAGTTTGATTTTTTTAACATTATATTTATTTATTTATCTATTATTCCAATTCCAAATCTACCCAGAGCGGACAATCAAATTTATCAAAGTAATAAATTAAAAAATATATATATAATGAATATTAACTGCCCAATAGTAAAATTATTTCTGATGTGTCACATTTTCATGCTGGAATTTGTATGATACTCTATGTAGACTTGGACATTCCATTTCAATTGTGTTATTTTTATTCTCCTTATGCTGTGTATATTATGAAATGTTAATAAAAAGATGGAAAAAGAAAGAAAGTATGTAATACTATACCTATGTAATTGAGGTTAACTGAAACTGTCATAGTCATCCACAGAGGGAAGATGAGAACATCCTTATTTGAATTGGGTAAAACTTGGATCTAGACAAAGAGAGAAATATCCTCTCCACCCACCCCACCCCCCCCCCCCCCACCCCCACCTCATGCAAGGCAAATTAAAAGCGGTCTAAAAATACAAAATTGCTGGAGGAACTCGGTAGATTATGCTGCGTCCATAAGAGGCAAAGATATACAGTATAACCAGCATTTCGGTCCTGAGCTGGGACACCTGCTGAGTTTCTCCAGCATTTCTGTGTTTTTACTGCAGACTTTTGTGTTTCACTGCAAAAAAAAACATTTCAGTTTGATTAACTGTCAATTTTAAGTTTATCTTGAGGAATGTTTCTCAGGTGGATTAAAATGCTTTATTCTGATTGAAATGCTGTCATCAGGAAAAATGAGAAGTTTCACATTCAATCATTTACACCACATAGTGTATTGAGACTGCTTGGTGATTGTCATGGACTCAAATGGCTATTTCTGTGTAACTCTATGATTCTATGACTTTATAGTACACTCTGTTTGCCATATTTTTAACAGTTCAGTAGATGAATTACCTATTTCATTCAACTTGAATCTTGAAATCTAATTACCACCAAATGTCTTCTTTTCCACCTTAGGACAAATTCTTTTCATTTATTTCATGTGAATTTTTTTGTAGAATTAATCACGCTGCTGGAGAAATTAAAAACACGTTAGATACTTTCTTACCATCATTTCTCCAGATTAAATGGCACTTCCATGACATCAATTCATGGATGAATGAATTCTTCCTTCAGATTTATTAAGGAAAGGAAAATCTCCATTCCTCTCCCTAGCAACTGTCTACTGTTGAATCTGATAAATTGCAAACATGGTATTACATTTAATCTATCCTGGAGTTAAGATCAGAAAATCCACTCCAAAAAAAAGTGTTTACTTCCATTCCTACATCATTACCCCTCTCTGGTCCAGCTTCATCTGCTGATTAAACTCTTCCACTTGGTGACATTTGAAGCTTGACGACTTGCATTGCCATTTGTGCCAATACCCATTCACTGATCACTCATGTTCATTTACCTGTTTGGGTGCCCAACAAATCCTCAGTTTAAAATCTCCATGATTGTACTATCAATATCTTCATAACATTCTCCAATCTATGAGGCTCACTCCTCCAACTTTGGCTGCTTGTAGATACCCTGATTTCAATCTCTCCATCTTCGGCAACTGAGCCTTCAGTTGGCTTTGTCCATACTTGTAGAATTCCCTCCCAAGACCTCTTCATTTGCCTCTTTAAGAAACCCTTTGGCCACCTTTTACAAGCTTTTGGTCATCTATTTCATTAATTCCATTAATTCACATTTTCTTTCATAACCCACCTGTGGATTTTAGAGATTTATACGGTTCGCTGTTAAAAGTATTTTATAAATCAGAGATGTTGCGGCCACTGTTGTCCTCTCAGTTCCCAAATTGCGGCTGACGCAGTCCATGCTATAATTGAACTGAACTTTAAATCTTACATTCATCGTAAACTTTAAATTGGTCCCCTGCCCTTATCACTTCATGTGGATCATGTAAGGAAGGAAAAGATGTATGTAATTATATTGTATTAACTATCAGCTGCATCTCATTACTGACATGGACTCATCCACACTGAAACAGGACCTTTGGTCCATCATATTCCTATCAGCTACACCCATCCATTTGCTGGTAACACTGGACAATGAAGATTTTTCTTCCTGAACAATTTTGGGTATTTTTTTTGTATTTGGGCTGGTGATTGCAAAATGTTCCTAACAAGTACCATTATTTTAGATAATAACATTTTTGTAATTTAGCATCATATTTTAAATCTACTTCAAGTATACACAGCCACAAAGTGCAACATGTCATTGAAAATTCATTTTCTACATTCGTACCTGGATTTCTTCCCTGCTGATCTTGGTGCAGTCAGTGGTGAACATGGTGAAAGTTTCCATCAGGACATTGCAACCATGGAAAAGTGATATCTTGTTGGACACCGACATGTGAAGCATTAGGACAAACAAAATCAGCACCACACTATTTTTTGGTCAGTCGAACTAACGCAATATGTCAGCATGATTATGCGATTAAACATGCTAAATTCAATAAAAGCTTATTTAATATTGCTCCAAATTCCTACATGATCTCGTGGTCAGTTTGAAGTTGTTTATCATAATCCGCAATTTTTTTTTCAGGAAGCAAACCTTTTGAAAGAAATTTATTGTCCAGTATAATTGGTCCATAGCTCATCATACAAGTCTATATGAATCTTGAGAGATTATTTTCTTCCATCTTTTCATCATTTTTTCCAATAACTTCTAATGTTAAATTCACAGGCCTGTAGTTACGAGACCTACTCACTTGTTCAATAAAAGTGCCCTGTGAGTTAAAAGTGTATAGGGTTATATCCCTCCCCAGTGATAAGGACACAAAAACATCAGCTAATATTTCTTGGCTCTTCTCAGAGCCAAGAAACAATGTGAGCAATGTTACTTATTAGATGAATTATTAATCAACTTGCTTTTCTACCCTCTTGATAGAACTATTGGAAGGACCAATGAATAGTATTTATTACTGTTGGGCAAACTTCCCTTTTACAGAACGGCTACAGAATTTCCCAAACTGCAACACTGACCCTTCTAAGTTATTGGTGGAGAAGAACTTTCTGACTTCCTAGGGCCATGAAAAGGTGCTATGTAAATGAAAACCTTTTGGTTCTCCTTTTGTTTCTTTTTAGGACTACAGCAGTGTGAATTTGTTCCGTGGTAATGATGCAAAGCACTTAATGCATTGGCATCCCTCGTGGCCTCCCAAATTATTTTCTGTTCCGATGAAGTTGAGTGAGTTTTCCAGACTTGCCAATATGTATAAACATCTGATAAGTGGTAGTTTATATCGAATTTATTTTAAAATTTGCTTATAATCTCTTTTCAAATTAATTTATAGCTTGATTTTTTTGTGATTTCAGTTCTTCAAGATAAATACAGTCCTCCTTGTCATCAATTCAATCATTATTTTCCTCCCTACAAAGTGACAACTTTCTTAAATATACAAAACTTTCCCCCCCCCCCCTCCCATTGCCTACAAAAACTCATTTCAGGCAGATTTGTGGAAAGCTTGCATTAGTAGCAAGCCATTTTTACCCAGAGTGTAAGAAGTGAAACAGACCTCAGAACATATGGAGAAAGTTTTCTTCGTCATCCTTTCTGACTGTGAGGCGAGTCTTTGAGAGGGAAGTCGCTCAGGAACATCGAGGTTTCAATCACATTCACAGCTGGAAAAGGGCACCAATAAACTGCCAGCTGGTGATATTGACCGCCTCTCCAACGCCTAGTCTGGGGACCTCACTCTGAAACTTTTTTTTGGTTGATAAACTCCACCGTTTATTGGGAACCCAGATCCCGAAGAGATGAAGTGGAGCTTTGTAATACTGCTTCTCCGACTTCTTCTACAATCAGCTCCCAGTTTTTCCACGGACGCTGAACCAGAGAGTAAGTATCTGCCGCAACAGACACAGAGGCTTCTCATTTTAACATCAGTTGCAAATGATTTTGCATCATTTATTTCAGTGGGTGCTTTGGGACGCTAATGTCTTATGAAAGGCGTTATGTGCAGATGTTAACGAAATATTTTCCCTTCATTTTCATGATTGTGTGAAATATAAAATAGTGCATCTGGTTATCGGCCCACGTTTGGCAGAATAAATCAGGATTCAATTACTTGCCCGTGGAAATGTGATGTTAATCAAACACAGATTTTAAAATGCTCAGGTTGAGCATTGTACACTGCTTTACCTCCAAGGCATAAGGTGGCAACTTAACCGGCGAATCTGACTTCTAGGGATCTATTTTAGTTTTAGATACAATGATACAAATGGGTCTATCAAAACTTTCAATGCAGATGTTCCTAGAGGGGAGCGGTATCTGGGATGTTTAACCTGTGATATGACCTGTACTGGACACGTTGATCCAGAGATGACACGGGTCACTTTCACCTCTTGGTAAAGTGCACGTTTATCGTGTTCGAAGCCCTTTCTCCCATGAGAAAGCCATCGATTTTAATGTTAACCCATGACATTCAGGCGAGCCTTGTTTGGGAGATGTCTCGCAGCTGCAGCCCTTTGTCACCCAGTCACTCGTCTTGGTTATTTAGCGAGTTCGTCGCCCAGTGAAACCTACTACCTTGTTACTGTTTCGGAACTAAAAGGCAGTTCCTGTGATTTTTTTCCCCCTCTCTTTTGCTTCGGGTCGTGTTGAGCATCTTGGGAAGAGATTAACCTCGAGTCGCCTTGGAACTCAGCGCCAGCTAGCAAGTTCGCAGCTGATCCACCTCGCCGAGCGCTCCTTCTGTGCGAAGTTGGAGCCTGATCTCATCGGGAACAAAGTGAACAGAGTTCCACTAGAGGAAGCCCGCCTGGGACAGAGGAACCCTAAAGGGTTGGGGGGGGGGGTTCGTCTTACCATAATAATCTTTTCCAACCAATTCTCCGACCTCCCCTAATGATGTGCATTTAAACAAGTCTGATGAAGGAATAAAGTTACCGGCCTTACTGTATTGAAAGAGGGAAGTTCCAACCAATTCTCCGACCTCCCCTAATGATGTGCATTTAAACAAGTCTGATGAAGGAATAAAGTTACCGGCCTTACTGTATTGAAAGAGGGAAGTTGGAAAGAGATTGGGAATTTTTTTTGGCAGGATTGGAAGATCCGAATCTTCTGATTTGTCCTTGAAATCTAATTAGCTATTTTATCAGCATATCTCAAATAAAATTTTACTGTCTCCCGGAAGAGAAGAAGGTCATCTGTTCCCGGGTACAGGTTTCTTCAGTAGCCAGTTCCAATACAGGGCAGCCTTGTTCACCATCTCAGGTGGTGGGGAAGTTGGAATAATATGATGACTGGATCTTCAAGGCTGTGAGAATTGAACTCAAAGGAACAAAATAAAAATCCCGAGGGAGTGAACACCATAAATTCGTTTGAAAGGATTGATTGAGCTCTACGTTGTAGTGTCAAATTTCACCTTCCAACCAACATGTCCACACTTCACAGTGCGAGTCTCAAAGTGAAGCCAAGTCCTTCTCTGGGACTGAACGTGAAATGAAGAACTAATTTGATTAATTTCCTAATGGATATCAGAAGAACAGAGCATAATCTGTGTAATACATTCTACAAAATATAATTTGTTGTACCCCTGACAGAATTATTACTGGACTGCATCCTCCAAAATCTTTGAATTAGAAGAGCTCTAGATTGGAATGTTTAACCCCTGCCCCAGCTCATATGCTGGGGAGCATTGACATTAATTGTGAGGATGGCAGAACTTCTGTAGAAAGGTAGGGAAGTCATGAAGTAGAGCAAAGCTTCCTCTTTGAATTCATTATGTTCTCTGCATGGTCAGGTGGATGGAACCATTATTAAAGTGCCTCCAACATAATGAGGTATCACAAACCTCTTCAATGAGAACTTGATGTGAATTCAGACTGAAGGTCTGATCAAAGAGTTGCTTTTCAAGGAATGCCTTAAAGGAGAAGTGACAGAGATAGAGAGGCCCATTAACTACAACATCAAACCCCAGTGACTGAATGGCTAACATCAAAAGAGTGGAAGAAACCAGATAGAAATTGTGAAGGAACATTGTCAGAAATATTGTGGTCAGACAACATCTGTGGGAAGTGAAACAGAATTAATGTTTCAATTTGAAGACAAATTATTCAATGTAAAACATTTTTGCTGTCTGTCGTTCTGAATGTTTCCAACTTTTTCTGTATTTAAAATGTTAAATTTATAGTAGCTGCAATGTTTTGATTTTCCTTTATATGATATTTTCATGTTGAATAAAGAATATAAAACATGATCTTCAGCCCTACTTCCCCAATGAACCTGGTTGGTCAGGCAACATGTATGGAGAAAGATAATGCCAGTAGCCTCGCATCAGAGACATTCTTTTAGAAGTAATGTAATGGATAAATATTGGGGGGGGGGGGGGGGGATTTTGGTAAGATTTAGAGTAGGTTACATACACACATTTTAAAACAGAGATTTTATTTGAAATACTGAAGTATTGATATTCAGTAACATTGCAGGATCTTTCAAGACTTTTATGTACATTTCACAATTAGGTGCTAATTGAAATGAAAGATCATTGTTTGGAGAAGACAAACCGGCTGTTAAAAAGTACTTTCAGTGTGCTCACAGAAAGGTCATTCTTGGGTTTTGTTTATCTGAGACAACATCTTGATCAAGGAGAAGAACTCCTGTTGTTTGCTGAAGAAGGTGGGGGTTTTGCAAGTGAGAGAGTCACATGGGCTTTCTGGAGTATCAGTTGGAGAGAGAGAGAGAGAGAGAGACAAGTTAACATGCTCTCCCAGCTAGTGTCTGTAACACTGAAAGCAGCTGTATAGTGCAAGTCAGGAAGAGCTGGTTGAAACTGATGAAAAGTTCCAGAGCAGTGGATGGCTGGAAATGCTATCTGTCTGATGTTTCTCTTGGAATAAGTGGAACAGAAAGGAACTCTATGCTAGCCTGAAAGAAAGAGGTTACCATCTGGTAAACCCTGATGGGGCAAGTTTCATCAGTGAGACAATGAGGTGATGAATGGTGGTACCTCAGTTGTGGAAATCCTGGAACAACAAATCTCTCTCTGCAAACCCTACAAGAACCTTCCTGAGTAGTAAACATTTACCTTTCAAGCACCAAAGCCTGGTGAACTTTATACATGTTAAATTCTGTGCACAGTATAAGAATTGCCTGCATCCAGAGAACTTGGAAGAAGGAGAAGTGAGATTGAACTGTGAACCAAAGAACTTTTCATAAATGTACAAACACATTACATACACATGCACTTAGAATTAGAAGAGGGTTAATTTGGGTTAGTTAAGTATAGAGATAAGTTAAAGTTTGATTCTGTTTTCATGTTTAAAGTTGATTGAAGACAACTTTTGTTTTAAAAACCACTTGTCTTGGTGAATGTCTATTGTTGCTGCTGGGTTTTGGGGTCCTTTGGGCTTGTAACAGTAAGACCACAGATTAAGATAAATAAAGACCAGAATTTGCCACCTACAAATTGGGAATTCCTAACTCTTGGTATCTTTCTCTCCTCCAATTTCTTTAATTGCATAAAAGTGTGCAATTCTGCTACTCATACTCCCTTCTGCAAATACACCATTCATGTTAAGTTAATTTATATTGGATTCTTAATGTCATCAATAATTGATCTTTTGCATTAATCTGCCATTTCTCTGCCAATCTATTCAGCAACATCTTGGGGGAAAATGTGATAGATGGGTGGGTTTAAATTAGTTGGGCGAGAGAGTGGGACCAAAGTTATAGCATAGTAGATGAGAAAGTTAAATCAAATATCAAAGTTAGAGCAAGCAAGCCCAGAAGGCAAGACAGGCATGGACAGGAGAGGGAGAGGGAGAGTGGAAGGTCTGAGAGACTAAACTGCATTAACTTCAAGACAAGAAGCCCTGTAGGTAAGGCAGTTGAACTTAAAGCATGGAACACAATGGATGGTCATATTATAGATAACATGGATATGTGGTTGTGGGACTGGCAGGATTGGTAGCTTATTGTTCCAGGCTACCGTTGCTTTCAGCACGACAGAGGGATGGGTGGAGATGAAAGAGGAGAGAGAGAGTTGCACTATTTCTTCATGATGACATTCATGTGTTGGGTCCAGGAAAGTTCTTCGAGATAGTGACACCCAAGAATTTAAATTTGCTCACCCTCTCCATCTCTGATTTCCCAATAATCACTGAATTGTACACCTCTGATTTTCTATTCCTAAAGTCTCCAATCAGCTCCTTGCTTTTATTGACATCGAGTGAGAGGTTGTTAATAGTATACCATTCAATCAAGTTTACCAACACCCTCCCATATGATGTGCTAAATAAGTGAAAGTCTCATTGTCCTTTTTATACAGCCCACTACTGTGGTATCAGCAGAAACTTTGTAAATGGTGTTGTCATAGTGAGTCACACAGTCATAGGTGTAAAGCGAGTGGAGCAGGGGGCTAAGTACACAACCCTGTGGTACTATGGTACTAATGGTGATTTGTGATGAAGGAATCCAGGATCCAATTACACAGTGGGGTACTGAGGCCCAGGTCTTGGAGTCTGCTTATCAGTTTTGAGGGGACGATGATTTTGAATGATGTTCTTTGCTGTCCAGGTATACAGGGTTTTCTGTAGCACCAGTGTGGTAAATTACTGTTGTATGTATTTGTCTGGTCATGCACATCCATTGGCCAGCTATATCTGTAGCCCCTCCCACAGGCTCCTGTATAAAAGTGACTGTTCCATAGCTCCCTCTCCAGTGCAGGACAGTCGAGCAGTATGGGTGTGCCTTTGTTTTTTAGTGAATAAAAGTCTATTGGTTTCTCAACCTCCGTCTCTAAGTAATTGATGGTGCATTAGCCAGTGAGATGGCATCTGTCATCAACTTGTTGCTGCATTAGGCAAATTGGAATGGATCCATCTTGCTGCTCAGACAGGAGCCGATATGCTTCAACACCAGGCTCTTAAAATACTGCATAACAGTAGATGTGAGTGCCACAGGCTGATAGTTGTTTAGGCAGGTGGGGCTTTCTTAGTGCTAATGGGTGAGAATTTGTGAAGTTTGCCCATGAAAGTTTTCTGATGCAATATGTAGATGGACCTGCTCAAAATAGAGCTCCACTCCACCTCCTCTTAGGACATGAGGCTGAGACAGTGGTCGATGTGTCAGTGGGGGAGTACTTTGGGACCTGAGACCATAAATTCTATTTATTTATTTATTTTTAATTACAGAAAGGTATGATATCGGTCCTTAAGTTGAAGTCCTAAATTGACAAGTATTGATTGAGCAGGATATAGAGGGATGTGGAATTAATGCAGAGAAATGGGATTGCCAGGATAGTCAGCAGAGACCAGGTGTGCCAAATGTCCTCTTCCAATGTTGGACCTCAACTCTGTGGCATCCCCCATTCTCTTCCATTACACAAAATCTGGCTTCTTCATGCAACCCTCTTACCCAAACACCCCCAACCTGCCCCACTATTGGTGAAGCAACCTTCTTCTACCCAACCATCCCAGTCATTGAAGTTGGACTTCCTCACAAGCCTTCTCTCCCTTTCAAGCCTTTTTATCTTTATTTATCCCCTGTTATTTTGAATGGTTGACCTTTACTGTTTCCCACTAAAGAGCTCTTGCTTTTCACCAGCTCTATAATCTAAATAATATTTATCATGTTTAAATTAAAACGCTAAGTGTGTGTGTGTTTGCATGTTTGTGTGCATCAGCTTAAGGACATTTGCCACTGTTCTTGCAGAACTTTGTTAAATTTTATATTAATAAAATATTTTTTTCTTTTGAATTCTTTTTCAGTTCTTAACCTCCTTTCTTTATCGGAGCACAGAAGTTATGTGGACCTGCTCCAGCAAGCACTCACTGACACTCCAGCGGTCAATGAAATCTACATTTTGTCAACATTCAAACTGCAACCAAAAACCCTTGCTTCCATCTTTGGACTTTATTCCACTAGAAGCAATATAAGATACTTTGAATTTTCAGTTTTGGGTCGACTGAATAAAGGTAAAAAGTCATATTTCAGTCATTTTAAAAATTGCATCTGAAAGATGTGGACTTTAGAGGCAAGTTGGCAAATATTGAAAGGTGGTGTTAATCTTCTTGAATCAATTAACATCTGATGTGTCTGTGTGTCAGTTGACTTAGACAGAGGCTAAGAGTTCAGAGGGACCTGAACGTTCAACCCATATTTATTTAATCTGAACTCCAGTGCTGCACTATTAAGCAAACTGTACCTCAGGGAGATATTAAACTAGGGGCCCTGCTCACTGTGCTGCCCTGAAGGAGGACAAGGTATTTCACCTTGTGCACTGAATAATATTTATGTCTTTCAACATCACGGTCACAGATTACTTAATTGTTTAGAAGATTGGTATTTCTGCATAAATTGGCTGTCCCGATCCTGTAGCAACGACTGTGTTTCAAAATACAGTAAAACTCCTATGGCGATTGGTGGATGCTGGATAAGTAAATTTTCCAGTTGCTTGACATTACATGTTGCATGGATTGGCGAACTAATGGCAAGGCCCGCCAATTTTAAACTTCTGTATTTTTTACCTTTTTATTTTCTGAGATGATTTGCCAGTTGCTTGAAATCTGGATAACAGGGGTTTTAGGTTTTTTTACTCATTAATACTGCTGTGGGGCATTTTAAAGTTTCCCCTCATAAATGTGAATCTTTCAAGCCTCTGTTGTTAATGAATGTGCCTTGACAGTAAAAGGCATTCCAGCTTTTTAATGCAGCTTCTGCCGAAAATATATGGTCCAATTTGGAATGGCCTGTGATTTAGAGGGAAACCAGGAGGTTATGGAATTCCCATGAAGACCAAAGAGACTTTAGATGGTGGAATCCAGAACAAGGTATGCATGCTGGAAGAACAGCAGGTCACGCTGCATCTGTGGAGGCAAAAGGTCTAGTCGACATTTCAGCTGGAGACCTTTCACCAGGACTGAATGGGAATAGGAAAAATTGCTAGCATGTAGTACTGGAGGATGGTAGGCAATAGTGAAGTAAAAATGCTAGAGGATCGGTCTGAGCTCTTCTTCAAGATATGATAGGCAAGCACATGAATTAAAGAACTGGGAGAAGGAAAGTAAGGGTAGAGGAGGAGCATAGGCCAACAGTCTTAAGGTGTTAATTGGATATGGATAAGAGGACAGGAGAGAAGAAAGATGAGAATTGATTAGCGGAGGAGGTGGCTCTGTGAATGCAGAGCTGGAGGAAAAGAGACAGAAGGATGGGAAGGAGGGGGGGAGAGAGAGAGAAAGAGAAAGAAAAGGAGAAATAGGAATAGAAGTGGGTGGGGTAGCTAACAGAAAATCTATCTGATAGCAGGGTGCCTAGATGAATATGAAGTGTTGTTCTTCGGTCTGGCAGTACTTGAGACCATGGACAGACAATGTCAGCAAGGGAATGGGGCAAGGAATTGAAATGGGAGATAGCCACTGGGAGATCACCGCTATTTTGGCGGACAGAATCAATGTTCTCAATGAGGCGAATCTCCTAGACTGCTCTGATGTAGAGATGACCACAACAGGATAGAAATAAATGGAACAGATTAACCCTCCCATTTCTGATCTTAAGGTAAATGGAATATCACTGATAGAAATTGATCCTATGATAATATATTGAGGAATCACTGCAAAGGTAACCTGGCACTTTGATGAATGACCATTGTCAGTATAAAATAAACAGAAGATTAGACATAGGAGCATAAATAGGCTATTCATCCCATCGAGTCTTCCCCACCAGTTAATCAGGAGCTGATCCATTTTGAAACTCAACCCCACTGCCTGGCTTTCTCCCCGTAACCTTTGATGTCCTGGTTAATCGATCTCTGTCTTAAGTACACCCAACGTCCACAACCGCCTCTGGTAATAAATTCCACAGATGTACTACCCTCTGGCTGAAGAGATTCCTATGCATCTCTGTTGTAAGTGGACACCCTTCAATCTGGAAGTTGTGCCCTCTTGACATAGAGTCTCCCACCATTGGAAACAACCTATGCTACATTTACTCTGCCCATGCCTTTCAACATTCAAAATGTTTCAATGAGATTCTCCCCTCATTCTCCTAAATTCCAATAACTACTGGCCAAGCGCTGTCAAACACTCTTCATATGATAACCTAATTTGTAACCCTTTCATTCCCAGAATTATCCTCCTTGGAACCCTCTCAAATTTCTGCACATCTTTTCATAAAGGAGGAGCCCAAAACTGCTCATACTACTCCAAATGAGGTCTCACCAGTGCCTCATAAAGCCTCAACATCACACACAACATGTGGCATCATCTCGACAAACTCTGGAGATAAGTGGTTTCAGTGAAATTAGGAGAAAATAATCTTACATTTTTAGCAGAATGGTGGTGTAAATTTCTTATGGATCCAGTCTTATTCCAGACATAGCATCAGTCTTTTCACCAGTACACTGCACTTAACCATATAACAGTTTATAGCGCGGAAGCAGGCCATATCGGCCCTTTGAGTCCGCACCGGTTCATTTGAACAACTCCACTAGTTCCCCCCTCCCATTCTCTGCCCATAACCCTCCAATCCACTCATATCCATGTAAACATCCAACCTTCTCTTAAATGACAGAAAGGACCCTGCCGCAACTATCTCCTCTGGAAGATCATTCCATTCTGCCACCACTCTCTGAGTGAAGAAGCATCCTCTAACATTTCTCCTAAAGTTTTGCCCCCTTACCCTTAACTTATGCCCTCTTGTTCCAACCTCCCCTACCCTAGGGGGAAAGAGTCTACTCATGTCTAGTCTATCTATTCCCTTCATAATTTTAAATACCTCTATCAAATCCCCTCTCAACTGTCCATGTTCCAATAAATAAAGTCCCAGTTTCCTTAATCTTTCTCTGTACTCCAGATGTTGTAAGCAGGCAACATCCTTGTAAATCTTCTCTGCACCCTCTCCACCTTATCTATATCCTTCCTATAATTTGGAGACCAGAACTGAACACAATACTCCAAACCTGGCCCCACCAATGCCTTAAACAGTCGCAGCATCACTTCCCAGCTCCTATATTCTAATCTATGATTTATGAAGGCCAGCATACAGCACTCTGTCTACATGGAAATCCACCTTCAAGGAACTCCGTACCATAACCAAGAAATCTCGGTTCCTCTGCATACCTCAATGCCCTTCCCTTAACTGCATATGTCCTATTTTTTCCGAAATGTAGCACCTCGCACTTGTCTACATTGAATTCCATCTGCCATCTTTCAGCCAACGCTTCCAAACAAACCAAATCCTTCTGTAATCCAAGAAAACCTTCCTCACTATCCACCACTCCCCCTATTTTCATATCATCTGCATATTTACTTACCCAGTAAACCACCCCCTCCTCCAAATCATGGCCTTTTTCCTTGAGTTGCAATCCAAATTAGGCTTCAGTGAATGGATTGTTGGTAATAAAGCATTACTTGTTACTGATGTTAACATCATCTTCCTGTACAACTGTTAAGACTTAGCATTTTGACCTTTCTATTTTGTGCTGTTGAGAAGGTGAACTACTTCACCACCTGCCTTCAATCAGTGTACCTAATTTTTGACATCAAACCACATTTACAGCCCCTTTTCCAATGGCAACCTGTCCCAGGAATTAATTGGGAATGTACTGGGACAGAGTCCAGTGGAAAAGGAACACTGTCCAAATGCCAGTGTGAAATCCCATCATTTCACACTGGGGATTAACCGCCTCTACCCCTACTCATATCCCCGGCATTTGGTGACACCGATGCGCTGATAAAAGCAGTGGAAAAGGGACAGCAGAAAGTCACCCGTTTCCAGTCGAAGATAGAACACTCTGATCCCTGTTCAGTGGAAAAGCAATTTCCCAGTGGAAACATCTTCCTATCCCGGACACTGCACAGCCAATTAACTGAGATGCCAGTGGAAAAGGGGCCTATCTCTTCACCATCTCACCACCAATTGACCAACCCCTAGCCTTCCTCTCTACCCAACCCTGAGGTGCAGTACCTAGTTGTCGAGCAGCTGTTTGGCATGTGACCAAGAAGTGATGAAATTTATCTCACTAATACAAGTTAGTCCAAGAATGATTTCAGTGCAAGCACAGATTTATAGTACAGCAAATCATTACTCCCTGTCCATGTTGGTATGTGGAAATTCTGATCCAAGTACTTTCAAAAACATTGAGGGAAAAATAAACTGACTTTCACTTATTTAGCACATCATAACATTACTGAAATATGTCTCAAAGTGGTTCACACAATATTTACTTTGTGACTGCTATTACTTACCCAAGGTAAATTTAGATGTGTTTCATATATGTTGCTCCAAGTACAGTATTTCATCTTCATTCAACATATTTCCAAAGGGAATTGTGGAATCTCCGCAGCTGACGGCACAGCTACCAATGGTAGATCAATTAAGGTCAGGGACACTTAAGAGGCCAGAACTGGAGGAGCTGCTGTAGAATGCAGACAGTATTAGCCAGCTGGAGTTAGAGCCTGATTCCAGACTGAAATTGACTACTTCAGACTCCAGAGTAGAAATGTTCATTCTGCTTCCACATCTGAATTATCTTGGGCTTTTGTATTACACGAGTTTTCCACTGGTGCCATAGTAGACTCATTACATAAAGCAATCCCGTCAGAGAAAGCAGATCTTCATGTAGACACACTGAAATGTGTGCAAAATGTTCTCGGAATGTTGGATAAGAGTTGATATGATTGTTTTTGTAAATTACTTGGGCAGACTGTTTGTACTGACATTTCCTAGGATTACCTGTGTAATATTTAGAGACCTCTCCCATTTTCAATCCAATACTTGCTCCCCAGCTTCCTTCCCCTTGATATACTTGATTTAAAAAATCCATTCCATTAAAAGGTTCCAACCTGAAATATAGATTTTCTCCCCTTAGATGCCACTGAATTCCTCCAGCAGTTCATTGTTTGTTCTCTGACAGACTCTTACTTAGTTACCTGGAGGGGACTAAAATCTTCCCTCTTGCCCCTGCTGGTACAAATTTTCAGTGAATCAGCTATCACCTCCCTCCATGAGAAATGCTAAATCTTTTTATTTAAATTCACATTGGATTTCTAGTTTTTGATGCTATGGATATGTAAACTGATGCACAAGTAGATCATTCAGTCCCCAGTGCCTTCTCTGTTTAATTTTCCTGCACTAATCGCAAATCCCTTGATCCCCTTAAATCTCCAAAAATGTATTGCTCGATCAACCAGAGAGCGGAGATTTTGCACTTGGGAACAGTAGCATAGTGATTCTATTACTGAACTAGTAAGCCTGAGCCCTGCACTAAGTTCTGGGAGACGTGTGCTTGTATCTCACCACAATGGCTATGGAATTTAAATTCAGTGAAATGAACAATATAAAATATATCTGAAAACTATTATTATTAATAACCACTATGAAGTTACAAGCTTTCACTAAGTCTCAGCAGGGAAGGAGGCTGCTGTTACTCAATCTGAACTGTCTGTAATTTCATTCCCACAGCAATGTGGGCGAATGATAAGCATCCTGCAACCAAGTAGTTCCAATGGAAGCATAAGTAGATTAAGAATTGATGTCAACATCCCCTGACTGAATAGAGGAATAGAGGTGGCCTCATTTGCATTGGTCTTCAGGTATTTTTTTTTCCTTCTGTTCACAGTCAGCGTCCGATATTTGAAAAATGACGGGAAGCCGCAGGTGACCACATTTCACAATGTCCACCTGGCTGATGGGAAGCGTCACGCTGTCCTACTTCAGATAAAGGGGTTGCAGGGTGGGCCTGCATCAGCTGAACTCTATGTTGACTGCGCGCAGGCGGGTTCAGCTCACAACCTGCCACCACTCTTCACAAGGATGCCACAGAGTGCAAATTCCATTGAAATCCGAACTGCCCACAGGAGAGCACAGGTATGAGTAAAGAAAACATGACCAACTGGAAGTAATACATTTTAATTCCACAGGTTATGGGGATAGTGTAGTTTACAATATAATTTGAAAGATTTAAGTGTTCTCGGTTAAAGACATTTCTTTTAATTTAAAGCAAAGGTTGGTGATAGAAAACTGTCTCAAAAACTGGTACTATTTGAATGTTATCAGGTCATATAACCATTTACAGCACAGAAACAGGCCAGTTTGGCCCGACTAGTCTATGCCAAACATCAACTCCCACCTAGTCCCACTGACCCGCATTTGGCCCATCACCCTCCACACCTCTTCCGTCCATATACCTATCCAACCTATCCTTGAATATTAACATTGATCTCGCTTCTACCACCACTGCTGGAACTTCATTCCATACCCCCTCCACCCTCTGTGTGTAGAAATTCCTCCTTTATGTTTCCCTTAAATGTTTCCCCTTTTATTCTCAATCCATGCCCTCTTGTTTGAATCTCCCCTGCTCTCAGTGGAAAAAGCCTATCCATGTTGACTCACTCTGTCCCGCTTATAATTTTGAATACTTCTATCAAATCACCCCTCAACCTTCTACGCTTCAAGGAATAAAGTCCCAGCCTGCTCAACCATTCCCTATAACTCAAACCCTGAAACCCCAACAACATTCTCATAAACCTCCTCTGGACTCTCTCTATACTGTTTATATCCTTCCTGTAATTCGGCGACCAAAACTGCACACAATATTCAAAATTTGGCCTCACCAATGCATTATACAACTTCAACATAACATCCTGACTCCTGAGTTCTATACTCTGATTGATGAAAGCCAACATACTAAATTCCTTCTTCACCACCCTATCCACATGTAATTCAACTTTCAGAGAATTATATACCATGACTCCTAAATCCCTTTGTTCTACTGCACTCCTCATTTGTCATTTTGATTTCATTTATGACATTCATGTAACCCATGTTTTGATTAAAGGAGGAACTGTTTTATCTGACATGATGATCTAGAAATTTTATTCCAATTTACATTTGTTGACTGGTTTCTTGTGGGTCAGATGGAATGGGAAGGAAGTGTGTGTTCATTCCATGCTGAAAGGGTACCAAATGCCAATTGGGAAATTCCATGGATGTCTAGAGGACTATAAGGTAATTTCATCTTTAAGTAAGAGAGCATGGGTTTGATTGAATTTTTGAATATTCCCTAAACATTGTAAGGCCTTGTTCTAGGATGCACTGTGCAATTGGTCTGCCTTGTGATGAAGTCATCCCAAAAACTTTTGTGCCAACAGGCATCCATTATAAAAGGTTTATCTATGTGTTAAGAACTGATATGATCTGTAGACTGTTGGTCAAATGTGGCTTAAGTCTAACCCCAAGCAACAATGTTATGCTGGCTCTGCTTTCGAGCCCTGGATTGTCAGATGGATCCCTCTTTATAGCTGGAAGATTAGGGGAGCAGCGTAGAGATCAAGAATGTCTGGGTTAAGGATAACATTGAACTAGAAGCCTCACCCATGTGCCTTTTCAAATCACAATTCTCCTCTTTTCATTTCACTGAGCAGCAAAATGCTGGGTACCCTCTGCCAGCAAACAATGTCTAAGATTTGACATGCTGCAGTCATAACCAGCCTCAAACGATTTCATAAAGGTGGCCATTATGTCAGATTCATTGTAGCTTTTTCGCACAAAGACATTACTGCAGTGAGCCTCTTGCTTAATGGTTCAGTGCTTTAGAATGAAAGTAATCAAGGCCCTGGTGGTCCAAGAGAGATGACTGCCTCACTGCCCAGATTAATAGAGAAAGGCTTCAGATTGCTCTCCCTCCCTGTTCTACCTACTCAGGGTCATGGATGTCGCATCAGGCAGCTTCACCTCATGGACTACCAGCTCCCTTTTACTGTGTACCAGGCTTCCATCTCATCTTTATTGCGGAATTTAGCTGGCATGTAAGGCCTTGTTTCCAGATGGTCCTGTTCAATTCATCTGACCTGTAATGGAGTCATCCAAGGACATTATAAAAGCTTCTTCCATTGATAGGGTACTGAGCTGATCTGAGTAGATCAAATTGTGGCTCAATCCTGACCCCAGGGAACAATGTCATGCTGGCTCTGTTCTATGGATGGACTGGCGAGTCTCCCCTTTATAGATGGAAGACCTCAAATCAGTTGTGACTAGGTGAACAATGGTATGGAATGAGGGGCCCTTTCACCATGCTTTCTATGTTCCAAGCTGCCACCTGAAACTTCACATTGCTGACATGCTCATGCAGTGCTCCTGCACTAGTTCAGAGAGTGACATGAAATGTGTCTTCTGGTTTTGTGTTTGAAACTCTCACTGTACACTCTAGAGAATGCATTTCAAGTCCATCGCACCACCTGAGCATCAAGATGAAGAGCATGAGTGATTTTGACAGCTCCCAAGGTGACAGCATCCAAAGACGAGTCCAACTGTGGCTCACAGAAACTTCCTAACACACCATATTCACTGTTTTCACTAGACTAGGTGTCTAGTGCATGTGTCAGCAGAGTGGGCTGTGCAGAGCAGGCATCCTAATCTCACCTCCGCTCTAGTGCTCTGACTCTAGACAACAATCATTATGTGAATCTGAATTTTTATCCAGTGACAAATATATTTTATTCAATGATAAAGATGTCCATGAAAGGATTTGAAAGGTTACGCATGATAATGTCTATGTATATTGTGGACATGATTTTATATAAACTGTTGGCAGAGATTCCTGCACACATTTTGAAAAATCAGTGCGGATTTTATGTGTGGATTGATTACCAAGTTCAAGTTTATTTATCACCCAATTGTACCAATGCAACCCACGAAACCTGTTCTCCAGCCCACGGGGCACAACAGTGCAAACACACATACAGATAGATGATACATATACACAGTACATATGTACATGTATTAAAATAAATAGTAGGGCCTTGGAGAGTAGTTTTACGAGTCCAACAGTATTTCAGCATTCTCATTGCCCGTGAGAAGAAGCTATTCTTCAGCCTGGCGGTTCTGGCTCTGATACTCCTGTATCTCTTTCCCGATGGGAGTAGCTGGAAGATGTTGCATGTGGGGTGTTAGGGGTGATCGCTGATTTTTCCAAGCCCGCTTTAAACCATGATCTCGGTAAATCACATCAATGGGAGGGGAGGAAAATGTCAGTGATCCTCTCCGTCGCTTTTATGGTCCTGTAGGTAGACCTCCGATCCGATGCTCTACAGGAGTGGTCTTCAAACTTTTTCTTTCCACTGACATACCACCTTAACTAATCCCTATGCCATAGGTGCTCTGTCATTAGTAAGGGATTACTTAAGAAGGTATGTCAGTGGAAAGAAAAAGTTTGAAAACCACTGTTTTAATCGTACCTAATTGACTCGTTATGTGCACCATTTCATAACTCCAAAAGAAATGGGCCCATGACAATTTTTCTCAAGCAAAATATTTCAGTAACAATTGGGTCTAGAGCAGTGGTTTTCAACCTTCCCTTCCCACCCACATCCCATTTTAAGTAATCCCTTACTAATCACAGAGCACCTATGGAATAGGGATTACTTAAGATGGTATGCGAGTGGAAAGAAAAAGGTTGAAAACCATTGTTCTACAGTAACCATACAACAGTTACTGTTATGCAATCAGCCAAGATGCTCTTGATAAAACTCTTGTAGAAAGTTGACAGAATGGTGGCCAGTAGCTTTGCCCACCTCAGCCTTTTAAGGAAATGGATTTTCCTGACAAATGAGGAAATGTTATGTGTCCAGGATATGTCACTACTAAAGTGGAATTTGAGGAACGTGGTGCTCGCCACTCTCTCCACTGCTGAGCTTTTAATGTTGTGGAGGGAGGTTGTCCATGGTCCTCCTGAAGGTTGATTATATTATCATCCCTGGTTATGTAGTTCATTTGCCAATGCATTTGAATGTTAAATTACCAACCTATGAATAGAAGACAGACATGATGTATTTGTATTTAGGATCAGGACACTCTAAGATATCTGGTAGTAGTGAAACTTGGACTCTGATTTTGAAGACGTCTCTTGCTATCAAGAACCAAGTGTCTGGGTATCAAGTGCTGGAGAGTTGGGGTCCAGGCTACTGATAACCCCTCTCATTCTTATAAACTCCAGTGAGAGCAAGCACAAATAATTTGACCTTGCATCTTCATCCCAGGAATCATTCCTGTGAACTTCCTTGGCCTGCATGGTATCAGAATGACTCCAGTCGCAACAACTCATGAAATGTCGGAGGTTGAGGAGTTACCCTTAAAGTAATACAGGAAGTCATGAGAAGCGTGGAAAAAGTGAATGCTCACAGATATTTCCCCATAGTAGATGATTCTCGAGCCAGAGGGCACAGGATTAAAGTTAAAGGGGGATATTTAAGAGGGAGCTGAGGGGCAACGTTTAGTCCATACCTGGAATGAGCCATCAGGAAGCTATAGAAATGGGCACAACTATAAGGTTCAAAAATATTTAGACCGATAGATGGATAAGAAGGGTGTAGAAGGATATGGAAATGCAGACAAATGAGACTAGCCCAAAATGTCATCTTGGTGGATATGGAGGAGTCAGGCCAAATGGCTTATTCCATGCTGTATGATTCTTCACATGGTGTGCAAGGACAAGATAAGGGAGGCGTCTTGCCATTACATTTGAACAACACTGGAGGGGAGTGGCTGCCACCAATGTGGAATTTCATAAATGCAAAAGAGAAACAGTAGACTTCACTGACTCATGCACTTTGTATTAATAGGGTCAAGAAGCTTGATACACTGAGCATAATGTGAACAGCTTATGCACATTAGAAATCAAAGAACTTTGAAAATCTGTCATAGGCCTAACTCTGAAATTTGATAAGCAGTTGTTGATCTGAAAGTTTGTCTTGGTTCCACTTTTCTTCGCGACCCCCAGAACCCTTAATTCACCAATCGCAACCTTAATTATTATATTCAATGATGCTTTAGTTATCAAAAGGCTGTGGTAAATTTCGTCATTAATGTCTACTTTCACTGACAAATGGCTTCCAAAATGTGGGGAGTAAGCCCAGTGGCCCAGGTCTCATCATTGATCTGTATTATTGTGTTGTTCAGCATTGTATAGCAGGAAAGCTGGCAGAGACTGAGGGAAGTCCCTCAAACAACAGATGGGGCTAAAATGACAAAGTGCACAATGGTTTTAATGGTGTATTTAGAGAACAAATGTAGCTATGTACATTGAGGCAAATGTATAGATTTGACTGACATGGGTGAGAAAAGACAATGTTTTTCTTTTTTTGTAAATAATTTATAGTGAATAAAGTCTACGTTTGATTAAAAAATAAGTAGGGCATGCTGGTTTTGGTTTGTAGTTGCTGAATGTCCGGCCCATTCTCCCAGTAAACAAATGGATGTTAGCTTGCTGTGTGGGCTCCAAGCATGCACAAGTGTAAATGTCACTCATGTGCAGCAGATGACTGACCGAGAATAGAGTAAGCTTGCATAAGGAGTTGGATTGACAAATTTCAGATTTGTCCTTTGGGTTAGTTCCAGTCTGATGGGAAGCTCGATGGAGGAGAAGTGTGGCTAAGAGAAGTGCCATGGGAATGGCACATCCTTGCGTAACCCCATTCTGCAGTGCTTTGAGTTTTTCTCTGCTGTGGACTCATTGGTTAAGATCATGCTTTGCACCTAGATGGCGTAGGATAGAGCGGAATTTTTGCATTTGGCAAAATATTTAGCAGAATACAAGGATCTTTCTCAACTGATGGTCATAGAATTATACAGCACAGAAATGTTCAAGTCCAAGACAGCCTTTTCCCCCATTTATATCAATGTCTATTTGTTTGTGTTAGGTCCATCATCTTTCATGCCTGAACAATTCACATGGTTTTCTTAATGGTTAAATGTTGTGATAGTGCCTGACTCCACCACCAGATTACAGATTCCACTGGGAAAATGATAATTCCTCTTTAATCCACGCAAAAGCACCTACCTCTCACCTCTGCCCAGTTGTCTTAAGCACCCCACCCCCCCACCCCGAACCCAGCACGGTAAAAAGATTCTTAATATCAATTCTATCTCTCCTTGTTAGAAATTTCTATCAGGTCACCCTTTAGGCTCATCTGCTTGGGGAAAAACAAACCCATCCAATCTGCTCCCTCCTTGAAATTGAAATCCTCCAAGCTCAGCAATATCCTGCAGAATCTCTGCACTCCTTCCAGCACATACACCTTCATATATTGTGATCACCAGAAAAATCTGTCAGGAGTGGCCTAACCCTTTCTATAAAGTTCAAACAGTTTCCCTGCTCTTACCTTCTGCCATGGCTGATGAAGGTAAATACTCCATATGTCTTCTCAATTACCCACTCATTCTGTGCTGCCACTTACAGGGATCTATGGAATGGAATCCCTGAAGTTCCTCTTTTCATCAATACTCTTCAGATCCCATCCATTTACAGTACATGTCGTACCTTCATTTCCTCTCTCAAAATTCAATACCATGCCCTTGTAAAAATTAAAATCCACCCGCCATTGTTCTGCTCAACTTTGCAGCTAATCTACAGCAGGTTCAATTTAATTTTTTTAGATATACAGCATAGCAACGGACCCTTCCAGCCCACTAGTTTGTGCCGCTCAATTTACACCCACGCCTGGTGTGTTTCGAACAGTGGGAGGAAACCAGAGACCCCAGGGAAAACCCACATAGACTTGGGGAGAATGTACAAATTCCTTACAGACAGCGCGTGATTCAAATCCCAGTTCCGATCACTGGCGCCGTAAAGGCGTTGTGCTAACCGCCACGTCAACCGTGCTATGGCTTTAGAAAACTCTCCTTGTGATTTATGACATGACCAATTTTTTGTATTACTGAACATTCATATCCAAGTTGTTCATGTTTGTCCCAAACATTCTCGCACTGTCTCTTGTGGAACACTTCTGGTCATTCACTTCCAATTAGAGAGACAATCGTGCACCACCACCTTCTGCCTCCTATTACTGGAACAGTTTTGAACCACTTTGCCAACTTGCCCTCGATCTTTGAGTCTATGACACTTACTGGATTTTTCTTGGAGCTGAAGTGCAGTGAGGCAGTGACGGAATTGCTATTATTAACCTTTGGTTGAAAATTATATAGAAAATTTTAGTAAAGGGATTTTGTGGGTGGGACAGGGACCCGACAGACACATAATTCTGTGAGATGGCAGGTCTTTCAGAGACACAGAGTCTGGAAAACAGAGCAATCAAAATGAGAATTGATTGGTTCATTCAATTGCTGGAACAATAGTGTTTGCTAATGTGAAGCACCTGTGTATACAAAGAGGACTTTTGATTCAATGACCAGCAGACAGAGAGGAGTCATTTTGCTTTTGAATTATAATTATGAAGTGGTTTGAAGAAACTTCAAAGACAGCAATGAGGTCATGTCATGTGATTTCGACACTCCAGAAAAGACATCTTTAATATTGCACCCAAGAAACATCTGAAGGCAGAAATTGCAGAGATATACTCAGGAGAGGGTCTCTTATTGTGGGAGATGCATGAAATCAGTGGCAGGAAGAGTCACTTCAGCTGTATCTTTGAAAAGAGGACAGTTTCACTGTGTCCATTTTTACATGCTCACTTCGTGTAACCCTTGCCGAGGTTTGGGAAATCATTGCGGAAGAAAACACAATTTCTGAAACCTCTATGCAAGAGAGGGAAATCATTTGTATGAAGAAATAATTCTCTGAAAACAAACCTACAAGAATTTTGTGAATTTTGAGAAGTCTGATGCCTCACACTTGATCCATAATTACTTTTCTTTCTTTGGCTTGGCTTCGTGGACGAAGATTTATGGAGGGGGTAAAAGTCCACGTCAGCTGCAGGCTCGTTTGTGGCTGACAAGTCTGATGTGGGACAGGCAGACACGGTTGCAGCGGCTGCAGGGGAAAATTGGTTGGTTGGGGTTGGGTGTTGGGTTTTTCCTCCTTTGCCTTTTGTCAGTGAGGTGGGCTCTGCGGTCTTCTTCAAAGGAGGTTGCTGCCCGCCAAACTGTGAGGCGCCAAGATGCACGGTTTGAGGCGATATCAGCCCACTGGCGGTGGTCAATGTGGCAGGCACCAAGAGATTTCTTTAGGCAGTCCTTGTACCTTTTCTTTGGTGCACCTCTGTCACGGTGGCCAGTGGAGAGCTCGCCATATAACACGATCTTGGGAAGGCGATGGGAAGACTCTGAGTTTCAACACAAAGCTGACTGAACTCTAAAAATTGATTCTTTTTACAATCGTGCCTAAACTGTATACATTTGTGCATTGTAGGGTTAAGTTAGAGCTATGATTAGAGTTAAGTAAGGAGTGTTATGTTATTAAAAGTTATTAATAAAAATTATTGATTTGAATATACCATTGTCTTGGTGAATTTCTATTGGTCCATTGTGTCTTTAGATGGTAGAGTGTCCAAATCAATTCACAGAGCAGCTCCTCAGCCACTGTCGGAGGCAGTTGAGGAGAACCCTGGCAATGACTTTGTCTGTGGCAGACAGCAGCAAGATATCACTGTAGTCACTGCAAACAATTTCATCTCCATTTCTGGTCAAGGCTCAAACATCTCTGAGGAATCCTGCCATGTCCACCTCTTCGCATACTAGGAGATGAGGTTGTAGCTTTCTGTCCATCACATTTATCATCTGTTCATCAGGCCCATTGTTGGTTTTTAAGCATTGAAGCTGATCAGGATGGTTTGCTGAGAGATGAAGGCCTGGAAATACTCAGCAGATCTGAAAGAAACAGAATTCACATTTGAGGTCAATAACCCTTCATCAAATGATGGTCCTTGGCCATCAAAGCAGGGTTGCACAAGATCACAAGATAAAGGAACAAAAGTAGGCCATTAGCCCATTCAGTCTGCTCCACAACTCCACCCTAGGCTAAACTGTTCTCACATCTAGTTCCAAATTCTGGCCTTTTCCCCATACCCCTTGATATCCTGACTAATTAGATACCTATCAATCTCCTCTTCAAAAATCACCAGTGATCAGGTCTCCACAGCTGTATGTGGCAACAAATTCCTCAAATCCATGACCCCCTCTGGCTAAATAAATTTCTCCTCATCTCTGTTTTAAATGGGTGCCTTCTAATTCTAGGGCTCTTGTCCTGGATTTACCCCAGGGAAAACATCTTATTCACATCTACTCTGTCCAATCCTTTCAGCATTCAAAAAGTTTCTATGAGATCCCCTCTCATTCTTCTATACTCCAACGAATACAATCCAAGAGCCGTTCAACATTAGCCCTTGCATTCTAGGAATCATCCCGGTAAATCTTCGCAGTACTCTCTCCAAAATCATTACACCCCTTCTAAGATAAGGAGCCCAAAATTGCATACAGTCCTCCAAATGAAGTCTCACCAGCACCCCATAGAGCCTCATCAACATCTCTTTACTCCTATACAATATTCCTCTTGAAATGAATGCCAACATAGCATTTCTTCCTTTACTTTCAATCCAACCCGGTGGATGGACCTCATGTACATGAAAGAATATGACTGGTAAGTCCACGTGAAGATGAGTGGTATTGTCGGGGATTGTTCAGTATCAACAGGAAAAATATTAATGAGCTGACAATTTAGGCGGACCAATAGCAGATGTAATTTAACCCCGAAAATGGGAGAAACTCTTGGCTGTACACAACATGAATGAAGATTAATCTCATCAATGTCCACCTCTGCCACAAACATAGGTTTCATCACTATGGTTCAAGTTCATGTCTCGTAGTGTGAGAGGTATGATCAGCATTGGGAATATGTTCACATCTGAGAAGGTTGCATGTTGAATGAAAGCACATCACTATCAAGTATTTGTGTAGAAGTCTAATTCTCAGTGCAAGTGGTGCTGTGTCTGGAGTCCACTAAGTGATCTAAAGACTGGGATATTGAATAAATCTTGATACCCACTAATCCAGGATTAATATTCCACCAAAATCCTTTTCCAATATTGAGCTGTCTGAAAATGAATGGATGACTTCCAACTCATTTATATAGATTAGGCACTTATTTCCTGCTTGTTAAGATACCAGACTGCTTACCATGGGTGCACTCTGATGGGGTAGTTTAATTTGCAGCAGACAGCTGCTATTCATTTTAACAAGGTTTTCCACGTGGGCAGTAATCATGAGTAATTACCTCTGGAAACATAACTCCAGGAACTCACGGTCTGGATGTCAGAAACAGATTCCCATGTTGTTTCTTATTTTTAATAGGTTATAAATAATGATATGAGAAGTGAATAGTAATTTGTTGATTACTATTTCCAGATGGTAGATTTGGATTAGAAACATTCAAAATGACAAAAGGCTGAAGAACATACAAGATAGATTAAATCATATTAGCAAAGTTCAAGTAGTTTATTAACATCATTTAAATCTTGACGTCAAGACCAATTTTTATAAGATTACAGCCATTACTCAGCTCAGTCAGTGAATGTGAACTGACAGTGACAGGTGGTAGCTGATTCAGAAGGTCCCTTCCTGAGACTGGAGCACAGACATCAATGCTAACATTCCCATGTTGTTTTGGGGAGTGCAGCAGGAGTGTGGCGACAGTAAATCATGTTTCGTTAAAGCAAGGCCCCGTCTCAAGCAGATGTGCAAGATCTTGCGAATGTTATTCCCAATGATCTGGACAATATTTCTCCCTCAAGCAACAGCACTAAAGCAGATTTATCTGAGTGTTGCCACATAATGCTTCGGGAACCTACCTGTGAACAAAGGGCTGTGATGCTTCCTACTTTACATTCCGCGATTGTCAAAGACATTTTATAAATAAATAAATGTCCCTCAAATTTTTCCATATGACGGTGCCTGCCCCTAGAATATACAGAGAAAACTCTGGTATACAGCACCTATCGGGATTGGTAGATGCCAGATAAGTGAATTTTCCCTTTGCTTGAGATTGTGATTGGCAAACTAATGGTGAGGCACACATATTTTAAACTTATGTATTTTTTGACGATTTACTTTCTGCAATTTTCTGCAATTTTCTTACTGGTTGCTTGAATTCTGGATAAGGGGGATTTTGCTGTAACATGGAGCTTTCAAATATCTTGACGGAAACATAAAAGGTACTACATAAATTCAGTAGTTTCTTTCCTTTGACAACTCAACACTATGCAGCACTTGCAGTGGATTTTCAAATGGACTTTGTGTTAGTCAATGTCTTTACTTTGAGCCATGTAACTTATTTTACATCACAAATACTAAAGCATTAAAGAAAATCCAATCACTATATTCATTGGCAGGTGCACCACAAATGTCATCTTTAACGCCATTTCCCTTTCCATTGCTGGAGTGGGGGGCGGTGGTGCATATTGAATATTTGTAGGTTGCTTGCCCACAACTCAATTTAAGTATCATTTCAAAATCAAGGTGAGCAGAGCATCACTTTTTTCATACACCATGTAGTTGCAGGATGAATCTTTTTGATGTGAAACTGCATGACATCAGAACACGACTGGCTGAATGAACAGCTCTTGGCTGTACTCGTTGGAATACAGAAGAATGAAGGAGGGCCTCATAGAGACATTTTGAATGCTGAAAGGCCTAGATGTGGCAAAGTTGTTTTCCATGGCATGGAGTCTAGGACAAGAGGGCACAACTTCAGGACAAAAGGGCATCGATTTAAAACAGAGATTCAGAGACATTTCTTTAGTCAGAGGGTTGGGATTCTGTGGAACTTATTGCCACAGCTGGCTGTAAAAGTGAGGGCATTGGGTATATGGACAGGTATTTGATTAATCAGGGCATCAAGGGTCACGGGGAAAGGCTGGGGAGTGGGGCTGGAATGACGCAGTGGATTCGATGGGTCAATTGGCCTACTTCTGTTCCTATATCTTGTGGTCTTGTTAAGTACCCCTAGAGCAGTGGTTCTCAATTTTTTTTCCAATAACATGCCACCTTAAGTAATCCCTTACCCACCGCAGATCACCTATGGCATCCTTGCCACAGGTGCTCCGTGGTGAGTAAGGGATTACTAAAGGTGGCATGTTATTGGAAAAAAAGGTTGAGAACCACTGCCCTAGTTTGAGCTCCCCTCACACTGCTTCATCTCCTTTCCCACCCACTTCCCCATATCTTTGACTCTGTGATGCAGAAATCCTGACCAACAAACATGTGGTTCGTGAAGTCTGACTGGTGTCCACTGTTCAACAGCTTCATATTGCTGAATTGTGAAGTGGTTGAAGAAGACCATCGAGTCCTGTCCCTTATCTACCAGAGTAGCTCTCTAGTTCCACCTAGTGGCCACTTTGCGTTGTCCTACAAATTGTACTCTGTAATACATTTATCCAATTCTCTTGTGAAGGCCATGGTGGATCCTGCTTTCATCACAACTAAACTCATATAAAGAAATCCCCCAGCTAATTTCCTTCAGGTTAAAAAAAAAGGGAAAGACAAGAACTGCAGATACTGGAATCTATGAGCAACCAATGAGAAGCTGGAAAGACTCAGCAGGTCATGCAGCGTTCATAGGAAGCAAAGTTTCAAGCCTAGGCCCGTTGTTGAGGTATGAGCAAAAAAGTAGGCAGGTACCTAAATAAAAAGGTGTGGGGGGAGGGAAGAAGAAGCAGGGCGAGGAGAACAGGCCAACAGGCAAGAGGTCATGGTGGATATGGTCGGAGGGCAGAGATAAAAAAGCTGAGAAGTGATGGGCAGAGGTAGCTCTCTGAATGGAGAGGGAAGGGGATGGAAAGTTGGAGGAAAGGAGACGGAAAGGGGAAGAGAGAGAGAGGGGCAGGGGAGGGGCCTAATGGAAATTGGAAGTTGATGTTAATCATCTGGTTGGAGGGTACCCAGATTGAATATTAGATGCTATTCCTCAAATTTGTGGGTGGCCTCGGTTTGATTGCACATGAGGCCATGAGAGACATGCCAGTATGGGAATGGGGCACGGAATTGTAATGGTTGTGTGGTGGAACACAATACCTCAGGCATAACCTTGCTGGACTGGCAATCCGTGACTGTGAAGGGTACGATGAGGCAATGGCCCTACTGCGATGGCAATACGGAGCCCCAGTGATTGCCATGTCTGCTCACTACCCGACGCCAGGGCCCTGGGGTGAGGCTGTGGGTGCACGGATGTGATTGTAGTGACCTAACAAGAGGAACTCATTCGCAATGGCCTAGTTGCAGGCTTCTGCTCCCATCCCAGGCAGCGACTCCTGGAGAAGGGCGACCAGTTGTGCAGATAGTCCCATCACTGGAGAAAGCCCAAAAGAACGCAAAGGCCTACTCAGCAGGCCACACAGCTACCAGGTGGGGAGAACAGGAGATGCCATCTTGGGACTTGGGGACCCTGATGGCTGCTGCACCACCAAGCATGAGGTACAACTACTGCGGCTAGGGCAAACATCCGTGGAAGTACTGTCTGCCCCATAGTGTGACCTGCTCAAACTGCCAGAGGAAGGAGCACTACTCAAAGGCATGCCGCTTTAAACCCCACTCTAGCAGTGCCGCGTATGGCATCTTGGGCTGACCCTCTTCGTCATCATTTCCGGTAACTGAGAACAGAACATCCAGAACAGGAGCGCGATGACATGGGCAACATCACATCTAGCTTCTCTTCCAGACTCCACCATTCCAACTATATAGAAGCAGCGACTTGGACAATGAGTTGATGTTGGCCTCCATCATGTTGGACCAGAGCACGCCACACCAGCTGGGGTGATCGATGATGACATTGAGGTAAATGGGCACACCATAGGCTAACTGTTTGACACAGGGAGCACAGAGAGTTTCATACACCTGGGCACGGCCAAACGTTATTCCCTGATGGTTTCCATGGAGAAGTGCAAAGTAGCGCCAGCCTCCAAATCTCTCCATGGAAATCAGTGGGTGTTTCTCCGTCACCCTAACCTTGAGGGACACAAAATATAAAAACATCAAATTACTGGTGATGCCCCATCTCTGCACAACCGTCATTCTGGGGCTGGATTTAAGACTATGCTGATGCAGTTTGACAGACAGGTCAATAATAACCAGTTCCTGGAGGGCCCGCCCGTCCTCTCAAATGTGCCCAATCACATACTGGAATGCCGTGCAGGGCATCCAACCTGTGCGTTGGCCACCCTCCAGGACCCTCTGCCCTCTCTGTTCTAAACCCTCGCCCAAGACTGCAAATCAGTTGCCACAAACAGCAGGCGATACAGCCCGGGGACAGGGAATTCATAAAAACGGAAGTGGGGCGACTGCTGGGGGTGGGCATAATAGAACCCAGTAAGACCCATAATAGAACCCTGGAGGGCACAAATGGTGGTGGTGAAGAGAGGGGAGAAGCACCTTATTAGATGCCTACCTCCTTCCCTGCATAGCTGACATGGTGAATGAGATTGCCCAGTTCAGGAACTTCTCAACCATAGGCCTCAAATCGACATACCACCAAATTCCGATTCGCCTGGAAGAGCAGCCTTGCATGGAATTTGAGGCAAACAGCCACCCCTATCACTTCTTGCGGGTCCCATTCGGCTTCACAAACGGGGTGTCAATGTTCCAAAGGGAGATGGATCGCATGATGGATGACGATAAACTAAAAGCTACTTATCCCTATTTGGATAATGTCATCATCTGTGGCGGGAACCAGGAGAAACACAACGCAAACCTGCAGAGGATTCTGGCCAGCACCAAATCCCTCAGCCTCACGTACAATAAGAAAAAGTGCATGTTTAGCACCAAGCGGCTGGCAATCCTGGGGTACGTAGTGGAGCATGGCGTCATCACCCCCAATCCCGAGCACATGCGTCCCTTCTGGAACTTCCTCTGCCCCAGACCCCCCAAGGCTTTAGAAAGGTGCCTGGGGTTCTTCTCGTACTATACCCAGTGGAACCCCAACTATACAGACAAGGCCCAACCCCCAATGAAAACCACTACCTTTCCCTGTCAGTGGAGGCCCGCAAGGCTTTCTGGGGCATCTTGGGTGAGATTGCCAAGGTGGCGATGCAGCCATTGATGAATCCATCCCATTCTAAGTGGAGAGTAATGCCTCCAACTTCGCCCTGGCCACCACACTGAGCCAAGCAGAGGCAGGCCAGTGGCATTTTTTCTCCTGAACCCTCCAAAGCCCCAAACTCAGGCTCTCCACCATTGAGAAGGAGGCACAGGCTGTAGTGGAGGCTATGCATCACTGGAGACACTATTTGGCCGGCAGACCATTCACCCTTCTGACAGTTCAGAGAACTGTCGCTTTCATGTTTAATAACAAACAGCGGGGGGGAAATTAAAAATGACAAGATCATGAGGTGGAGAATGGAGCTCTCCACCTATAATTACGAGATCTTGTACCAGCCGGGCAATCTCAAGAGCCACCCGATGACCTGTCCAGGGGGAAACTTCACCAGGGTGCAAGTAGATCACCTCTAAGGCCTCCACGATAGCCTCTGCCACCCCAGGATCACAAGGCTCTACCATTTTTTGAGGGCCCATAACCTCCCCTGTTCAGAGGAGGAGGTCAGGGATCTGACCTGCAATTGCTTGGTCTGTGCAGAAAGCGGCCAAACGTTATTCTCTTACGGCGCCCCCGGCGAAGTGCAAAGTAGTGCCAACCTCCATCTGGAGAGAGCTCAGCTCATCAAGGCCACTCACCCCTTCGAACATCTCAGTATAGACTTCAAGGGGCCCCTCTCATCCATGAATCGAAATGTCTACTCCCTGAATATCGTGGATGAGTACTCACCTTTTCCATTCGCCATCCCCTGCCCTGACATGACCACATCCACGGTCATTAAAACACTCCACACCTGTTCGGATACCCCAGTTACGTTCACAGTGATTGGAAGTCTTCATTCATGAGAGAGAAATTACAGCAATACTTCCTTTCCAAGGGCATACAACCAGCTATAACCCCCGCAGGAACGGGCAAGTGGAAAAGAAGAACAGAACGATCCTTTGGACCCTCAAGTCGAAAGGGATGCCTGTCTCTCAGTGTCAAGAAGTCCTTCCAGAAGTGCTGCCCTCCACCAGGTCCCTATCTGTAGTGCGACTAACGCCTCCCCCCCATATGAAAAATTGTTCTCCTTCCCTAGGAGGTCGGGATCGGGAACCACACTGCTCGACTGGCTGACAATCCCAGGGCTGGTGCTTCTCTGTTAGCATGTTAGGACCCACAAGGAGGACCTGGTGGTCAAGGATTTGCACCTCCTACGTGCTAACCTCAGTATGATCTGGTACGGTACCCAACAGATGGAACAACACAGTGTCCATCTGGGACCTGGCTTGAGCTAGGGCCCTGGCATGGGATGTGCACCCAGTTGCCCTCGTTGTGACCGGTCGGCTCCAGAGATCACCCTGACAAGCAACAAAGTGATCCCACCACCACCACGGCTCCTCAAGCTGCCCCGCCCCACCCCTACAAACAACATCCCCACCCCATATGGAACCAGTACACATAGACATAGTTCGGCCCTCCAACACTCAGTCTGCTGAACAGGTCACCATTCTACAGGAACTGACAACACAGCCAGTGCTGCGGTGAATGCAGCGCCAGTTAAAACCACCAGATCGGCTGAACCTATGAGCTGTTATGGACTAAACGATCAGTGACAATGGACATTGCCCTGTTTCACCCCGTCAGACTTCACCCAAAGAAGGAGGGGCAAATGTGGTGGAACGCAGTACAACAGGCATGACCTCGCTGGACTGGGCAGGCTGGCCCACCATCTGTATCTGTAGCTCCCCCTGTAAGATCCCTCATAAAGGCTGATAGCCCTAGTCTCCTCCCTCCATACCTGCCTTGTACGTGAGTCAGCAGTATGTAGAGGCATGCCGAGGTTTTCAGGTTAATGAAGCCTTTGACTACTTGCTTCGTGTCTGCGGGAGGTCACAGGTTGACCACTGGGAGGTCCCTACTATTGCAGTGGACAGAGCGAAGGTGCTCAACGAAATGATCTCCCAGTCTGCGCCCAGTCTTTTTGATGTAGAGGAAGCCACAACGGGAGCACTGGATGCAGTAAATGGCCCCCACAGATACACAAGTGAAATGCTGCTTCACTTGGAAGGGGTGTTCAGAGCACCAAATAGTGATGATGAGGGAGGAGTGGTGGGCACGTGTAGCACTACCTGTGGTTATAGGAATAGGTACCAAGGGGGTGCTTAGAGGGAAGGGAACAGTGGGTGGTGGGATTACGTTGTAGGCAGCATAAATTTTGAAGGATGATATGCTGGATGTGGTGGCTGGCAGTGTGGTAGGTGAGGACAAGGACAAGAAACCAAAGCGAATTGGTCAGTCAACGTTTGGAGTCGGCACCCCTTGGTCAATCAAGGGTTCCAACCCAAAATGTTGACTGGTGCCTTCAGATGCTCACAAGAAACCTGTCCATTGTTTTGGGACAGAAACCAGTGAGGTTCACCTCCTCTCCTACAGTGTGCTTATTTACTCTACAGGAAGGCAGAGATGAAAGAGATGCAGGTGAACAGCTGGAGTGAGTCCAGCTTTTATTTGTGAGACATGCAGGAAGTTTCAGAATCTGGAATCTGGAGCAAAAACAAACCAATCTCCTGGAGGAACTCAAAGGATTAAGCAGCATCAGTGGGAGAAAAGAATTGATCAGCATTTCTGCTTGGAATCCTTCTTCAGGAATGGGTCTTGATGAAGGATTCCTACCTAAAATATTGACAATTCTTTTTCTCCCATTGATGCTGCTCAGCTCATGACCAATTATAACTTTAATTCATTGCTCTCAATTTGAAAAAAATACCATCATATGCATTTCAGTGGAACAAGGTACCATAATATTTTTCTTTTGGCAATGTATTCAGGTTATCTTTTCATGATCTTGAGCCAGATCCATTTGATGAAATCTACAATTTGCAATCACTTGGCACCATCGGGGGGCGCCATTGCGCCTTGCTGAGCCATCGTCCGGGAACAACCACATCACATGGAACAACTCAAACTTGGCCAGGACACTTTTTAATTAAAAGGGAACAAAATTTAATGGATAACTGTTAAGGAAAGAAAATCAAATCAAAGCAATAACTTGTTGGCTCCAATTTTCTCACTTCTCTCAACAGCAAGGCTGACATCAACTCGTAAAATGGGCTACTGCAACACTTCCATGTTGCTGAAGGTGATTTTTCCCCACTTTGATAATGGGGTTTGTGGTATCTCCACCTCTCACCATCCTATATCTATCTTGCTCTTGCTACTCATCCTCCAACCTCCCACTCACACTTAAATTTTGCCTTTAGCCCTTCTTTATATAAGCAGTAGTTCTCAACCTTCTTCTTTCCACCCACATACCTATGTCGTAGGTGCTGTGTGATGAGTAAGGGATGGTATGTAGGTGGAAAGAAAAAGTTTGAAAACCACTGTTTTAATCTTACCTAATTGACTCATTATGTTCACGGTTTCAGAACTCCAAAGGAAATGGGCCAATGGCAATTTTTCTCAATATTTCAGTAACAATTGGGTCTAGAGCAGTGATTCTCAACCTTCCCTTCCCACTCACATATCACCTTAAGCAATCCCTTACTAATCACCGATGGCATAGGGATTGCTTAAAGTGGTATGTGAGTGGAAAGAAAAAGGCTGAGAACCACTGATATAAGGTATATAAAATGCTTTCTGCAAATGGGGACTCCCATAGAAATTAAGGATATTCTTGATGGAAGGTAGCCTTTAACCCATATTCGTCGACCATTTTGTCCATCTGTCTCTGGAAGGCCGAGACCCCATTTGTGATACCAAAAGGGCTCCAGAACTCAAATACTGTGTAGGGGCGGTCTTCGGAATGGGTCGGTAACTTCAGGTTGATGGTCGAATAGACCCAGTAATGCACAATTTTGTTTACCATGTCCAAAATTCAAGGGAGGGGATACACATCCAGGAGTGTGAAATGATTAATTGTTAGGTATAGTTAATAACTAGCCTGGACTTGTCTCCCCCTTTCACTCCATGGGCTGCCTCTAGGCTCAATGATATTTTCTTTAAGCAGCCGCTGTGTCTTGACTCTGAGGAATTCCCAATCCCCCGCACGGTATCACCTGCTCTTTGTGGCTACTGGTTTGCAATCAGTGGAAGCAGTGGGGGGGGGGGCCTCTGTTAATATAATAATCAATATTTAGGGTGGAGAGACGCATGTGGTGTCCGGCTTTTGGGGCCCTCTGTTCCGCACCGTGATTGGAGGGAGTGGGCCAGAGTATCCATGGTCACACCACTTTTAAAGTGACACATGAAGTCCAGGCCCAGCAACACAGGATCACACAAATCCTTACAATCACAACTTACAGAATTCCCCCCTTTCACAGTTAGATGTACTATACAATACCCCTGGATCGTCACAGAGTGCAAGTGCGATGCTAGGAAAATACATTAGTCAATCGAGTACACCTTTAAGTTGTACAGCAGAGCAGTTGCAGAGTTTATAAAACTCTCAGTGGAGCCAGTGTCTACCAAAAAATCAGTCAAGTGTCCATTTACTCTCACCTCCATTGTCAAGTTATTCAATTGGTGAAGTCTTGCCTGATCCAGGTCAACTGAGGCCAGTGCTCTGGAAACCACACTGCTCCCCATGTTGATGTTGACTCTCTCATCTTGACCCGTGACCAGACAAGATGGCATCAACCTCAAAGCATGGCAAGATGGCCACCCTCCGTTTTGATCCGAGGGAGAACTAGGTGGCGTCGACCATGAGCCATGTCAAGATGGCCGTTGCTTCCCATGATACTTCCCTTCTGATGGCGGGTCTTGCCAAGAGGTTAAACAAGATGCCAATGGCAAGCAACATGGAGAGAGGCTTGGGCCGGCACTTCAGGTCTCGGGCACGGGTCGTATGTCGATTTGGGGGTCGCATATGCGGTCGCCATCTTTGGCCCTGCAGACCTTCCCCCAGTGCACTGGGTTATTGCATCCTAAGCACACGGTGTCCTTCACAGGGCGTCGAGCACAGGGGTGCTCTGCCTGTCCACAGAAAGACCATCCCCGGTTGCATGTGGCTGTAGCAGTCGGCGCAGGGTCTGCGGGGGTCCCCAGTGCCCCATTGACCTGGTCTTCCGAAAAGGCACTGCTTTCGTTCATGAGGTCATCAGCTCCTAGTTGGGCCTGTTCTAGCACTTTCGCCATCTCCAGAGTGCTGGCCTAGTCTTTCTTCCCCAACTCTAGCAGTCACTGCCTCACATACCACAACCTCACTCTTGCCACAAGGGTGTCCTGGATTTGTTGTTCCTCTCTCACCCTGGCTGTGATCGCTTCATAGTGGATTTCCTAGTCAGGGCTCACAGTAAAAGGACATAGTCATCCAGTGACTCACCTGGGCATTGCCGACGTTGAGAGAGTCGGGTCTCGCCAGTACGTCATTCTGAGACCTCATGTAGCAGGCCTTCAAGCCTTCTATGGCAGACTCATATGTTGAACAATATGGTGAATTATCAGATTATAAGATTAATTGGGATAAGAGCGAAATAATACCTTTAGCATATGTGGATTACTCATCTTGTAAACACATTGTAAAATTTAAGTGGTCTGATCGAATTAAGTATTTAGGAATTATAAAAGATGATAATTATAATCATTTATATGAATTGAATTATTTGCCTTTATTGTCTAAAATTAAATATGATTTAAATCAGTGGAAAGATTTACCAATAACCTTGATAGGACGAGTAAATTGTGTGAAAATGAATATCTTTCCCCATATACAATATCTTTTTCAGTCTGTCCTATGTAGAGTTCCCCAAAAATTCTTTAAAGATTTGAATAATTTGGTGAGGACTTTTCGATGAAAAAGTAAAATGGCAAGAGTGTCGTTGCAGAAATTGACTTGGAAATATGCTTTAGGAGAACTGCAACTTCTTCATTTTCACCATTATTATGAATCGGCACAAATGAAATTTATTAATAGAATCTTTGAAGCAGATAAATCTTTGGTTTGGGCTAAGATTGAATTGTCTCAGATTAATGAGAAGAGAATGGATCATTTTGTTTATAAATTAAATTCTCATCTTTTACAGAGTTATAATCTACCAGTGTTGAAACATTTAATGGAATTATGGAGTAAGAAAAATTATAGGTACTGAAGGCAAAATTTTGGCTAAAACTCCTTTGTATCAGAACAAACATTTTTCTTTTTCATTAAACAATCAGCTCTTGAAAATATGGGAACAAAAAGGTACTAAGTTGGTAGAGGATTGTTATGAAGCTGGGTATTTTATTTTGTTTCAAAGAATGAAGGAGAAATACAGAATTTCTTCAAATACCTTGTTTACTTATTTATCAGATTAGAACCTTACTTTTAGATAATTTTGGACATACATTACGGTTGCCTAGATTTGAACATTTACTTACTGAAGGCGGTAAGAAGGGATTTATATCTGACCGGATTGATTGTTAGGCCGAAGTCGGCCAGTCAGGAGAAGAGGGTGCGCTGCTGAGACTTGTGTTGTACCCGGTCTCTGCTGGCGACAAGGATATCGTCCAGGTAAATGAATACGAAATTCAAATCCCTGCCCACTGTGTCCATAAGGCGCTGGAAAGTTTGGGCAGCATTCTTGAGCCCAAATGGCATGCATAGGAACTCGAACAAGCCGAAGGGGATGATGATGGCCGTTTTGGGTATGTCCTTGGGGTGCACCAGGATTTGGTAATACCCGTGCACCAGGTCGACCTTGGAGAATACCTTCGCGCCATGCAGGTTGGCCGTAAAGTTTTGGATGTGAGGGATCGGGTAACGATCAAGTACTGTCGCATCATTAAGCCGTCAATAATCTCCGCAGGGGCACCAACCACCGGAGGCTTTCGGGACCAGGTGGAGTGGTGAGGCCCAAGGACTGTCAGAGTGTCAAATGATCCCCAGCTCCTGCAGATGCGAGAACTCTTATATATACCAATAAGTAAATAAATATTGCTTTGTAAACATGAGAGTCTCAGATGGTTAGTGTGAACAGTCCTTTGGTCATTTAGCTTTCTCACTGACCATCTGAAGAAGCTGTTCCTCAGCTTGGTGGTGCTGGCTCCAATACTCCTGCATCTATTTCCCATCGGGAATAGCTAAAAGATTATGTGTATAGGGTGGAAAGGGTCCTCCATTATTTTGTGCACCCTCTTCAGACAACAATCCCAGTAAATCATTTTGATGGGGAGGGGGGGTGGGGGTGGAGGAAGACCCCCTCCACCTCCAAGGATCTGGAAGGTTTACATAAGTCAGCACAACATTGCAGGCTGAAAGGCCTGTACCATGCTGTAATGTTCTCTGCCCTAATTCCATTTTCAGTTACTTAAAATTGCCTTGATTTGACCAGTAAATTGAGAGGAGGATGAAGACATGGAAAGCCATTTCCTGGGTGAAATGGAAATTCCAGATGAAAATGGAAACAAGAAGAACAACAAGCGAAACCCGACAGCTGTGGCAGGGCCTAAACGCCATAACCTGCTACAAACCCGAATCCAGTGAAGTTGCAGAGAGCAAAGCTTTACTCTCAGAGGAACTCAATGCCTTCTACTCCCGATTTTTCAGCAGTAACGGCGAAGAACCGCCCCTCCACACCCCCACGTCCCCTGATGATCCCATCCCATCGAAATCTGAGAAGGATGTGCGTGCTGCCTTCAATAGAGCAAATCCGAGGAAAGCATCCAGCCCGGTTGGAGTACCTGGCCAATTATTAAAAATCTGCGATGACCAACTTTCCAATGTATTAACGGATATCTTCAATATCTCACAGCAGCAGGGTATGGTGCCCACCTGCTTCAAGCAGGCATCGATCATTACCAGTGCCCAAGAAGTGTGTAGTAACCTGCCTTAACGACCAGTAACACTCACATCAACAGTGATGAAGTGTTTTGAAAGGCTAATGTTGAAGTATATCAGCACCTATCTGAGCAGTGACATGGATACATTCCAATTTGCCTAACGTAGCAATAACTACGACGGATGCCATCTCACTGGCTCTACACAAAGCCCTGAAATATCTGGACAGCAAATATGCATACATCGGGATGGTCTTCATTGACTACAGTTTGGTATTTAACACCATCATCCCTTCAAAACTGATCAGCGAACTCCAATACCTAGGACTCAAGACCCACTGTGTAATTGGATCATGGATTTCCTCATTTCCAGACCACAATCACTAAGGATTGGTCAGAACATCTCCTCCACAATCTCCATCAGTAATGGAGCACCACAGGGGCTGTGTTCTTAGCCCTTTACTCTACTCACTTTACACCTGTGAAGGTGTTACTCAGTACGACAATAACACAATGATACCACAGTAGTGGGTTGTATAAAGAAAAGTGATGTCAACCTACAGGAGGGAGATTGAAAACTTGGCTGAATGGTGCACCAACAACAACATTGCACTCAATGTCACCAAAACTAAGGAGTTGATTGTTGGCTTCAGGAAGGGAAAACCAGAGGTGTACAATCTAGTGATCATTGGGGATATCAGAGGTGGAGAGGGTGAGCAAATTTAAATTCTTGGGAATCACTATCTCAGAGGATCTTTCCTGGGACCAACACACTAATGGCATCGAGAAGAAAGCACGTCGGTGCCTCTACTTACTCAGGAGTTTGTGGAGGTTTGGTATGACACCAGAAACACTGGCAAATTTCTACAGATGTGTGGTGGGATGGGTGCTGACCGGCTGCATCATGGTCTGGTATGGTGACACCAATACCCCTGAGGGGACATCACAGGCAAAACCCTCCCCACACTTGAGTACATCTACAGGGAACGCTGACATCGGAGGGCAGCAGCAATCAACAAGGATCCCCACCACCCAGCACATGCTCTGTTCTCACTGCTGCCATCAGGAAAGAGGTATAGGTGCCACAAGATTCACACCTCCAGATTCAGGAACAGCTGCTACCCCTCCACCATCAGACTCAACAACAACAAGTAAATCAGGGACTCTTACTTGTGCACTTAATTGATTTTCTTTATTCTCTCTCTATTACACAGCCAGTTTGTTTACATTTGTTATCTATTTACACAGGTCTTCATTTGTTTCCATGTATATGCTGTGTACAATCTTTTTGCACTTCCAACAAGTGGTAATTCTGCCTCACCCACAGGAAAAAGAATCTCAGGATTGTATGTGATGTCATGTATGTACTCTGACACTAAATCTGAAATCTCAAATCTAAATAATAGAACCCAAGTTTACTAATTTTGCTCTTTGCAGGACTCTGTAGAAGATATGAAATTCGTCCTGGGAGGGTCGATTGCTAAAGTAGCTGCACTCCAGGACTGCATGCTACAACAAAGTGATTCTGCCGGAATTGTAGGTGAGTTCACCTTGGGTCAAGAGGTGGGAAAAATAATTCCTGGAAAGAGGACATGGTCCCTACCACCTCTCCCTTAACTCCCTGTTTTTTTATTGCAGGGTAAAGACTATTTCACAAATGTCGGAAATCTGCTTGAGGGCATTTTCCCCCTTTATCTGTAGTTTTTCACAGCCTGTGAAACAGCAGGTGCTGTTTCCCCTCGGGCTGCCTTGCATGGCATTGGTGAACTTCTCCCGCATTTGGTTTGGAAGCATCTATTTATAGATCAGTGGGATAATTGATTTCACTTACAGTAGGAGGATTTCCAACATATCCCAATTCAAGATTGTTGTAAAAGCCAAAAACACTTCAGAGGTCAGGCTGCATCTGAGGAGAGAAAAATTAGCATTCCAGGTTGCTACACCTTCTTCAGAGCCGTCACAAAGAGTTCTGATGGACATCATTCTTTAAAATATTTTATTTAAAAATTTTCCATACATTCAGTAATGAAAATTCATATAATTATGCAAGTTCCAAAAGAAATTAAAATGACGAACATGATGGTATTCACCCCTAACCCAAACCACCCCCTCCCTCAGAACAGTTGGTATATAAGATATAATATAGCTATATAAACATAGAAATAAAAGAAAAGAAATTTTTAGGATTGCTCAGTGAGATGTCGTCTAACACACATATATAAAAGTTCTTCATTACACCTCAGAGGAGAACCTCACAGGTCTAGAGGCATAGAGAGGACATTTATAACAAATTAAATCCTAATATTTTGGGGTACGGGTGTCAAATTTGGAAAAAACATAGCATATTTATTTCTCAAGCTATATGCATTTTTTTTCAAAGGAATACAACTTTGAATTTCTGCATGCCTTCTTGATATACCTAAAGATATATCAGATTTCCAATTGACTGCAATACATTTTCTTACCACCACTAAAGTTAATTTGACAAATTCCAGTTGGTATTTTGATAGTTTTAATTTAGGTCTTGTTCCTTCAATATTGCATAATAAAAATAAATCCGGACCTTAAGGAAATACATCCTGTAACTGTCACCTCACAACAGGAAAGAGGGCAGAGGATGTCGCCGGGACTTGCAGGTTCGGACTTTATTCCTTGTAGTGCAGGAAAATCAGGGGTGTAGATAGAATAAATGCAAGCAGGCTTCATCCACTGAAGTTAGGTGAGACAAGAACTAGAGGACATAGGGTAAGGTGAAAGGTGACATTTTCAAGGGTATCTTCTTCACGCAGAGAGTGATGAGAGTGTGGAATGAGCTGCCAGCTGAAGAGGTGAATGTGTGTTTGATTTTGACATTTAAGAAACATTTGGATAGGTACATGGATGGGAGAGGTATGGAGAGCTGTGGTCCAGTACAGATCAATGGGACTATAATTTAAATGGGCTGAAGGGTCTATTTCTGTGCTGTTCTATGGTTCTAAAGCTTCCCAATACTGCAATGTCCTCTTCAGAAAAAAAAATTGGTGGCACTGTTGGAACTGCTGCAATGGCAGCATTGCCGCTGATGTGGTCCGAGGAGAAGGGAGAACAAATGCGCAGTGCTGCTCTGAAGGATTCAACTGTCTGGTCCTAATGCCAGCAGCTTCATACAGGCATTAAACAGCCTGTTTAAGGTCCCAAGAGTGCCACCAAGATGGCAGAACCTGTACTCGGCAGCAGCCAAGAGGGATTATAGATTTGGGAGAATTGGACCAGCGCAGGGCACCAGAAATAGGGAAAAACACCCTCTGTTGAGAAAGAGAATCAGAGAAAACAACCCTACAGGATGGTGACCATGGCGGCAGACCTGCCAGGGTCCCAGAGGCTGAGGGACCCACACAGGCGGCAGGCGATTTACGGACGGGGGACACACATGGGCTGCAGGTTGCTGGAGACTGGCTCATGGGAACCAGGTATTGGTGCAAGGATTCAAGAGGGTGCTGAGGGCAAGAAAAGCTCCCCAAGGGCCTCGAGAACTGAAGACTTCCAGATCATGTCAGAGGTTTGGACCTAGAGCTCGGGTTGCAGATGGATCAAATCTGTGAAGCTGCAGATCCTCCACAAACCCTTGGTGACCCTGAAGGGACTCTCTTTGGTTTCTCTTGCAAGAGGCGCCGGGCGACACTAATGGTGACTCTTTGTTTGCCCTATGGCAAACAAAGGCAATTTCATGTAATATTACATGTTCTGTGCTATTACATGTCAATAAAAAATCTTGAATCTCAGCGTGACCCAGAAGTGTCCTCGGTATGAGCTCATGCTCTGATGACAAGCATGATGCCACAGTCTAACTTGAGCGGGTCACTAATGGAGTGAGACTGTGCTTGGGTCATAAGCAGGAGCAGAAAAGAATAGCACTGTATTCTCCCATTGATGTGACTACACCTGTTTCAGTAAGCAGGCAGGCATATATGAATCAAACCCACAACGATGTGATATTATACATGCAAAGTGGTCACTAATATCTCAAAGGAGTCCACACCTAATATTAGAGACTTCACAAATGTAAGAGAACACAAAGAGGAAAAAGATGGTCAGATTGTATTTCTCCCCATCCCCATCCTTCTACCATCTTGCTACCAAAAAATGCTGCTTCCTGCAGCCTTGTCACTTTCCTGAAAACTATGGTGACGGCCCAGAGAGGGTTTTAAATGAGGTGCAGGAAACAACATATGAAGTCACGGTTTGAGACCCTTGTGTTTCTTTTTAACATTGCAACAGGGATCCTCGTTATTAATGTCAACCACTGACCTAAGCACATGTTCCAATTTATCCAATAAAGTAGATCCTGCTGTGCTGAACTAGGAACATTTCCTCTTTCACTTTTAGAAAAATGAGTACATATATATCTATTGAGCTTATTTATTGGAGAGAGAGAGAGAGAGAGAGAGAGAGAGAGAGAGAGAGAGAGAGATGGCTAGTTAGAGTTCTTGAGACATCTCCAGACAGCTTTGGACTATGGTTTAAGATAGTGGGGGAGGAAGCAGATAGCCAAAGCTGTGGAAAGGAAAGGGAGCAGGGAGAAGAATGGAGAGGATGAGAAAATAAAATTGGTGATTGGAATTCATTCTGAGGCCCTGGTCATGGAAAACAACAGAGGTTTTTCACAGCTTGCTCTCGTCAAAGGCTTTTGAACATCTTTAAATATTTCTGATGTTAAATGTTAATAGCTGTAAGAGACATTTAAAATATTCAAAATATTTAATCATTAATTTAAATCATATTAAGAAAATAAAAATAATTACAAATAGAACAAAAGAGGTAAACTCCCGTGTAGGTTGTCGGACCTAAGGCTTTTCTCTAGTGCAACTAAGAATAAGAAGTGATTTAATGGAGATCTACAAGATTATGAGGCATAGATAAGGTGGCAGCCAGTGCCTTTTCCCGGGGCGACAATTGCAAATACCAGAGGGCATCTCTTTAAAGTGAGTGGAGGAACATTTATTGGAGACGTCAGAGAGGGCCTGGAATGCATTGCTGAGGTAGTGGTGGAGGCTGGTACAATAGGGACATTCAAATGACACTTAGATAGGTAGATAGATGTAAGAAAAATAGAAGATTATGGGTGTGAGGTTGGGAAGGTTTCCATAGGTTGACACAAGATCATGGGGTGAAGGGCCTGTCCTGTGTGTGGTGAACTGCTGTACACAAGATTAATCTGTAATCTGGCTCTGCCCCATCTTGTGGCTCCTCCCTCTTAAAGGATCCAACACTACAACCCCACCCCAGAAAGCACAAGATGACCTTCAAGTTTACAGTAAATAAAAGCCTACAGTTCTGTAACTCCAGTCTTTTGAGTTATTGATAGCACTTCACTGTGCCATAATAATCTATGTTCTAGAACAGGGCTAGGACATTTGGCTCCTCAAATCAGTTCTATTGTTCAATTAAATCATGGTGGGTCTGTATCTTGGATCTGTGGGCTCACTATTGCTTTATATCCATTAGTGCACTTACCTAAAATAAAGGAGTTAGTTAAACAAGAAAATCTGCAGATGCTAGGATCTAGTGCAATACACAAAGTGCTGGAGAAACTCAGCAGATCATGCAGGATCCATAGGAAGTAAAAGGCAGTTTCTGGTCTAAGCTCTTTGTCGGAAATTTAGATTGTCAATTACCATTGAAGTCATGGAGCCACACAGCACAGGAACAGCACCTTTGGCCTACCGTGTCCTCACTAACACTAGCCCTGCTCTAATTCAACTTATTCTCCCACATTTCTCCACAGATACAACCAGTCACCCTGGGGATAGGGGCTCGTGGCCAGTTACCCTACCAATCTGCACAGTGTTTGCAATGTGGGAGGAAACCCATGTGATCACAGGGGGAAACCTTGCAAACTCCACACAGACAGCACCAGAGATCAGGATTGAATTTGGGTCACTGGAACTGTGAGACAACAGCTCCATTATCAATCACACCGTGTAGCTTATGTCTTGCATTTGCTTTGCACTCAAATTCATAATTGCTGCAAACTCTCAGGACACAACAGGATTCAATGACTGAAAAGCCTTGGAACCTGATGGATAGATTTAAGTTCTTCAATTTTATTGAAAGCCAAGTAAAGTAAATCTCAGATTCCAAAAAAAAAGTTCATGTTAAACTCAAGGTTGATGAGCAAAATTTTTTTTTTAATGGGGTGAGAAAACCCCTTTTAAACAAGAGAGCCCTGCAGATGCTCAGGTCGAGGGCAATGAACAAACATTCTGGAGAAACTCATCATGTAACCTTCATTGGTAGCATAATTTTAAATTTAAACATACAGTATGGTAACAGGCCCTTCTGATCCTTGAGCCATGCCCCCCAAATAGATCATTTGACCCCCAACCCAAGATAGTTTTCAAGGGTGGGGATAAACAGGAGCAGCTGGAGGAAACCCATGTAGACACAGGGGGAATAAAGAAACTCTGTACAGACAGTGCTGGATGCAATCCCAGGTCACTGGTGCTGTAATATCATTGCACTAACCTCTACGCTAACTGTGCTACCCAACTGTAGTTCAACTGTAGGGATGGAAAATATAGGTTACATCACAGGTACATAAATTTGACCTTTATTAGAATATAAACAAAATCCAGTGGTGATGGCTGCTAGTGAACTTCCAAAATATTCCTTGCATTATTGGCATCTTAATGGAAGATTAAGATCCCACCATCTACAGCAAAACTGCCTCAATGTAACACAAAGCACGTAGAAATGGAAAAAGTGATTGGCCTGCTCATAATATGATTTTTTAAATTACAAAATAGACTCTATTCACAATAAAAAAAATATTAATTGCAAGGTCTTTTCACAAAGAGTGTCACATTTGTATGTACACAAAGGAAGAACTGGGCAAGTTTTTTGTAACATTCATTGTGTCATATTCATATTTTCGTAGCATTTCACCATTAACGAATAGAAGAAATTCAAAAACCAGTTATGGTAGAATTCTTATAGCTGCCTCTCCACGGGATTAGGTGGGATATCTTCATTTCCCTGGTACAGTCTTTATTATGGCGTCTACAATGGGCCGTTGCGATAAATGTCCTTTTGAAAAGAAAATCAAAGAGGACTGAGAAGATCCGTGCAACAGTGCTGTCTGATCTTTGACAAAAATATTTGGCAGTAGGAACCTGCTTAGTATTTCATGAAACAGGTCCACACCTAATCAGAATCCAATCCTGCAACCTTAGCATTTTCTTTGGATGCCTGACATATTTGGAACACAGCACATTTAGTTGGGTCCTATCCGATTTAGGTTGGGTAGCCGGCTCTGTTTTACAGCTCCTTCCATTTTTATCTCAACCCTAAAAACCCATATATGTTGATCTGCTTGTCTCCAGTTAGTTCCTGATCCTCTAATTTCCCACACTCTCCTTTCCCCACCTCCCTCTCAGGGACAGCTGAAAGGCTGATAATTGAGCTGTGCCCACATCTGTTTTATTGCAACCAGCTCATGCAAAGCTGAACCTGAAGGTACATTCCAGCTCACAGTACCATGTGGGTGGCACAGTTAGTGTCATGGTTAGTGCAATACTGTTACAGCGCCAGCAACCGAGGTTCGAATCCCGCACTGTCTGGAAGGAGTTTGTACAAAGAATAAAGAGAGGCCAGAGAACCTTACAAAGTTGATCTCTTTAACATGTCTGCATTCTATGCCAAGAAAATGCTGTCTTATGAAGTTCTCTCTACGTTGCAGGAGATTCAGGAAGACATTTGGTGGTCCAGATGACACAACTCAATGAAGTGCTTGCAGAAATGAAGCAGCTTCTCAGACAACAGGTAATAAAGATTTCCTTGGCTGGAAATCCTTTGGAAAGATATCATCAAACATTTTTTATCCAAAACTCTACTAACAGAGCACAGAGTGTTGGTTGATGGTCACCCTTGATGCTGGCAAACTTACCAGGATTAAGTTCCTGAGTTTGGATGTCAATAACGTGCACCAGTGTGCAGATATTAAACATGTAGGTTGTCCTGGTGGAGACAAGATAAATGATGTTCTCTGCTATCAGGGGTAGATGTGGGTAAACCATGGAAGAGTGACCTTCCCAGGTTCCATCTTAAGGGAATTGCTTATATTTGGGAATGCAGATTTGTATTGAACTGTCAGGTGAACCTACATCTGCCTTTTAGCTAAACTAGTGGAAGCAGATGACAGGCGAACCCTTGGAATATGGAACCCTTCCATTTGATTCTACCCACTACACCAGAAGCTTTCTATGTAATGAATGAAGGTTCCATCCTTCAAAAGCCTGCTGGTTTCTTAAACTTAAGGTCCAGGTTCAATACCCCTGGCTATGCTTTCTGAAAAGTTTACAGAGAATGTGACTGCCTTTTACCTTCTCCTCCTACTTTACATTTGTGCATCAACATCTCTATGCGCCATGAGAAAGACAAAATTCAATAGATATAAAAATGATAGATAAATATTCACACTTTCAATAGCACAAAAAATGTATTGCTTCAATAGACAGGTCTTTGCTGGTCCCAGATTGGAGTAGTATGAGAAGGTTCAGAAGCATGATAGCTGTTGGAAAAACTAGTCTTAAGCCACCAGTCTGACGGCGCAGCCTTTGATTTATAAAGTGAAAGAGGTTCAAAGAATATGAGCTCAAACCCAGCACTTCATAAATGTCTACTGAACAGCACGGATCCCTCTGTCCTGCACTCTTCAGATTCCTGAAACATCGTCAGTAGGCATCTGAAGGCATTGGAGAAGTACTGTCAGTTCTGCCTCAGCAACACTTGTCGAGTCAATTAGCAAGTTGATGACTGACTGACTGCATTTTCCCAGGCCAGCAGCCCAACATCAAGGTTCTGATCCTACTCAAACAAGTCCAATGAGCAGGCTGCACTGTCTGCATGTCAAAGACCAAATTCTCCCAAGCAAGCAAACACGCACGCGCGCACACACACACACACAACACACACACACACACACACACACACACACACACACACACACACACACACACACACACACACACACACACACACACACACACACACACACACACACACACACACACACACACCAAATCTGCTCACTGCCCATTCCATGTAAATATCTCAATTATATACTTGAGGAGTATAAGAAATAAGACCATAAGACATAGGAGCAGAAATAGGCGATTCTGATCATGAGCTGATCCATTTTCCTACTCAGCCCCACTTTCCACCTTCTCCCCATAGCTTTTGATGCAAGAAAACACTTCAGAAGTAAATGAGGAGGGGTAACAGAAGGCATGCAGTGGCTCTGTGAGAGAAGGTGAAGAAAAATCCCAAAGTCTTCGACAGATATATTAAGAGCAAAAGGACAGCAAGAGACATAATTGATCCTATTGAAGACCAGTCTGTGCATGGAACCAAGAAATGGGGAAGATCTTAAATGTATGTTTGCATTGGTATTTACTTGGGAGATAAACATAGAATCTATAGAAGTGAGACAAAATAGCAAAGAGGTCAGGGACCCAATACAGATTACAGAGGAGGAGGTGCTTGCTGTTTTGAGGCAAATAAGGGTAGATCAATCCCTGGGGCCTGTCAAGATATTGCCTCAGACTTTGAGAGAGACGAGTGTGTCAATTGCAGATGCCCTGGCAGAGGTATTTAAACATTCTTAGCCACAGGATTGGAGGAAAGTTAATGTTCTGTTGTTTAAGAAAGGCTCTAAGAATAATCTGGGAAATTATAGACCAGTGAGTCTGACATCAGTAGTGGGCAAGCTATTGGAGGGTATTCTAAGAGACAGGACACACTTGGATCACACTTGGACTGATTAGGAATAGTCAGCGTGACTTTGTGCATGGCAGGTCATGTCTAACCAATTTTATAGAGTTCATTTTTGTGGAGACTACCAGGAATGTTGATGAAGGAAAGGTGGTGAATATTGTCTACATGGACTTTATTAAGGCCTTTAACAAGGTTCCACATGGGAGGTTGGTCAAGAAGGTTCAGTCGCTCAATATCCAAGATGAGGTGATTAATTGATTTGAACAGTAGATTTGTGGAAGAAGACTGAAAGTGTTTGTAGAAGATTATCTTTCTGATTGGGGCCTGTAACCATTGGTGTGCCTTAGGGATGGGGGCTGGGCCCATTGTTGAATTTTAAGGGCATAGATAGGATGAATTAAGCACCCTTGTTCCACTGAGGTTTGGTGAGACAAGAACTAGAAGACATGGGTTAAGAATGAAAGGTAGAAGGTTTAAGGGGAACATTAGGGGAACTTCTACTCTTGGATGGTAGTCAGAGTAGGAACGAGCTGCCAATAGAGATTGTGGATGCGAGTTTGATCACCGCACTGAAGAGTAGTTTGGATGGGTACATGGATAAGAGGGCTATTGTCCAGATGCAGGTCAATGGGTCTAGGTGGAATAACAGTTCAACACAGGACCAGATGGGGCAAAGGTCCTGTTTCTGTGCTGTAGTATTCTATGGTTCGATATCCAAGAGATGCTTCAGTTTGAATGTTAAAAGCTATCAGGATAGTATCAAATATATTCATTAACCCTCAAATCTAGGCCGGTATCTATAATCTATAGAATTCAACAAGCAAGTTATGAAAACTAAATTCCCAGAGCAAAACGAATATACTGAAAAGTACCCTGTAGCGAATTAAAGTTGACTTGCCCTTTTACCTCTCTTTGTGTCGAATGACCTTCTAGATTGCTTTTGCAACTAAACGTTCAACACTATTTTCCATTTCCTGCAATCAAATAAATAATCTGGGATTATTTGGTACAATTAAAAAAACTATCAGCGGAACTGGATCATTTAACAAGTAATTCAATAGCAAGTCCGTATTTGCACACAACCACAAGCAATCCTTGCACAGGAAATTGCAGCTTGTAACACCTCTGAGTCATTATGATGCTTGGCCTGGTAAAGGCACATCTCCACTGTGAAACTGAAAGGAAGGAATGACTGGCAAGAATCCACCATGTCGAACAGACATTCCTAAGAGACCTTGTGTGCTTGTTGGGAGTAAATAAGACTAAAAGGGATATTTAAACTGATGGCGACTAGCATCAACCACACAAGACAGAGTGCAAGTAAAACGCTAGTTTTAATAGGCTAATATATACAGCTAGGCCTTGCCTCTGTGCAAGCCTAGGCCAGAATGAATGAGAATGAGCTGCAACCGGTTTATATATACAAGGTCACCAGGTGGTGGTCCCTGGTGACCTAGTGGTGTAATAACATACCACCAAAGTTTGGCCTCCCTCCCCCCCCTTCTCTTTTCCATGCGTTCATAAGTCCAGTATCTGGCGAGGTTTCCTTTTCTCCTGTACATTCGGGGTACTGGGGCGGGGGGTGGGTGGAGGGTATTAAGGGTCGAGGGCCCTGACATTGGGCGGGAATATGCTGAGGCTTCCCGTCAGGGTACTGCTTGTTGGAGGTGTGTTGTTTGGTGGGGCCTCATGGGGTGACATGACAATCGTCCGTCCTGGTGTCCGTCATTCTTTTTTTTTCAAGATTAAATTTAATTCAGTCAGAAAGTGAACTGTAACACGGCGGGGAGGAGGTGGGAGGGTGAGGCCACGGCATTTTCTAGTCCCAGGGCTGATGATTGTCCGCTGGGGTTCCCAGAGTCCTTGGCTGGGGGCCTGGGGGTCATGACTCGCTGTCCGAAGTGGAGCTCTCCTGGCTGATCTCGATCTGGAGTGAGGGCAGGTTATCCAGACGACTTTTCTTGTGCGAGCGTTCCTTCTCCCGGATCAGGGCACCCCAAGCTCGCTGCAGAGCAGTGTCACCATCTTCATCCTTCTCCTCTCCCCCCACCGCCACCGCCGCCGCCTCCTCCTCCTCCTCTCCCCCCAGTGTGGCTTGTGTCCGTCATTCTTCACGCTTGTCTGTAGGGGTCCACGACCCTCCCGCGTCATCCACGATTCCTTCCCACTGATCCGTTGAGGACTGCAGCTCTCCTGCATCATCCACTGTCCCTTCCTGCTGAACTGTAGGGGTCAGCTCTCCTGCGTCGTCCACACGTCCATCCAGTGCGAGGTCCCTGGTGGCCACCGAGTCTTTCCGTCCATCCCTGAATGCGACATATGCATAGTGGGGGTTCGTGTGCCTCACTTCCACTGGCTCCACCAGAGGGTCCGTTTTGTGGAGCCTGCATTGTTTCCGGAGGAGCGCCGGTCCTGGTGTCATTGACCATCGAGGCAGCACTGTGCCTATCGCGGCTTTCCTCAAGAAAGAAAACAAACGGTCATGAGGTATCGTGTTAGTGGCGGTACACAACAGTGAGCATATGGAGTGCAAGGCCTCAGATAACACATCTTCCCACCTTGCCATTGGTAGGTCTTTTGCCTTTAAGGTCAGTAGGACCGTTTTCCAGATAGTGGCATTTTCCCTTTCTACCTGCCCATTACCTCTGGGATTATAGCTTGTGGTGCCTCTATCTCTCAGGTTCTGCTGGACCTCAGCACTCATAAAGGTGGCACTCCTATCTGTGTGTATATAACTGGGGTACCCACACATGCTGAAAATGGATTGCAAGCACTTAATTACTGTGGCTGTGGATACATCGGGACTCGGAATAGCAAAAGGGAAGCATGAGTATTTGTCTATAGCATTAAGGAAATAGACATTCCTGTCATAGGAAGGGAGCGGGTCTTTAAAGTCAAGGCTGAGGCGCTCGAAAGATCTTGTAGCTTTTGTCAGCGTGACTTTATCCGGTCGGTGAAACTGCGGTTTGCACTCTGCACAAAGGGGGCAGCCCTTGCTTACTGTCCATACCTCCTCTACCGAGAATGGGAAATTTTGGGTCCTTATGAAGTGGAACAGTCTAGTGACTCCCGGGGGGCCCAGCTCATTGTGCAAGCTCTGCAGCTGGGACATGTGATTGAGGGCTGCACAGGTGCCCCTGGACAGTGCATCTGGGGGTTCATTGAGCCTCCCTGGATGGTATAGAATGTCGTAACTACACATAGACAGTTCTATCCTCCAGTGCAGGATTTTATCATTTTTTATCTTCCCCCTCTTCTGGTTATCAAACATAAAAGCCATGGATCGTTGGTCCATGACAAGGGTGAGCGTTTACATGCAGATAATGTTTCCATTGCCTTACCACTTCCACAATGGCTTGAGCCTCCTTCTCCACTGCCGAGTGTCTTACCTCAGACCCCTGTAGGGTCTGCGAGAAAAAGGCTACAGGTCCCCCCTCCTGGTTCAGAGTGGCAGCCATCTCATCTATGGATCAGATCCCTAATCTCCGTAAAGACCTTGATAGCTGCTGGGCTGAGAGGAAAAGCTGAGGCTTTTATGAGTGGGCGGGCCCTGTCGGTGTAGTTGGGAACCCACTGTGCGTTATATGTGAGAAGTTCCAAACATCTCTTTAAGGTTTTCTGTGAGTGTGGGACCGGGAGGTCTAGAAGCGGGCGCATGCGGGCGGGGTTTGGGCTGATTTCCCTGTTCTGCACCACATAGCCCAGGATAGCCAGTTTCCTAGTGCTGAAGACACATTTATCCCTATTATACGTTAGATTGAGTTCTTTTGCTGCCTGAAAAAAACGTTGAAGGTTAGTGTTATGGTCAGCTTGCGAGTGACCGCAAATCATTACATTGTCCAGGTATGGGAACACCGCCTGGAGTTGGTACTCGTCTACTATGCGGTCCATTTCCTGCTGGAACAGGGATACACCGCTGGTGATGCCAAAGGGGAGGCGGAGGAACTGATACAGCCTGTCGTCTGCCTCAAATACCGTGTATATGCGGTCGCTCTCTCTAATGGGCAACTAGTGGTACACTGCCTTGAGGTCTATGGTAGAGAACATTTTATACTGAGCAATGCTGTTTACCATGTCCGCAATACGTGGTAGTGGATAGGCATCCTGCTGTGTAAATTTGTTGATTGTCTCACTGTAATCCACCACCATGTGCCGGTTCTCCCCTGACTTCACTACAACGACTTGTTCTGGAGCTCTTTTCTATGATGCCCTCCTGCAGGAATCTGTGGACTTCTGTTCCTAATGAACTCTCTGTCCCTCGGGCTGTACCTCCTGCTCTTGGTGGCTACTGGGATGCAGTTGGGAGTGAGGTGCGTGAATAGTTGGGGGGGGGGGGTTCTATATTCAAAGTCGTCAGGCTACAGTGTCGTCTATTCTCAAGGAGCAGTGGGGGAAGTGGCCCATTATGTACTATTGTGATGCTTTTCAATAGGCACTGGAAGTCCAGCCCCAGTAGGACGGGAGCACAGAGGCGTGGGAAAACTAGCAATTTAAACTCTTCATACTCTGTGCCCTGTATTTCCAATGTGACCCTGCAGAAATGTTTTACCTTAGCTACGTATCTGTTAGACGCTAATAAAATCTGGTGGTCACTCAGGTACGTGTTTAGAGCAAGGCGTTTGACCAGTCCCTGGTCTATGAAACTTTCCGTACTCCTGCTATCCATCAATAAATTTGCTGTCGACCCATTAACTTTAATACTAACAGTAGTGTCCGATAAATTGTGTGGACTTGCCTGATTCAAACGCATAGTAGCACTTTGTATCTTAGTCATCCCCGGATAGCGATGTCCTCTGTCTGGCATCCTTTGCCCAAGATGGCTGACAGCACATGGCACTCTGCTTCTGCCTGCCTGAGGAGGAAGAAGAAGAGCTTTCCCGCCTCTCATTTGCATGAGAAAGGGCTTTGGCAGGAGCTTTGAGGCTTCTACAGACTTTTGCATAATGTCCTCTCTTTCCACACTTGGAACAGTCCTTTTCCCTAGCCGGCAGTGGTGCTTGGGCTGTCCGCAAAAAGGGCACTTGGAGCGCTACAGTGGGGCTGCAGCTGCTATATGCTGCCCTTGATCACTCATATTCCTCTCCCTGTGAGGGGCTACAGAGTCCAGCAGTGAGTACTCTTCTAGTTCTCTCCTAGAGTCCTCCAGAGCCTCCACCATAGTCTCTGCCTCTTCCAGCTTAACCACCCCCTTTTCCAGCAGCCTTTTGTCTGATTTCTGTAGATCTGACGCTGGCCACGATCCTGTCCCTTACAAGATCATCTGCATACTCTTGGGCTGATACTGCTTTAAAAGTACAGGCCCTTGCTAAGTCTTTCAGCGCTAGTATAAAATCTCTCACCGATAACCCCTGCTTGCTGTGACCTGGTCATAAGCCGGTGCCTAGAATGTAGCTCACTGTGCCCTCTATTATAGTGCCTCTGTAGGGTGTTCATCGTCTCTTGGTACGATTTAGTGTCTTCTATAAGGGAGTACAGGTGATCCCCTAGCTGAGGTAACAGTAGCATTAGCATCTCCTCTTCTGACGCTCCTTCAACCCCCGCATAATTTAAAAAACATCTCTGCCATCAGCCGAAGTGCGTGCTTGCCCTGGGAATTCTGGGATTCAACTCCAGCCTGTCGGCCTCAGCACTTTGCTAAACCTGAGCCTCTGATTCGGTGGCTGGGGGAGCGTGTACCGGACCGGATCCTGCAGAAACGTGGGCCCCCTCTGGGGGATTGGGGATAGTTGGGGGTGTCTCGGGGGTAGTAATCCGTCCCCGCAGTCCTGACGATAAATCGTGATTGGGAAGGCGACTTGCTGTACACCCTCCAATCACTCTTGACGCGATCCTTGGTTATAAACCAGAAATCCATTGGGTTGCATGGCCGATCCCAGTCCCAATGAATTAGCTAACAGGCAGGGCCCTTGGCCTCTCTTTGCCTGCTCCGGGATACTTCTGTCCCTCTCGTAGTCCACTACAACCACTGGGTGAGTCCCTCTCTCTCCCATGATTTCGATCCCACAGCTCTCCGTCCTTTCTGTCTGGTCCGTTCTCGGCAGCACGTGCATGGGATCCATCCACGTTTCTAGGACCCTGAGGTGGGCCTCGGCGGAGTCGGGAGCATGGGTGAGGGCACAAGCAACATCCATTCTGGATATATATTAACCTATTAAATTGATGGCGACTAGCATCAACCACACAAGACAGAGTGCAAGTAAAACGCTAGTTTTAATAGGCTAATATATATAGCTAGGCCTTGCCTCTGTGCAAGCCTAGGCCAGAATGAATGAGAATGAGCTGCAACCGGTTTATAGAGACAAGGTCACCAGGTGGTGGCGCCTGGTGACCTAGTGGTGTAATAACATTTTTTCTTTGGCTTGGCTTCGCGGACGAAGATTTATGGAGGGGGTAAAAGTCCATGTCAGCTGCAGGCTCGTTTGTGGCTGACAAGTCCGATGCGGGACAGGCAGACACGGTTGCAGCGGCTGCAGGGGAAAATTGGTTGGTTGGGGTTGGGTGTTGGGTTTTTCCTCCTTTGCCTTTTGTCAGTGAGGTGGGCTCTGCGGTCTTCTTCAAAGGAGGTTGCTGCCCGCCAAACTGTGAGGCGCCAAGATGCACGGTTTGAGGCGTTATCAGCCCACTGGCGGTGGTCAATGTGGCAGGCACCAAGAGATTTCTTTAGGCAGTCCTTGTACCTTTTCTTTGGTGCACCTCTGTCACGGTGGCCAGTGGAGAGCTCGCCATATAACACGATCTTGGGAAGGCGATGGTCCTCCATTCTGGAGACATGACCCATCCAGCGCAGCTGGATCCTCAGCAGCGTGGACTCGATGCTGTCGACCTCTGCCATCTCGAGTACTTCGACGTTAGGAATGAAAGCGCTCCAATGGACGTTGAGGATGGAGCGGAGACAACGCTGGTGGAAGCGTTCTAGGAGCCTTAGGTAACATATCACCACATAAACTACCAGAGTAACTGAAACTCAAAGCCTTTTTTTTTGTAATTTACATAAACAGGTTTTCATTTCTAAAGTGCCTCTCATTGTCCTTTCAGATAACACCAAAGCAGAACTTTTAAAAGATCTATTCACAAGTAGCTACAAAGCTCCTCCAAGACATGATAATGACCAGATAATATTGCATAAATATTGCCAGAGCACCACGAATAACACATTTATCAATACGGCGCCTAGACTCTTTTATGCCTGCCAAGAAATCAAGGTGGTTAAAATGCTTCTTTATTTCTACAGGTCACTGAAACCACCTTGTTGCGACACATCATTACCAAATGTCAGGCATGCGGTGAGCTTCCACACTATTTTTTCATTTGCATCTCTGAAATATGATCCTTCGCTTATTTGGGTTTTTTTTACACTTCAAATATCCTCTGTTCAATGAGAATGTAGGTGTTCTGATTTGAAAGTTTGCAGACAACACAAACATTGGTGGAGTAGTGGACATAGGGAAACGCAGTTAGTTCAATGCCTTTATAGCTCCAGCAATTGGGTTCGAATCCTGGGCTGTCTGTAAGGAGTTTGTATGCTCTCCCCATGTCTGCGCGGGTTTCCTCCAGGGGCTCCATTTCCCTCCCACCATTCAAAACATACCTGGGGTGAAGGTTAATTGGGTGTAAATTGGGCAGCACAGACTTGTGGGTTGAAATGGCAAAATGTATGTCTAAATTAAAATAGATCAGCTGGAAAGTTGGGTAGAGCAGTGTAGTTAATTCAGATAAGTGTGAGCTGATTCTCTTTAGAAAGTCCAATTCTGGTGGGACATATATAGTAAATGGCAGGGGCCTTAGGAGCATTGGTGTGCAGAGTGACCTTGGGATGCAAGTCCATAGCTCCCTGAAAGAGTGCACGTGGATAGGGTAGTGAAGAAGGCACCATGTGGCCCACCACATTTTTTACTCCTCAAAAATATCACACATTCTTACCTTCCCTTCAGCTCCCACCCTTGTCATCCCAAAGGTTTATTTATTCTTGCAGTTTTTTTTCCCTTCTAGTTCCTTTCTTAAGTTTTCTCTTAGATTCCCTCTAAACCTCCAAGGACTCATTTGATACCAATTTCCAGTACCTGATACATGCTTTTTTTTTTCTTTTGCCTTATCAAACCTTCAGGTTCTTCCATTATCCAAGGTTCCCTTAAGTTACCACCTTTTCTTTTTACCCTTACAGGGACATGTTGATTCTAAACAGTTACTGTCTCGCTCTTTATTTCCACTAATGATCGGATGTTCTTTTTCATTCTAGCAACTGCTTCTAATATACTTTCACCAGGTTCTGACCTAACAAATAGAAACTGATTTCCCTCATGTTAGGTTCATATCTTGAGGCCCAAACTTATCCTTTCAATTACTACTTTGAAGCTTATCAAACAGGATTTTCCAAAGACACATCATCATTTCCTAACCTCAGGTCTAGTACAGCAACCTCCCTAGTATGACTCTCGACAAATAACCCATTTGGAAGCATTCTATAAATTCCATTCCATCTAAACTCCTTGCGCTAAGGCAATCCCAGTCAATACTGGGAAAGTTATTTGGTGGGAAACATTGCACAGGGATCAGCCAGCAGAGCACAATTGCAAATAATATTTTTTTTCCCTTCCCTGGTCTGCTTTGTTGTGACTTGGGGTGATTAATGTGTTGATGGCTGAGCAATAATTGGGGTCAGATGATGGAACTCACGATACAGATTCAGATTTTTGAAAAGAAGTATAGACGATAGCTTTGAGATGAACTTGAAGTATTTGAAAACTGTTCAAAACTACAAGAGCGAATTTGCAGGAGGAAGTTCCCTGCAATAATGCCACTGGAAGAGATGTAGATGCCACAGTGAAAAGACCTACACATAGTCTACAGTATCGGTCGAAGGTTTCTGCAATTTTCCTGTGAACATCATTCCCTGAAATGTCAAAGTCTCAAGGCATCCTTTCAGCCAAGAGAATACTCTGATAACAGCCAAAGGCATCCTTCAGAGTTTCACTTCAGTCCAAATGGTTTTTAAACAACTACAATGTGAAGCAGAGGTCCACAGACTCTGTATTTATATTATGGGTGTGTCCAATTACTTCCTACCTGAAATGTCACATGAAGCAACACATCTTTCAACAGCCAGACAGAAAAAAAGTCTATTTTACACACAAGTAGAATGAAATATATATTATTTTTAAATTAGAAAGATATACAGTTCATTAATATTATAAAGAATTAAAATGCAAATTAAATATATATTCCAACAAAAAACTTTATTCAGCACATATTAGTTCTGACAATATATTAGATTTTCTATAATGCCCAACGGCAGGAACAAAAAGCATATGTGTACATACTGTTTCCTGGGATAGAACATCGAACAGAAATCTACAGAAGAGTACAGGCTCATCAGCCACAGTGCTGGACTGAAATAATAACCTACACTACCTTCTGTTTTGAATTTCCCTATTCTAGACTCCTCTATTTTTCTCTGTTCCATGTACCTATCTAATAGTCTCTTAAAAGGTACTATTGTACCTGCCTCCACCACCATTGCTGGCAGAGCATTCCATGCATCCACCAGCCACCACCCCTTGTGAAAAACCTACCTCTTACCACCCCCCCTGTACTTACTCCCAAGAACCTTAAAACTATCCCCCTTTGTGTTAGCCATTTCAGCTGTGGGAAAAAGCCTCTGGCCATCCACATGATCAATGTCTCTCTTCGTTTTGCACACCTCTCTCAAGTTACTCCTTATTCTCTGTCACTCCGAGGATAAAAGGCCAGGTTCACTCAATCTATACTCATAAGACATGCTCTCCAATCCAGGCAGCATCCTTGTAAATCTCCTCTCCATAGCATCCACATCTTTCCTGTAGTGAGTTGACCAAAGCTGGATGCAATATTTCAAGTGGGGTCTAACCACTTTACATCATGACTCTAGAACTCGATCCCATGATGAATGAAGGCTAACAAATCATAAGTCTTCTTATCAATGCTATCAACAGCTTTAAGTCCCAATGGACATGGATCCCAAGATCTCACAGTTCATCCTCCCATTAACATTGTACTCTGTCTTCAAATATGACCTACTGAAATGAACCACTTAACCTTTCTCTGGGTTAAACTCCATCTGCCACTTCCCACCCCAGATCTGCATCCTATTACTGTCTCTCTAACGTTTGGCAATCCTCCAGACTATTAACAACACCATCCACTTTTGTGTCAACCATAAACTTGCTAACCCACCTTTCCACTTCGTTATCCAAGTCATTTATAAAAATCACAGAGGGGTCCCAAAACAGATCCCTGCAAACACCAACCTCCACGGAGAATACAAACCATCTACAGCAACTCTCTGCCTTCTCCAGGCAAGCCAATACTGTATCTGCAAAGCAAGGCTTCCTTGGATCCCATGTCTCCTTACTTTCTGAATGAGCCTTGCATGGGGAAACTTATCAAGTGCCTTACTGAAATCCATATACACTCAACCACTACTCTACCTTAATTAGTGTGTTTCATCACATCCTCAAAGAATTCAATCAGGCTCATGAGATAGACCATCCCCTGATAAAGCCATGCTAACTATTCCAAGACAAAGCAGGCAGAATTGACCTATAAAGCAAAATTGTGCAGATTAAATCTGAGTGCTCCAGAGTTCAGAACAATGAAAGGAGAAACAAATAAAACTGCAATGGGACTTAGCAGGCTGGATCCAGAAAGAACGTTTCATCTGGTTGAAGAGTCCAGAAGCAAGGACCACCATATGAGAATGATAAATTTTTCAAATCATATTCTGATCACTCTTTGGAATTCTCAACCCAGGGTGGGTTTGGAGGTTGTGGAAGCTCGGCCATTAAAGTAGAGAGCAACAGGTTTCTGAATCGAGGAATATGGGGATAGTGTTGGAAAATGGGATACATGGCAGAAGAAGCTCAAAGAATCAAATAGTCCATTCCTGCTTCTATTTTCTATCATCTTATTGTCCAACCTAATATCTTCTCAGATTTTTCATTTTGCTTGCTAGCACTGCAGAGAAGCATCTGGGTCATTTTTGCTATATTAATGAAATGAAATCTGTGCACAATTGTTGTTGTATATTGGTATTTAAATGGAAACTCATCTATTAATTTAGACATTGGATTAACTGACCTGGAGGAACTCAATTTACGCCCTGTGGTCCCCACCATTCCTAAACCACACTGCGCTGCTGTTTCATGTTTCCGTGGAGTGAAATGTATTGAGAATCAGAATGGATTTCAGTGTGGACCATGTCCAAAAGGGTTTGTTGGCAATGGAATTCATTGTGCTGATGAAGATGAGGTAGAGTGCAATTACAAAATGGCTACCCTAATTTTCTTTTTCACTTTCTGATTCTTGATTATAATTTAAAAATAAAGTACAGCTTCCTGCCTTTTTTCTAAATCTTCACTCATATATGTTTTATCTTGTATCTAATGATCTTACTTGTTACTTTTTCACCTAGTGTCAGATAAGCCCATGCTCTGCTGGAGTCCGCTGTGTTAACACCTTCCCTGGTTATAAGTGTGAGGGTTGTCCAACAGGTTACACTGGTCGGAGCGCTCATGGGGTTGGATCGGAATATGCCAGGTTAAATAAACAGGTAAACATCAGACACAGTACTAACTCCTGACACAAAAGTACAGTGATCCAAAGGCCCTTGCCAGGGGCTTGGTAGCAGCCCCTCAGCCAGCGCGTGGCAGAAAAAAATTCGTGAACTCAGCAGGAGCTGCAGGTTCTGGAAACATGAGGAAGCTGAAGGGACTCAATGGGTCAGGCAGTGACCCTGGAAAGAAATGGAGAGCCGACATTTTGAGTCGGGCCTCTTTTTCGGGCCTGGTCTTGAGAAACGGCCGCAAGACAAAATGTTGACTGACTAGTTTCTCTCCGTGGCTGCTGCCTTGCTTGCTGATTCATTCCAGCTTCACTCCAGTTGCTCAAGAACTCAGCTGCTGGATTCAGTGCTGGCCTGGTGCACAGCAACTCAGAGCTGAGGGTCAGATGCAGTTTGCCTCTCGTCCTTCAACTTTATGCCAGCTGTGGTCAAAAACTGCAACTTTGGTTGGTGTCGCTGACCTGAATGGAAAAGGTAAGTAAAGGAAAATGGTTCAATTTTTTCTTTATTTTATTTGATCAGTTAAATGCATATCAAATTAACTTTCAGTATTTTTTCACTTATTTACCTATTTCAGGTGTGTTTAAGCGTCTGATTTTCAGCAACACGAAGAAACTGTTGAAGAAGCCTGCGATGGGACAAGTTGTCGACGGGACGGTCTGGGGGTCAGGGGCCTCAAAACCGGACCTCTGAGACCGAGTCACCACTCAGGGCCTGTTCAGCTTTGTGGAGTGACAGTGGCAGTGAGGACTGGGGCTCCAGTGTAGGGCTCCAGAGGTTACTGTGGCTGGCAGGGATAGTAATGGGAAAGGGAAGGGAGGAGAAATGCAAAGTGTGGAGATGCAAGAGACGGCAGAGTCCAGAGCAAAAAATAAGCGGTGGGAAGAACTCAGCAAGTCAACCAACAGCTGCTGAGGAAGAGGGACGAATGCTAGTGATACCCACGCTCCATATGTTTTTTTTCTATAATTCATTTTATGTACAAGCGGAAACGAGAAGTGAAGGAGCAAACTTGGGAAATTAAGTGAATGTCACGAGGAGGTAGGAATTGGAGTCAGTTCAAAGGGAAATTATGATATATTGGGTGTTTTGCTAGCAAGCAATGAAGTAGCAAAGAGAAATGTGAGTTGGTGTGGTAGGAAAATGAAGAGGAAGACAGCTAACAAAGTGGACAGTCCGCAGCTTATTAGCAGCAAAAAGGCTCCCTGTGTACCTTGCTCACTATTACAAGTACTTTGTGCTGGCAGTAGCATAACAAAACTGTTATCCCATTATTAGTTATTTTAAACAAGAGTAATTAGTTTTTTTTTTGTTTTTTTTTAAAATTTTTCACACCATAAATCACATTAGCTTTTAGCTACGGTAATTCTTATCTATGGTATTTTAAGGCTGTAATTTAATTTATCTTAAATAGATTCTTTTTCTTTCTTTGGCTTGGCTTCGCGGACGAAGATTTAAGGAGGGGGTAAAAGTCCACGTCAGCTGCAGGCTCGTTTGTGGCTGACAAGTCCGATGCGGGACAGGCAGACACGGTTGCAGCGGCTGCAGGGGAAAATTGGTTGGTTGGGGTTGGGTGTTGGGTTTTTCCTCCTTTGCCTTTTGTCAGTGAGGTGGGATTAACAGCTTACATAAACTACCAGAGGTAGAAAGTTAACAGGAAATAGTGCATTGAAAGTTGCACACAATGGAAGCCAAGCTCCAAATTGAAGGCCTAAAGATGTGAGAGTGAGTTTCAATAAGGTTCTCATATATCCACCAGAATGAAGCAGAACATCAGAAATCCCTGCAATGCCAACTCCTCAATACCGATGAACACCTTCTGTTATTATTCAGGCAAGTCTGAAATAGGTTCATGAGCAGTATAACTAACCAACCTGAAATCTACTTGAACAGGTCTGCGTTGATATAGATGAATGTAGTGATGGAAGGAATGGAGGCTGTACTCCCAATTCCCAGTGCATCAACACCATGGTAAGGCTTCCTACCATTATATTCTGTCTTCCATCTGGTATTCCTGCACTTTGTGTCCTTGGTGATCTTGCCTGTGTGATACATCCTGTGCCATTTGTCCCCCTACTGATCATTCTCTTTCTACTGTGTTGTAACTCTCACTCTTCCTCTTCCTGACCAGAATAGATTTGCCATTCCAGTGGGCAATGAGCAACGATTCCATACTACATTCGGTCCATAATTGTGACCCAGATCCATAATTTGTTAGATTAATGTCCTATTCCACTAACTTTCTAATCTCTCTACCTTTGGTTCACAAATGGTTCCAATGAAAGTATAAGCTCAAGAATGCAACCTGGCCTTTTGACTAGGAATAGTATTAGCTTCTGCACTCAACAAAGAGTTTCAGATAGTGCCTTTAATACTCCTATTTCTTTGTTCCATTTACTTCCCCTTCCCATGACACCACCTTCATTTTTCCTATTGAATCTCTCCTTCATTCCTCCATGATGTTTTATTTCTTGATTTTTCCAGTTCTGGTGAAATATTATTGACATGAGATATTAACTCTCTTCCTCTCAAAGACTATTTCTAGCATGTTTTGTTTTATGTTCGGATGTTCAGCACTTGCAGCGTTTATAGGATTGGCTCCGGTCAGTTTGACGGTCAGTCAGCTTTTTAACTTATTTGCTGATTGCTCTAGGGATCATTCAGATGTGGAGACTGTCAGACTGGATATGTAGGAGACCAACTGAAAGGCTGCAAACCAGAGAAGAGCTGCAACAACAGACTCCTGAACCCCTGCCACGCTAATGCACAATGCTTTCTGAAAAGAGATGGAATCATTTCTTGTATAGTGAGTTTACAAAGCAGGGATCGTGTACTCTAGAGGGATTGGGTACTGTGGGCTGGTTAAATAAATAAGAACCACAACAGAAAAAAAACACTTCAGGTGTCAATCAAGTCTAAAACCATCTGGTTCCTTTTCAATTATAATCAATGCTTTGGTTCACTGTGAGATCAAAAGACATCAAAGGAGGCTTCAAGACCTTGGGAAATTAAATGTCTTGGAGAGAATCCACAAAAAAAGATGTGTGCTGCCTTGTGGAAGGTGAGGTGACTGAAGTATTAAATTCATTAAAATATCTTTTCTTCTTCTTTGGCTTGGCTTCGCGGACGAAGATTTATGGAGGGGGTAAAAAAGTCCACGTCAGCTGCAGGCTCGTTTGTGGCTGACCAGTCCGATGCGGGACAGGCAGACACGATTGCAGCGGTTGCAAGGGAAAATTGGTTGGTTGGGGTTGGGTGTTGGGTTTTTCCTCCTTTGCCTTTTGTCAGTGAGGTGGGCTCTGCGGTCTTCTTCAAAGGAGGCTGCTGCCCGCCAAACTGTGAGGCGCCAAGATGCACGGTTTGAGGCGTTATATACAGCAATTAATAGTATGGATTTAAGTGTTATTGCAGGGAAGGCTTTATAACGAAGAGCTTTGGGTTGAAGCAAATTGTTGGCCAGTTTTTTTTCCCAAGTGGTATCTGTGATAATAGTAGAGCAACATTTTTTAATCACAAATTCAGTGACTGATAAGTACAAAATAACATCTCTACAAATAAAGTGATCTGTTTTTTAAAATATATTTTATTTTGTGAACTTAATTTCTTAAACGATGCTATACACAAACTTACATCTACTGTATTCCATATATTAATTATGATTTAACAATATATGTTCAAATATATATAAATGAAGCTAAGTATCAATTAATTTGATTAATAGCAATATTGCTTCTTTATTTCTAGTTATTTTTCTTCTCTTCTCTTCTCCAACTTTACTCACATTCCAGTAACATTGACTCCCCAGTGTGTTATCAACATGAACTAACAGCCTTTTGCCTTTTTTCCTGAGTTTGTCAGGAGTACGCTATTGTGTTACAGGAAGCATCTTAGTCCAACTTTCATCTGGTTTTCACAAGGTCATTTCCAACAGGTGTCAGTCAATAGTGGTCAGGAATTGGTGCCCTGAGTGTTTTTTTGTACGGTGTCTTGGTTTAGGGTTTCTGAAATCATCTGTACACACTATTAATGGGTCAATCAGCCCATCAAGTCTATACTAACTCTTTGCAACACCAATCATGTTCAACCCTCTCCCACATGAATGCTAATTCCATTTCTCTCTGCACCCCACTCCTGTCCCCAAATCCCTGCAATATATCCCTCATACATTTCCACTTCCCATTCAAAGGCCACAATGGAATCTGCATTCTCCACTCCACTAGTCATTCTTTAATCCAGCCACTTCCAGACAAAATACATTAATTTCTACATGATTCTGCAGGTTTCTTTTAATGGTCGTTGATGATCAAACCTTCAATCTTGATGGTAACAGGACTTCTTATTGTAACTCTTATCGTGTCTTTCCATAGTGTGGTATTGGTTGGGCTGGAAATGGCTACACCTGTGGCAAAGATACTGACATTGATGGATATCCTGACCAGGAGCTCAGATGCCGTGATAAGAGCTGTAGAAAGGTTAGCAAATTCTTCAACTTCTATTCCATTGTGGCAGGGTTCAGTTTTTACTATGCTCTCACTATGAGAGCAAAGATGCACTGAATATTTAGTCTTCTATAACAATGTAATGAAAACAACAGGATGAAGGAGACTTTAGAGCTGGAAACTGTGAACTTGATTAAGCTTCTCATACATGGTTTGTGATGAATTATGGTGAAATGTTTCCTATCCATTTCATCCTGCAGGCTCTCTTCCTTTCTTTGTTATCTTTCCAATATCTTTTTCCCGTGTTGTACGTCTGTTCAGAAATCAGAAGTGGAAACGAATACGCTGCAAAGAGTGTGTAAATTAAAATAAATATCCAGGAAGATTTCAAGAAATGTGTTGCTAGTAAGTCAAAATTAGTTTAAATGTTCTGGCCTCTGCCAAGGAGAACAACTGGCTGGGTTTAGGTCAGGATTTGACTGTGTCGACCCTTCTTAGATGGTGATGAATTCAAGGTGAACGTGAATGTGCTGAGAGGAAATTAGAACTTCCTTCTAGTTCCACTGGAGCTCCTCCAATTTGGGAGGGTGCACAATCCCAGGCGGCACTTAACAGCCTGGGATGTAGTCAGCTGCAACTGAGTGGAATTCTTACAAATCCTTTGTTTCTGAAACATTTTCTTCAGTCCCAGGAGTTCTTGGGGTTTGGGGGTTTAACTTTTGATCACAGTGAACAGATTAGCAATTTCATCGATCATTGATTGAGTACAGGAGCAGGAATGTCATGTTACAACTGTGCAAGAAGATGAGACCATACTTGGTGTATTACGTTCAACCCTTCATTCATACTTTACACAACTCGTATATGAATTAGGAGTTGGAGCACAGCATCTGACCCCCCTTGAACCTGTGCTACAATTTAATATCATGACTGATTGGATTGTAACCTCAACCCATATCACCCCTATTCACTAAAGTTTATTGTAAATTTATTGTAAATCAATCCACATCAGCCTGCAAGACAATCAAGATCTTTTTCCCAGGATAGGGGACTCTAAAACTAGGAGGCATGGGCTTAAGATGACAGTGGAGAGATTTAAACGTGACCTGAGAGGGACGTTTTTCCACACAGAGAGTGGTGGATATGTAGAATGAGCTGACAGAGGAAGTCTTAGAGATTGCTACAATATTTAAAAGTCATTCAGACAGGAACATGGATAGAAAAGGTCTCAGGGGATGCATGTGGTAAGGTTGTTTCCCATGGTAGGAGAGACTAAGACAAGAAGGCACAATTTCAGGATAAAATGGCATCAATTTAAAATAGAGATGTGGAAAAATATCTTTAACCAGAGGGTCGTGATTCTGTAGAACTTGTTGCCACAAGAGGCTGAGGAAGCGAGGTCATTGGGTGTACTTAAGGCAGAGATTGACAGGTATTTGATTAGTCAGGGCATCAAATGTTACAGGGAGAAGGCCAGGGAGTGGTGCTGATTGGGAGGATGGATCAGCTCATGATAGAATGGTGGAACAGACTCGATGAACAGACTTCTGCTCCTATATCTTGAGAACTTGTGATTCTGAGCTCAAATGGACAACTCCATCAGCATGGGCGAGATGGGACAAAGGGACTTTTTCCCTGCCATGTGACCCTATTCTCAGTTTGGGAGAAGCAGCTGGTGGGGAGAGAACATTAATTTATGTGCACTGGGCTTCTTTTCCAAGGAATAGAAATGACATCATTTCAATTAAAGTAGAACTTGGCATCACAAGTTTGTTTTTCCTTCCAGTTGCATTACTCATTGCTTTAAATTCTGCAAATTCAGCAGAAGGCAAGCAAGTACGTTTTCACTTTCATGGAAGATAGCTATCGGAGAAAATCAACATAGGAGTTATCAATCAAAGACTCTTCTCTAACTTCAAGAGTAAATCTGAATGACGAAGTAATGTGGGATCAACCTTCCTCTGACTGTTGGCTCATATCTATGTGGCCTGGCCTGAGTTGAATTTGTTTGGATCTGATATAACCCAAGATGCACAAGCTGTCAGAATTGTAGCCTTGAAAATAAGTACTGAACTATTAGCACAGGCTTGCATGCAGGATTGAGGACTGGCAGCTACAAATCCTTCTGGATAGTATCCATAAGCAATAGCCAAATGGGCCTTTATTCCTGAAGATGGATGGACGGGCCAGAAGAATTTCTCACTGTTAGTCTTTCTTCAGGTCTTTGGTTTAAATGAGGCGTACCACAAAACCTTCCAGACACTTTTAACTCAGCATCCACCTAAAAACCGGTTTGCAAATTGCAATATATAGTATCTGCCGGGCAATGTGACAGATACAGAATGATCAATATGGAACTCCAAACTGTCCTACTATTGTGGGTGGGTTGAAAACATCCTCGCAGCAGTTTAATTCTTCCGGCTTTATTAAGGAAGTCAAATATTCCAAGTAATTTAAACATTTCAATAGAATGTAATTTTCCTCTTTTTTTCCTCAGGACAACTGTATATTTGTTCCCAATTCTGGGCAAGAAGATGCTGATAGGGATGGAGCAGGTGATGCTTGTGACGACGATGCAGATGGAGATGGGATCTTTAACGTGCAGGTATGTGTATCAAAATATGCCAGGTTTAGTTGGAGACACGGGTTGCCCTCTGGGGACATCACAGCGACAGTAGAAGTAATGAAAAGAATGGGCTTCAACTTCACCTCTCACTGCCCACTAAACAGGTGCCTTGTACAGCTCAGTGCCATGGAGCTGCTCAATATCTGCTCAAGTGAACTTCCAGTTGTTTTTAAAATTAAATCTGGACACACAGCATGGTAATAGGCCCTTTCCGACCACGAGCCCATGCCACCCAACTATGCCCAATTGACCTACAATCCCCATACAAGGGTGGGAGGAAACCCATGGAGATACAGAGAGAACATACAAACTCCTTACAGACAGCACCAGATTCAAACCCCAGCCACTGGGTGCTGCAACAGCTTTGCGCTGACCGTGCTGCCACTAAAGCACTATTTTAAAAATGTTTTTTTTTTGGATGTGAAACAGCAGAAAAGCTATATTAAATCAACTAATTCATCCATTTCTGCCAATATTAATTTTGCCTTAATCTTTCCAAAGAGGTTCCTGTAATGAGAGTATCTGGCACCACTTTCTCAGGCAGTGTGTTCCACATTACAGAGAGTGGTGAGTGCCTAAACTGCATTGCTGGGGTGCTGGTGTAGGCTGGCACAATAGGGTTATCAAAAATACATTGCTTTGTAGCAGCATTTCAGTGCAAATATTGCTATAAATTACATTTTAAAAATAAATAAATTTGTGCAAAAATAAGAGGACGTGTGGTTCATTGAGATAGGCAGGTAGATGTAAAAAAAAGGGTCATGGGTGTGAGATAAGGAAGGATTAGAGAGTTACAGAGTAGGTTTACAAAGGTCAGCAAAACATCCTGGGCTGAAGGGCCTATACCAGGCTGTTATGTCCTATATTCTATTTGAATCACCTCTGGGTGAAAATGTCTTCCCTATTTCTGCTTGGGACCATTAATAACTACTTTTTGACGTCTCCTGGCAAGCCTTCTATCTCCTGATCCCTCCCAGCTGTGCGCGTGTCCAGTGCACAAAGGAAGTCAACGTGCGCACAAAAGGTCAGTTGCCTAAAATAATGTAGTAATTAATAATCGTACTTATTGAAAATAATCTCTTAGCAAATTGTTTCAGTTTTTCAACTACCACATTTGCAAGCCACTAATTTATGTCGCCTCACCTTTCCTGTTCTGCAGCTGCAGAACCACAAACTGAACAAAGTAGTTCAACTTGTATTATATTAAAACAGGCCAATACAGTTTTATTAGCCATGAGAGATAGGCTGTGCCAAAATTAGCTTGAAACAATTTCAATTTACATTTGCACAAACATTTAGTGCGCACCTAATTCATCCATTTCTACCAATATTAATTTTCCCTTAATCTTTCCAACTTTGTCACAGGGGGAAAAAAAACTGCCCAACATCAGATTTTTGCGTACACTGACTACTAATAATTGGAGGGAACTTTGCTTCTTTCCTCTCCCAACCTCAGCTCATCTGAAGCTTAGCTGCCAGTATCTAACATGAAGCCCTGCTGAGTCACCCCACTTCGGTTGTCTCCTAATTATTTTGTTTCCCATTGTCATTCATGCATTTAGCGTAGCAGTCTATTACAGCCCCAGCAACCCCCAATTCAGATCCACCACTCTCTGTGAGGCATTTGAGCATTGTGTCCAGGTTTCCTTCCACATTCCCAAGATGTATGGAGTTAGTAGGTTAATTGGTCACATGGGTGATTTTAGGGCCAGTTATTGTGCTGTATCTCTAAATTACAATTACATTGAAATGTAATTAAATTTCTTCATGACTTTGCCTCCATGCATTTGTTAATCTTTATGGATGCTACAAAAACTCTAACAGCTTCCTAAAGCTCTGTTCCTTTGCTTCCAGCTATCTGGGCACTCTCTTCTTTTCAAACCCCATTTAGCACCTTTACCTTTGGAATTTATTTCCACGCCAATCCACCTAATACTATCCCTTTCCTCCAACAGTTTTGACTTTAAAATCCATCCCTTTGACATTCACCTATTTGGTTAGTTGCCCATTCACTAGATGAATAAACTCAGACCTAAGTAAAGATCTGGTCCCACTGCAATTTGCCTACTGCCACAATTGCCCCAAAGCAGATGCAATCTCATTGGCTCTGCATTCAGGTCTGGACTACCTAAATAACAGCAACACCTACATCAGGCTGCGTTTCATCGATTGCAACTCAGCTTTCATCCATCCTCTCATCTCCTCAGTACTGGTCAGCAAACTCCAAAACCGAGGCCTCTGCACCTTTCTCTGCAACTGGATCCTTGACCACAGATACAGTCAGTGCAAATCAGTAACAACGCCTCCTCACTGAACATCAAAATAGGCGCACCTCATGGTGCGTACTGAGCCCACTGCTCTGCTCTACTCTATATACACTCATGACTGCATAGTTAGGCACAATTCAAATGCCATTTACAAATTTGTTGACACCACAGTCGTTGGTAAAATCACAGACAGCAATGAGGAAGTGTTTAGGAGTGAGATAGATCAGCTAGTTGAGTGGCATCACAGCAGCAATCTTGCACTCAATGTTAACAAAACTAAGGAACTGATTGTGGACTTCAGGAAGAGAAAAACAGGAGCACACAAATCATTCCTCATCGAGGGGTCAGCAATGGAAAAGTTCAAGCACTTCAAATTCCTGGTTGTTGACATCTCTTAAGATGGGGCCTTCATGTCGATGCCATCATGACGAAGACTTGCTAGCAGCTATACTTCATAAGGTGTTTGAGGAGATTTGGTATGTCACCAAAGACTTGCAAATTTCTACAGGTGCTCTGTGAAGAGTATGCTGTCTGGTTGCATCACTCTCTGATGTGGAGGTGCCCATGCACATGACAGGAAAGAGCCACAGAGAGTTGTGAACTCGGCCATTGTCATTATGGGGAGTAGTCCTCACTCTATTAAAGACATCTATAAGAGGCGGTGTCTCAAGGACCCTCACTTCCCAGGCCATGCCCTCTACTCATGGCTTCCATCAGGAGGGAGGTACAGGAGCCTGAAGACAATCACCCGAGAGTACAAAAAAAAACAGATTTTCCCCCTCCACCGTTAGGTTTCTGAATGGACAATGAATCACAGAAACTACCTCACTTTTTCTCATCTTTTTACACAAATTTATTTATTTTTAAAACATCTTATATTAGTTTTTGCACCTGTAATGCTGCCACCAAACAACGATTTGCATCGCACAGTCATGACAATAAACTCCGATTCTGATTTTGAATAATCTGCAGGGGATTCGATCAAGCCTCTTGGATCATCTCTCCACTAATTTGACCAACAAATTAAAGGAGGATGAATCTTTCAGCCTTGACTCGGATTCCAAGAATAATAAAAATGAAATCTACCATGAAGCTTTCAGATTGAGAAAGAATTTGAAAGTAGCATTCACATCGCTGTGCTTTGAATCATGGGGTGGGCTGCACAAATTCAGGGGCAAAGTTCAATGCAGACCTTTGTATTTTTAAAAAAATGTCACAAACAAGCCATCATCCTTAGTTGCCTTAAAGTTGTGGCATCTTGAATCACACAGCGTCAGGGGAAGGAGTGCTGCTCTGAGGTAAGAAGCCTGGATTTTTACAGGCCATGAAGAAGGTCTAGTGATCTAAAGTCCAGAAAATAAAGTGGATTACATTGACTTCATCTTTCAATCTTTTTATTAAACAGATTATAAGTAAACAATACATGAGGAGAATAAAATACAGAATCAAATAGTAAAAAGAGAAACATCAATATATTGCAATACATAATACAACATATAACATAATAACATATTGAACAATATTATCCTTTTATCCTCAATTTGAAATATTCATAAAAACAGAAAAAATTGTTATTAAAACCCCATCTAACCTACCTGTGGTGAAATCATGATTGTACATATTTGTCATATGTAAATGACATGACCTTTCCTGGTTGCCCCTGGTCTCACTGGCCAGTTCGTGACTTCTCCCCCATAAATGCTGTCATGCCACAAGCCTGCCCCCAGTTTGAGTCCAGGTCAGTGTGAGCGACCAACACAGGGAGGCTGCCAAACTCTTGCAAATAAGAGTCTTCAGTTTCGGCATCTTCAGTCTTTGTGTAATTGATTGTGCATCACTACCAAAATAAACCATGAAAAGCAACACCAAAAAAGGCTGGGCAGCCTAAAGTGAGTGTTCACTACAGTAGATCAAATCAAACTATTTATCTGATCTTTGCCAATAAAAAAAAACAGCAGAAATCAAGAACAGTCTGGAAGATAAAGTCAAAATATAAATTTACTCCAATGAAAATAGTTTATAAAAAGACGCCAAATCTCTTCAAACTTAACAGATGTATCAAAAGTACAACCCTTAATTTTTTTCTAAACTTCAACCTGACATAACCTGAGAGAACCATTGCATCAAAGTAGGTGAATTTGGATCTTTCCATTTAAATAAAATGGCTCTTCTGGCCAACAGTGTAAAGGGTACAACCTGATGTGAAGAGGTGGGAACTCAACTTACCTCTGGAACTATAATTCCAAAAATAGCAGTCAATTAATTAGGTTGCAATCTGATACCCAGTATAATTGATAATCTTGAAAATATCTGTCCAATATTTTTCCAATACAGAGCAAGACCAAAACAGTTATATGCATTAGTATGGCCACTTGTGATTTACATCTATCACACATAGGACTAATATTAGGAAAGATACAGATTGCATTGACTTTATTTTATTGGATGTTTTCCATCAGACAAAATCGAGACCTGGAGCAAAAAATGCAAAAATTTACTTCAGAGTCATCATTTACTCTTTTCTTTCCTAGATTTTTTTTTGCTGGAATATTAAGATTTCTCTTAGCGATTTTCCAAATGCTATGCATTTTTATTGTAGTTCTCTGTCAGATCCTTCATGGGACAGTGTTTGTAAGAACCCTGTGAATGAACTTAAGAATCTACATTAAAATGGGGGGAAATCAATATAATTATTTATGGTAAAAACATAATGCTGGCAGTGTACTTGATATAGCAAAGATAAAGATACACAATCATTATTTATAATATTAGCTGCTGGAATGTATGGGAATGAATGAAAGTATTTTGGAGCGCAGAATCTGTACAATAGTGCTGTCGGAACAGAATGCATTCACGGCTGCAATGATAATGACTGGAACAAATTCAGTCAGGTTCAGCCTCAGGTCATGACAATCTCAGCTGCCAGCTGGAAAACCTGGAAGCAGCTTTACAAATGCCAGGAAGTAAGGATAGCAACTAACCTTCATGAAGAGCCAGTTAACTGATCCCACATCAGCAGGAAAACTGTCCATAAATTTACACATGAGAGGGCTTGCATGGGGCTCATGACCTGCCGTTGAATTTGTTCTACTGGCTCTGTGACTGTACAATCAATCTATTAAAAGGGGCCTATTAAAAAGCATAATCAGTACATTCCTCCTACACTTTTGCGTCCATTACTTCAATTATTCATTTTGACATATTCGTTTTATAGGGTTTCCATAGAATCATCAAACACTACAACACAGATATAGGCCCTTTGGACCATCTAGTCCATGCCAAACTATTATTCAACTCATCCCATCAACCTGCACCCAGACCATACGCCTCCATACCCACCTCATCATTTACCTATCTAAATTCCTCTTATAAAATTGTGCCTGCATCCACCACTTCTGCTGGCAGCACATTCCACTCACTCACCACCATCTGAATGAAGAAGTTTTCCCTAATGTTCCCCTTCAGCATTTCATCTTTCACCCTTAGTCCATGTCTTACAGTCCTCTGGCATAAATAGGGAATGAATTAGGTCCTACAAAGTGAGTTTAGGGAGTTGGGCAGAAGGTTAAGAAGCAGGACTTCAAGCGTCGTATTCTCACGATTCCTCTCTGTACCACACGTAGTGAGAGTAGAAATTGAAGGATAGGCCAGATGAAGGCAAGGCTAAAGAGCTGGTGCAGGAGAGAGGGCTTTAGATATATGTTTCATTGACATTATTTCTGGGCAGGTGGTACGTAAACAAGGAAAATGGGTTGACATAGCGGTTAATGCAATGCCTTTACAGTGTCAGAAATTGGGACTGGGATTTGAATTCCACATTATCTGTAAGGAGTTTGTACATTCTCCACATGCCTGTGTGGGTTTTCCCTGTAGGCTCTGGTTTCCTCTCACTGTTCAAAACACACTGGGGGTGTAGGTTAATTTGGTGTAAATTGGGCGGCATGAACTCTTGGGCTGAAATGGCCTGTTGCTGTGCTGTATGTCTAAAATAAAGGCTGCACCTGAACTGTTAGGATTTGACAAGAACTGATATCTAGGCATGGAAATATAATGTCATGTCTCAGGAGACTTCAAACTGATTTGTTCGGGGTGTGGGAAGCATAGTACTAGAGCAGCAGGTGGAGTAAAAAATGTGGAGGCTAATTCCAACAAGTTCAGTTGGCAGAGCAGACAGAGGCAGAGTCATAACTTGGGAGGACTGGCAGGCTCAATTCTATTAACTTTAATGCAAGGAGCTTCATAGGTAAGTCAGCTGAGCCATGGATCAGCAGTTGGAATGATGGAATTGCCATCATGGAATGGTGGTTGAGGGAAGGGCAGGATTGACCAGTTTGTAAGTATAAAAGTTTCATGTTTGGCAGGGGCAAATGCAAAAGAGGAGGGGGATGGCTCACTACCAATTAGGGAGAGCACCTAAGAAATAATGTCCTGGAGGAATCAGCAAATAAGGCTACTGTTGGGCACTTTCAGTAGCCCCAATAATTACAAGGACAAAGATTGAGGGGAACAATAGGCTTTATTGTACAGAAGCCTTGAGCTGGCCCGGATCCAAGCTAGGGAAGTGCAGGGAAGGGAGAGGTGGCCTGACCTTTATGGCTTGGGTCTCAGGGGAGGAGTCCAGGTAAGAGTGTCATCACGGGGCGGGCCAGCCCGAGCTAATTAGCACACACAATCCATACCATTTCAGCTACATGGATAGAATTTAGGAAAAAGAGAGGTGTTCTGGGGTTTCAATATAGGGACTACAGCAGGAATTAGAGAAACGGGTGTGTAAATTGCCGAAAGGTGTAAGAGCAATTGGGTACAGTAATGAGGAATTTTAACTCTCCGATATTGTCTGGGATTCCCTTAGTGTAATGATCAGGCAAAGCGGAGTCATGTGAGAGATGTGAGAGATGGGGGAAAAGCAATCAGTTGGAGGAACTCAGCAGGTCAAACAGCATCAGTGGGAGGAAAAGAATGGTCAGTCATAACCCTTCATTAAGGTTAAAACAATATTAAGAGCATCCAAGAATTTTTTTTTTTCTTTGCTATTCTTTGCACTTAAAAACTTGTTTTGATGAATATCTAACTTCAATTGGGAAATATCTCCCAATAAAAATACTCTGGGATCCTTCAAAATTTGCGCCTTCAAAACTCATCCCAATAAAATACTTCTAACCTTCCAAAATTTATCTACTTTTTCACATTACCAGACTGCATGCAGGAAAGATCCCCTTTCTTTATTACATCTAAAACATTGATCAGAACAATTCGAATGAAGTGCATGCAATTTGTATCGAGTATAATATAATAGATGTAAAAAATTAAATTGTACCATTTGATAACTAACATTAATTGTATTAGTTACACTTTCATAGTATAATTTTGACCATACTTTGTCTTGAATCTGTATATTTAAAACTTTTTCTCATCTACATTTAGATTTGAATAAATCCTTCTTCTGAATAGTCTCTTGTAATTTGATATACATATTAGTAATAAATCTTTCAATAAATGTATCCATTATTAGATATTCTAATACACTTTGTTCTGGCAATTTAAAATTCCTCCCTAATTTTCTTTTTAAATATGATTTAAGTTGATAATAAGAAAAAAAAGTATTATGTGGTATATTATTCTTATCTTTCAATTGATCAAAAGTCAAAAAAATCACAAAAAAAATCCCTTATTCTTTTTATTCCACAATTATACCAAACATCAAAAAGGCAATTATTAACTTTAAAAGGAATTAAAGGATTTTGATTTAATATAATTTTAGGCAACTAATAATTCTTCATTCCTCTTTCTACATGTTCTACATTCCATACTTTGTCTATGCTTCAAAACTGGTGGATCTGATTTTCCTTTTAATAACACATCATGCTATTTATATAAACTGTGTTCAGAATTACTTTTTCCTATTTTACTCATTTCCATTTGCACCCAGGCAATCTATTCATCGGTCTGATAATAAGAAGACAAAAATCTAAGTTGAGCCTCTTTATACTAATTTTTTAAATTAGACAATTGAAGTCCTCCTTGATCAAATTTCCATATTAATTTTTCCAATGCCATCTGAGATGTTTTATACCTCCAAATAAATCTTCTTACACTTTTATTTAAATCCTGAAAAAAAACATTATTGGTACAAAAATTGGAGAAGATTGAAAAAGGTATTGAATTCTAGGAAAGATATTGATCCTCACACAATTAATTCTTCCCATTAAAGAAATAAACCTTCTTTAATTTTCCTCAATAAAGGTATGTAATTTAATTTAAATAAATAATCTAAATTCTTATAAACATTAATTCCTAAATATTTAATTGTACAAATCTGCCATTTAAATTTTATCCCTTTCTTAACTTGAACATAATCTGTCTCAATCATTGGCATCACTTCACTTTTATCAATATTTACTTTGTAACCTGATACTAACCTATACTCTGCCTATCGATCATTTACGTTTTGTAATGAGCTTTCAGGGTTTGTAAGATATAGTATCTTACATCATCTGCAAAAATACTAATTTTATGTTCTTTATCATGTATCTTCAAGCCCTCAATCTCATTATCACTTCTTAACACCTCATCTAAAGGTTCTATAGCAAATGCAAATAAAAAAAGATAATGGACATCCTTGTCTAGATGATCTTTCCAACAAAAAAGATTTTGATATTTGTCTATTTGTAATCATCTTAGCCTTTGGAGAATTATATAGTGCTCTCATCCAATTTATAAAATTTGTCAGAATTCCAAAAACCTTCAGTACTTTAAATAAATAATCCCATTCTAATCTATCAAATGCCTTTTTTGCATCTAAAGCTAAAGCCACTGATGGTATTTTTCTTTTCTGAGCCATATCTATTAAACTTAAAAATCTAACAATATTATCTGCTGATCTATTTTTAATAAAACCTGTTTGGTCCATATTAATCAATTTAGGTAAACATTTAGCTAATCTATTAGCTATTAGTTTGGACAAAATTTTATAATCAATTTTCAATAGTGAAATTGGTATATATGAAGATGGAAACAAAGGGTCCTTCCCTTTTTTTGGAATAACTGTATTAACGCAGTTGTAAACAACTCAGGTAAGTCCCAAAGATCTTCCATTTGATCTAAAAATCCCATAAATATTGGAATTAATAACTCTTGAAATTCTTTATAAAATTCTGGAGAGAAACCAGAAGACATCAATATATCATATAATTCTGTAACTGTAAATGGATAGCAATAGCAAAGAAATCTATACCTGTAACATGGAAATCTGTTGATATTGTGGGGTTGAATAGATGGCGAATGGAACTACTAAATTGTATACCATTAGAGAGAATAACCTATAATTTATGAAATCAACCAAAAAATTTGGATAGGATTTGGAAACCCTACATGGATTTTATTGCTACAACTTTACCATGCCCCCATCCAACCTGCTCTAATTAGTTATGGTTTAAGATCGTTATGTAAACTGAAATTAATTAATTAAAAGATATATTTTATTAGACAGACTTTTTCTTTTCTTTTTTTCCTACTTTTTTGGGGAGGGAGAGAGGTGGGTGGGGGAAGAAAATATATAAAAATTGTATTATTTTTGTGTTGTAATTTTTATCATTTTTGTTATGGATAAATGTTGTATATGTTTTGATGCAAATGGAAAATAAAATTAAAAAAGAATATTTTTGAGACAAGGTCACAGAACTATGTAGATAGGATCTCAACTCAAAATATCAACATTTCCACCCAGATAGCCTTTATAAATTGAATATAGAAGTTGGGACATTATGTTAAAGTTATATAAAACATTGGTGAGGCCAAATATGGAATATTGTGTGCAGTTTTGGTCACCTAACTGAGGTACAGGGAAAGGTTAAACAAGTAAGGACTTTATTCCCTGAAGCATAGAAGAATGAGGGGAAATTTGATGCAGGTATTTAGAATTATGAGGCAGATAAACAGAGTAAATTTAAGTAGATTTTTTCCAGTGAGGGCAGGTGAGATAGAAACCAGAGGGTTAAGGATGAATTAGGGGGCGGGGGGGTGGGATGGCGGGGGGCATGCAAAGAACTTAGATAATTGTGTTTTGGTTGAACTCTGTGAAGAGTATCAACAAGGCAATTAAAATCTCAAAATTAAGATATTTTTTAACTAAAAATGAATAAAGCAAGTACCAAGAGTTCAAGGCAGCAGAAAACAAAGGCCAAGGAAGTTTCTACCAGTAACATCGAGCAAAATTTCAAAAGGGAGCAGCATAAGAGTGGCCAGTCGGAACAAGAACTAAATATTATCCTGGAGAAAATGGAAAACATGAGTAACCTATTTGCAGGCATCGAAACTGTGATGAAAGGATGACTGAAATTAAAGAAATCATTGAAGACTTAATGCAAAGAATGATCCAAGCAGAAAATAGACTCGGTAAACACACAAGATAAGCTAAAAGTTATGGAAAAAGATGTGAAGAAATGGATGTTGGACAGATAAAGTCTGCTGGTAAAGATCGACCACATAGAGAATTTTAGCAGACTAAACAATGTTCGAAATAGTGGACTGAAAGAAGGGATTGAGGGAAGAGATCTGGTGAACTTCTTTGATCCCACAAGTACTGGGAGAAGACAAATTCAGAGTAAAATTATATATTGAAAGGGATCACTGGACCCACGGACCCGAAAGAGCCAGAAATCAGCAACCACAACCAGTCCTGGCAAGACTTTTGAGTTACCAGGAAAGGGAGAGAATTCTGAGAGCAACATATGAATACTCTAGGCAGAATAATGGCCCACCCAAGATTGACCATGAAAAAGTGCTTTTTTTTTCAAGATTTTATTCCTACTTTGATTAAGCAAATGAAGGAGTATGACAATTTAAAAAGACAATTGCATTCTAAAAATTTGAAAGACTCCATGATATACCCCATGACTGTGAGGGTCAAAGTAACGGAAGGTAATCGGAAATTTTTCAAGACTAAGAACATGGTGGAAGACTTCTTGTGAAGTTTATGAAAAGAATAAAGTTTCCAAAGAAGAAGACTGTGAAGCATGTTTATAATGGGACTAAGTCAAAGATACATTTTTAAACCATCTTGTATTTATTGTTGAAAAGGAAATTTTATTTGAATATTCACGGAGTGCTCTATAAAAAGTGAAAATTTGGGAAAAGTAGTGGCAGGGTGGAGAATCCAGTCTAAGGGGGAGAATGGTGCCTGGAGAGAAGTATAAAAAAAAGATGGTGCTAAAGGGAGGGGTTCTTCTTCCTCGAGAGATTTCACAGGCTTTTCTCACAGGCTTTCGGGGTCTCCTGATTTTTAAAAGGGAAAGATCATTGCATTATTTAAACAACTGAAAATGTTTTATTGTTAAACAATATTTGTTTAAAAATCAGTATGGATAGAACATTAAAATTTATTAGTCTTAATGTTAATGGGATAAAGAGAACAATGAAAAGGAAGTGGGTCTTGGCATATCTAACAAAAATTAAAGGCAGGTGTAGTCTTTCAACAAGAAACACATCTTACCAAATCAGAGCATGCTAAATTAAAAAGAGGATGGGTGGAACAAGTAATCTCAACTTCATTTGGCTCAAAAGCAAGAGGAATAGCAATTTTAATTAATAAAAATATGCCAATAATAATAGAAGAAACAGTGAATGAGCAAGCCAGAAGATTTGTAATGGCATATTATAACATTTATGCAGAATCATGGACTTTTATGAATATCTGCACACCAAATTATGATGATGAAGTCTTTATGAAGGATATATTTTTAAAAGCAGCAGAGGGAAGACAAAATATACTGGTCAGAGGAGATTTCAATTTCTGTCTAGATCCAATACTGGATAAATTAGCCAGAACAGTAACAAGGGCAAAAGCTGCAAAAACAGCGCTATCATTTATGAAGGATTTAAATTTGATTGATATATGGAGGCAGCTTAACCCCTTGAAAGAGACTATTCATTCTACTCAAGGATACATTGACTCGCATACAGGGATTTATTTGTTTTTAATGTCTGCCCAATTAAAAAGTAGTGGTAAAAATGAAATATTTGGTGAGACTTTTATCAGATCATCCACCATTAATTTTAACTATTGTGATAACAGAAAAACAAGAAAGAGTGTAGAGATGGCATCTCAATGCCACAGTGTTGAAAAGGAAAGACTTTTGTGAGTTTATTAAGAGACAGATAGAATTATTTCATGAAACTAATCTACTGATAATAGCTTTTTAATAAGGGATATGCTTAAAGCTTACTTAAGAGGACAAATTATCTCATACAAAATATCTTGAGATAATATGCTAGAGCTGGATGGTTTAGAGAAAGATAGAATGAAACTGGGAAAAAAATCAAAGAACAGGGTTACAATAAAAATACAGATTATTAGAGAATTTAAAAAATTGAGATATAACACATTACAAACATTTAGAATTGAAAAAAATATTAAAAATGAAACAAAAATATTATGAATTAGAATGGGCACAAAGCTTTATCTTGACCATTAAAGACAGAAGAATCATCTAGGATGACAAATGCAATAAAAAGAGGCCAAAATTATAACATATAATCAAAAATAAATAAATAAATAGCATTTTAGACAGTATTAGATGAACCTATGTAAATCAGAATTATTAGGAGATAAAAATGCAATGGATGCATTTTTAATAAATATTGAACTTCCAAAATTAGAAGATAGTGAATGAGTTGATTAAGATACCCCCTTCACAAGAGAAGAAATTGAGAAAGCTTTGGGAATTTATAACCTAACAAATATCTGGGGGCGGATGGATTTCCTACTGAGTTCTATAGACAAGTTAAAGATTTATTGATGCCTCTTATGACTGATGTACTGGACTGGATAGTGGAGACCCAGACCCTCCCAGAATCTTTCTCAACTGCTATAATTACAATGTTGCCAAACAAAAGTATAAAACCATTAAAAACTTCATCATATAGACCTAGATCACTTCTGATTATAAAATATTGGCAAAGGCACTAGCTAATAGATTTGGACAATATTTACCAAAATTAATACTTACAGACCAGGTGCGATTTGTTAAAGGAAGGCATTCTTCAATAGTCTAGTTAAATTATTTAACATGATACACATGGAAAAATCAAAGTTGAATCCAAGAATAACTATCTCCCTAAACACAAAAAAGCATTCAACCATTATATAATGATCTTCTTTATTTAAAACATTGGAATAATTTGGATTAGGCAGAAAATATATGAATTGGATAAAAATCTCTTTAACATAAACCACAAACCAAAATCATAACTAATAGTCAAATGGATTGAACATTGGCTGAAAGGGAGAGGCCAGAGAGTGGTAGTGGATAATTGTCTGTCAGGTTGGAGGCCGGTGACCAGTGGTGTGCCTCAAGGATCTGTATTGGGCCCATTGTTGTTCGTTATATACATTAATGATCTAGATGATGGGGTGGTAAATTGGATTAGTAAATATGCAGACGATACTAAGATAGGTGGAATAGTGGATAATGAAGAAGGTTTTCAAGGATTGCAGAGGGATTTGGGCTGCTTAGAAAAGTGGGCTGAAAAATGGCAGATGGAATTTAATGCTGATAAGTGTGAGGTGCTTCATTTTGGTAAGAAGAATCAGAACGGGACATACGTGGTAAATGGGAGAGCATTGATGAATACAGAAGAGCAGAAAGATTTAGGAGTAACGGTACATCGTTCCCTGAAGGTAGAAACTCACGTGAATAGGGTGGTGAAGAAGGCTTTTAGTATGCTGGCCTTTATCAATCATTGCATGGAATATAGGAGTTGGGAGGTGATGTTGAGACTGTATAAGACGTTGGTGCGGCCTAATTTGGAGTTCTGTGTGCAGTTCTGGTCGCCTAATTATAGGAAGGATATAAACAGAGTGGAGAGAGTGCAGAGAAGGTTTACCAGAATGTTACCTGGGTTTAAGCATCTAGAGTATAGGGAGAGATTGGACAGATTAGGTCTTTATTCTTTGGAGCGTAGAAGGTTGAGAGGGGATTTGATAGAAGTATTTAAGATTATGAAAGGGATAGACAGAGTGGATGTGGATAGACTATTTCCGTTAAGAGGAGGAAAGATTAAAACAAGAGGACATGAGTTAAGAATTAAGGGGCAGAGGTTTAGAGGTAACATGAGGGGGAACTTCTTTACTCAGAGAGTGGTAGACGTGTGGAATGAGCTTCCGGGAGAAATAGTGGCAGCGGAGTCAATTGTATTATTTAAGAAAAGGTTGGACAGGTATATGGGTGAGAAGAAGATGGAGGGTTATGGGCATTGTGCAGGGAGGTGGGACTGGAGAGGGGTGTTTGGTTCGGTGCGGACTAGAAGGGCCTAATGGCCTGTTTCCGTGCTGTAAATTGTTATGTTATGTTATGTTAATCAGATGTCAGCAGTTTTTCCCTTGAGTAGATCAAGTAGATAGGGGTATCCTCTGTTCCCAGTGCTGGTGGAGATTATAAAGAGAGATCTGGATATTAAGGGCTTCAACGTTGGACAGGAAAAACATAAAATTAGCTTATTTGCTGATGATGTGCGATTATATATGTCTGACCTGGCTGAATCCTTGATAAAATTACGAACTATACTAGAAAAATATGGAAGAGATCAAGTTATAAAATAAATATGGACAAGTGTGAATAAGTAAGTTTGACATCAGTGGTGGGGAAACTAATGGAAGGAATTCTTAGGGATAATATGTATAAATATCTGGATAGGAAGGGATTGATCAGGGACACCCAAAATGGGTTTGTGAGGGAAAAGTTGTGTTTGACGAATCTTGTTGTATTTTTTGAAGAGGTGACCAGAAAAGTTGATGAAGGTAGAGCAGTTGATGTGGTCTATTTGGATTTTAGTAAGGTTTTTGATAAGGATCCATATGGAAGGTTAGTGAAGAAGGTTCAATCTCTCGGGACTAATATAGAGATAGTCAGATGGGTTCAGCGGTGGCTGGAAGATAGGCACCAGAGAGTCATGGTGGACAACTGTATGTCAGGATGGAGGCCGGTGACGAGCGATGTGCTTCAGGGATCAATGTTATGTCCTTTTTTGTTTGTCATTTATATTAATGATTTGGATGACGGGGTGGTAAATTGAGTGAGTAAATATGTGGACAATACAAAATTGGGGAAGTTGTGGATAGTGAGGAGAATTTTCATGGACTACAGAAGGATTTGGACTGTTTGGAAAGGTGGGCTAAAATGTGGCAGATGTAGTTTAATGTAAATAAGTGTAAGGTGCTTCATTTTGGGAAGAATAACCAAAACAGGACATATGCAGTGAAGGGGAGGGCACTGAGGAATGCTGAGGAACAGCAGGATCTTGGAATAATGGTTCAGCATACCTTGAAGGTGGATTCCCATGAAGATAGGGTGGTGAAGAAGGCTTTTGGTGTGCTGGCCTTTATAAATCATAGCATAGATTATAGGAGCTGGGAGGTGATGTTGAGACTGTTTAAGGCATTGGTGAGAGTTTTGCATGCAGTTCTGGTCTCCAAATTATAGGAAGGATATAAATAAGGTAGAGAGGGTGCAAAGAAGGTTTACAAAACTGTTGCCCGGATCGCAGTATCTTGAAAAAGGAGAAAGATTGAGTAGACTGGGACTTTATTCATTGGAGTGTAGAAGGTTGAGAGGGGATTTGATAGAGGTATTTAAAATTATGAAGGGAATAGATAGAGTAGATGTGAATAGGCTCTTTCCCCTGAGGGTAGGGGAGATTGGAACAAGGGGTATTAAGTTAAGGGTTAGAGGGCAAAACTTTAGGAGTAATATAAGAGGATGCTTCTTCACTCAGAGAGTGGTGGCTGAGCGGAATGATTTACTGGAAGAAATAGTTGTGGCAGGGTCATTTTTGTTTTTAAGAGGAGGTTAGGTGAGTACATGGATGTGAGGGGATTGGAGGGTTATGGGCATGGGAGTGGATAGTGGAGTTTCACGTAAATCGGTGCAGACTGGAAGGGCCGATATGGCCTGTTTCCGTACTATAAATCGTTATATGGTTATATAATGCCATTGATGAATTTTCATTATGAAAGATATAAAAAAATGTAGTAGATTTAAATGGAAGATAGATGGAATCAAATATTTAGGAATAACAATGGATAATAATTTACCGAACTTATATAAATTTAATTACACTCTTAGATAAAATAGAGAAAGACTTACAGAAATGGAAAGACTTGCTGATTACTATAGTGGGAAGAGTAAATTCTATTAAAATGAAGATGATGCCAAGATTACAGTATCTTTTTCAATCGTTGCCTTTTGCACTACCTGAAAACTTCTTTAAATTATTAAATAATTATATAACAAAGTGCCAAGAAATTGGAAAAGCTAACATGGGATAATAAACTGGGAGGACTTCAGCTCTGGATTTTCAGAAGTATTATTTATCAGTACAAGCAAGATTTTTATCATTCTTCTTTGAAGGAGACAGTCGCCCCCACCCCCCCCCTTGGATCCAAATGGGATTCAAATCAATAAAAGAGGGGACAGTGAAGGACTTCATTTACAAAAAAGACACAAAACCCTATATTAATACATATGATTAGAATATGGCTAGAAATAAATTAGTGTATTGGTAAAAAGACCAAGTATATCATTGAGGACACAATTATGTAAAAATGTGATGCTGCCCATGACTCTGGGTAACAAAATATTGAACTCATGGCATGATGAAGGAATATATATTGATGACTGTTATGTGGAAGGATCGCTTATGTTCTTTGAACAATTAAGAAATAAATATGGAGAAATTAATGGGATGTTCTTTTTGTTTTCTCTAGCTAAGATCATTCCTAAGAGAAAAATGGGAACCAAACTTGGCCCTACCTGAAATTAGTGAAATGGAACAAGCAATTTGGCTGGGGAGTACACCTAAATTTATAACTAAGATGTACTATATTATCCAGAATGAAAGTGCGAAACTAGGTTTACAGAGATCGAAAGAGAGATGGGAATTGGATCTAGGTGTTACAATAACAGAAAGATGTTGGTCTGATTGGTGTTTGGCTAGCACGACATCAATTATAGATGGAACATACGGATTAGTGCAATATAATTTCCAACACCAATTATATCTCACACCACAGAAGTTCCATAAATGAAAATCTGAAATATCGGAGATGCTTTTTAGGTGTGGAACAGAAATAGGAACTTTTTACATGCTACATGGTCATGTGTGAAGGTGAAATATTTCTGGCAGGATATTACTGAAATATTAACAAGGATAACAGGGGTGGCCTTCACAGGCAACCCAGAGCTTTATTTTCTGGGCAACCTTATTGAAATAAACAATAAATTAACTAAATTTCAAATTTCATTTATTAAAATAGTCTTAGCAGTAGCTAAAAAATGTATTGCAATTACTTGGAAATTTGACTCTCCTCTGCATACAACTTACATACAAAAATTACATACAACTTAAAGAACAAATATGACATATTTATCAAGATATGACAGCCATATTTGGACCATATAGGGGACCAGTTATAATTATAATCATAATTATAAAAAGGACAATAATAGATACTGCTATAATATAAATGCAAATGACTTCCCCATATAGAATTTTTTGTGAGCCCTGATGGTGTGTGGATTTATATTGTGAAAGGGAGGGAGAGGGTTTGTTTTGGTTGTTTTTTGTGAGGAAAAACTTTTATATATACACACTTTGATATCAGAGAGTTTACTATGATTATTTATGGGGAAAAAAAACAAAAATTAAATTCAAAAAGAAGGTGATAGGGAAATTGTTTAGGGAGACCATTAGGGGAAACTTCACACAGAGAATGGCAGGAGTGTGGAACAAGCTACCAGATGAAGGCTGGCTCAATTTTAACATTTAATAAGAATTTTGACAGCTACATGGATGGGAGGGGCATGGGTGGCAATGGACTGGGTACAGGTCAGTGGGACTAGGCAGAATATTAGTTTAGCACAGATTATGCTTGTTTTCTGTGTTGTAATGCTCTAAGATTCTATGATGTTTGACCTGTTGAATCTGCCAGCAGTTTGTTTTTGATACAGAGAGTCATACTTGAGATAAGGAAATTAAACTGAGCAAGTGATGAAAGTGTAAATGGGGAGCAATATGGGAATAGTGATCATACTGTATTTCTTTCAGTTTCAAGGCAATTATGGAAAATGATTAAAGTTGGTCCTCAAGTTATTGTCTTTAATTAGGGGAACACTTTTCAATACTGTAAGTAGATTAAAAGCAGCTGCTTCCAAGTAAAATGACAACAGATGAGTGGGAGTCATTTAAAAGAGAGTTGGCAAGAGTTCAGGGCTAGCATATTCCCATAAAAGAGAAATACAAAGATGGCAAGATTCATTAACTTTGGATGATAAAGGATATTGACAGTTTGATCAGGAAAGAAATATAAGGAAATAGCAGGAATAGGCAACTGGGTTTAGAGAATATAAAGAGTGTAGGTGAGACCCTAAGAAAGAAATGAGAAGAAGATAGCTGGGACCCTGATGGAGATGTTTGTTTCAGATGTGGACTGTAAGGCTGGAGGATAATGTTGTTAAATAAGAAAGACTGCCAACACTGTGATTGTGGTGTAATACTGCAGAAATTCAGCAAGAAACATGGCATTCTTTATAGAAAATAAATATAAAGTTAAACAAGAAAGTCTGCCAACTCTATGATTGCGATATATAACTTTGCTATAAATAATGTTGCATAACCTGCTGAGTTTCTCAAGCACTTGAAATGGAGAATAATAATGTTTTTTTTTTATTTAAGAAGAGCAGCAGGGATAATACATATCACTATAGATCCTTATTTTATGTTTTAAAATTGTGTTCTATACACAGTGTACCTGTATATAATGCTATGGATAATCTGTTGGCCTGTACGCAGAAGAACCCTTCTCACTGCATTAGTATACAAAATAAACTTGAACTCCAAGTACATTGAAAAGGCATCTGTTAGTTGTGAAAAAGTTATTGGAGACAATCCCAAAGGATATGATTTCTACACATTTGGAAAGGCAAATGATGATGAGGGATAGTCAGCATGGTTTTGTGTGGAGGAAATCTTGTCTCAATGAAGAAGTAACCAAGAAGAATGATGAAAGCAGGACTATCGATATGGACCTTAGTAGGCGATTTGACATGGTCCTGCAGATAAGCTATTCTGGAATGTTAAGGCTCCCAAGGGGAGCTGGCTGATTGAATCCAAAACTGGCTTGGCAATAGTAGGCGGTGGTGACATAGGATGGTTTTCAGATTGAAAGTCTATGACCAGGGGTGCACTGCAGGGATCTGTGCAGGGTGTCGTAGATTAATGTTTCGGATGTGAATATAGGACACACATGTCAAACTCTGGCCCGCGGGCCAAATTTGGCCCACGATATAATTATATTTGGCCCGCAAGATCATTTCAAAAATGTATTAGAGGTGGCCCACTGGCCGCCGCGCCAGTATAACGCATGCACAGCTAATACTATAAATCCCAGAATGCATTGGCGTCAGCCCACTAATCGCCCCCACCTCCTCTGTTTACGTTGCAGGGTCTCACCGTGGACTCTGGTTTTGGGGCCTGGCCGGTGTCAGGGGAAGCCAAGGCCGCTTCCCAGCGCCCGGAAGCGGAGGCCTCGGGCCTGACCTCGCCAGGACCGTTGCCCACTCCCCCTCCCTGCCGCAGGCCGACCCGCAACTCACGGTGACAGGGCCGCTGATCCGCCGAGATGCCGCCCTGCAGCTAGAGCCGATGCCCCCGCACTGTCGTTGTCCAACCCGATCGCCCGCAAACCCCGCCCTCCCGCACATTATGAACTTTAATCTCAGGATAAAACGATCTTCCAATAGTTTCATGTCACAGTGATAAATACATTCCTGGTTAAAAATGGTCCTGCACCTGGATACAAGCTCATTAGGCATAAAACTTGAAAAGTGTGTAAATCAAAGGATATCTGTACCAATGGAAAAAGGGCATGGCAAATAACCCTGCTAGAGTTCATGCCCACAATCAGTCACCCATTTGATTGTTTCAGGAATCATGTTATTCTCCCACATTCTCAATAGCCCTCAGATTTTACTATTCGACAGCACACTAGCAACATTTGACAAATCCTCTATAGAGAAATATTATTTATTGAATATTTTATTTCTCATTTGTTAATGCTTCTGGAAAGAGTTTATCCAAAACTATTATTAAACATTTATTTTAATAAGAAAAAGTTTAACATTACATATGTTGAAAGAAGCGAAAACATGCAGATGTTGTTGAAAATTTTCAATAAATATTTAGTTCGGCCCTCGACTTAGTCCAAGTTTTTAATTTTGGCCCTCCGTGAATTTGAGTTTGACACCCCTGATATAGGAGATGTGATTAGTGTGCTTGAGGTCGACACAGAAGTTGTTGCTGTGGATAGTGAGAAAAATTATTTAAATCTATAAATGAACATAGATTAGTTTAAAATTGGGTGAAGCATTGCCAGATGGGATTTATTCCCAACATGTGCAAAGTGAGACCTTTTGAGAAGCCAAATAGGAATAGGACATGTCTAATAAACGTAAGGCCACTAAGAAATGTTGATGATCAGAGGGATTTTGGCATTCAAGTCCACCATTCACAGACAGATAAGGCAGGGTAGAAGTGACATGCTTCTCTGGTCTTGGAATATAAATGTCAGAACATTATGTTGCACCAAACTCTCATTCAATTGCATGAAGCAGTGTGCAATTCTGATCGCCATACTATAGAAGGACATGATTGTGCTGGAAAGAGAGAGGGATGTTGTCTCAATTGAAAGACTTCATTTATGGGGAGTGTCTGTAAAAGGGGGGTTGTTTTCCCTGCAGTGAAAGGGACTGATAGGTGACCTGAAAGAAGTGTGTACAATCATCAGTGGTAGATAGTCAGAAATATTAAAAGCAAGAAGCCATAGGTCTTTTTGAAATCTTGAACTTGCTGCCAGAGGAGCTGGTTACTACGTTAAAGAGACATCTTTACCAGCATATAAGTAAAAAAGGCAGAGAAGGATGTGGTCTGAGAAACAGGATTAGCATAGATGGGTAGAAAGGTCAGGCTGTCAAAGGGCCCGATTTTTAACTGCACAATCTATGATTAAGGGCAGAAGTGCATTCCGTGAACCAGCAGTCAACTCTACTTGTAAAGGAAAAAGAAGCTCCCAGGCCACTCTGCCCATTGCATCACCCATGACGCAAAAGCATTTAGCTAATCTTAAACAACATCAGTTGAAGTGTGGGCCAACAGCTCTATCCAGATGGAGGAGGGTTATTGCAGAGTGTAAATGCTCCTGGGTTGCTACATTCTTGGGACTGCCCTAAGAGAAGTGAGCTGTACCCTTTCTCTGTCTCAATATTGACAATGGAATAACATTTATTTCCAGGATAATTGCGTGCTGGTCCGCAACATTAAACAACAGAACATCGATGAAGATAACTATGGCGATGCTTGTGACAACTGTCGATTATCAATGAACAATGATCAAAGAGACACAGATGGTGATGGGAAAGGTGATGCCTGTGACGATGACATGGATGGAGATGGTCAGTATTTATCCCATGTCTGCTATCTGTTCGCACACTTTCCTTCTCATCCATACCCCATCATTGTAGCTTCTGATGTTATTATTTAATCTCCCACCCTAAAAATTTTTCTTCTTAGCATAATGTTAAAGTTTAGCCACTGGCTCATGTTATGAGCCCAGAGGACCCCAAAACCCAGCAGCAATAGATATTCACCAAGACAAATGGTCACTTAAACAAAAGTTGCTTTTAATTATTTATAAACATGAAAACAGAATCACACTTTAACTTAATTAACAGAACTAACAGAACGTAACTCCCTTCTAATTCTAAGTGCACATGTGCATAATATGTGTGTAAGTTTAGACAAGTTATTTGATTCACAGACCAATCTCACTTCTCATTCCTCCAAGTTCACTGGTATCGGGAAATTCTTATACTGTGGACAGAATTTAACATTTAAGAAGTTCACCAGGTTTTGGTGAATGATTACTCCTCAGGAAGGTTCTTGTCAGTTTTCAGAGAGAAATTTGTTGTTTGTTGGACACTCACAACTGATTCCTTTTAATCAGCCACATCAGTGTCTTGCCAAAGAAACTTGCCCCATCAGGGTTTTCCAGATAATAACTTCTTTCTTTCAGGTCACCACAAAATTCCTTTTTTTTTCTCTTATTTTGGGCAAAACATTAGGCAGCCATCCTCTCCTCTTAGATGAACCACAAGGGCATTGACCAGGCTGAACTAAACACTCACAACCTGTCTTCCAAATGGGGTTTTTCCATAAGCTTTCCAGCTTGTCCTGTTCCAGTCCCCACTGTTGCTACTGACTGTAAAACTGCAGAACTGGTCACTCTTTCTCTCTTTCAGAGAAAAGCCTGTTTAACTCCCTCTCTGCTTGAGAAAGCAAGCAGCACATCCAGACAGCCTGTGGCTTGGAACCTACTCCTCAGAGTTCTTTCATCTGTTGCTTTTCAAAACAACAATCCATTAGTGAAGTCTTTTGGGCTCTCTCAGTACTTTTGCAAAGGGACTTGGAGCCAGCCTATTTAGCTTGAGCAGAGCTCCAGTATTTTAAATGAGGTCTGTTTTGAAGTGTTCATATGTTACTACAGTAAAAAAAAACCTGACCCAATTTATCTCCTTTAAAACATATCTATAATTATCACATTCTAATGAAAATAAAATCATAGATTGACCATAAGTTTATGATAAATCTATTTTAAAAACATCAGTGGTTCTCAACCTTTTTCCTTTTCACTCACATATGGTAAGGGATAGGGTTAAGGGATTGCTTAAAGTGGTATGTGGGTGGAAAGAAAAAGTTTGAAAACAACTGTTTTAATCGTCCTTAATTGGCTCGTTATGTGCTTGGTTTCATAACTCCAAAGGAATTGGGCCAATGACAATTTTTCTCCAGCAAAATATTTCAATAACAATTGGGTCTAGACTAGTGATTCTCAACCTTCCCTTCTCACCCACTTCCCACCTTAAGCAACCCCTTACTGATCACAGAGCCCCAATGGCCTAGGGATTGCTTAAAGTGGGATGTGAGTGGAAAGAAAAAGGTTGGGAACCACTGAAATAGATCAATTATTTAAATACTTTTCCAGTAAGACAACAATCTCCTATTTAAATAAAACAAGATAATCAGCAAAAAGCCAGGAGGAGAGGACATCATACCTTCCCTCTTCTCAGTGCAACATAATGAAAGATTTTGACTCGCCTTAAGGATCCTCTTCACCTGCCCTGCCATGTCACAGTCAAGGTTGAAGCCATGGGACACAGTGGTCCCTGACTGACTTTCAGTGGTGTGTGCAGAATCCCAGAATAAGCATCAAAGTTAAGAGTCTATGTCCCAT